>NC_064411.1:42937500-43251764 GCF_023375975.1 Astyanax mexicanus | reverse complement strand
GTCTGTGTTGGGCGAGTGTGTATGTGTGATAAACGAGGGTGTTATTTTCTCTATGCAAAACCTCAAACAGCAGGATATGGCACACCTAGCCAAACTTCTGAGAAACAGCACTAAGAAAGCGAAATTAAACTGAGGAGCGCAGCTCATAGCAGACTGTGTTTGGGACGACTTTACTGCACTCAAAAATTTAAACAGATATCAGCCCTAAAAACGAAGGGTTTATTAATACAGTTCATATGGTGTAGACAAAATATGCATTGATACATTTTTGTCCTAGTTTTTAAACCAAACCAAAGGGGAAACTCCAAGTTTACTAAGAGCATTTTCACACCAGCACTATTTGGTCTGGTTGAAAAGGACTAATCACACTCGGGTGCAGTTCCAAACAAATTCTGGAGCAGTTCCTGTGTGGTGAGAACGTGATTAGGTCTTGATGCAAACCAGCAATCAAATATACTTCTTATATTTGAGCTAAATTGCTAATAAGGCGCAGTTTAATCTGATATATTAGCCAGATAACGCTAATTACCACAGTTATGAAAAATGCTGTCTCTGCTTCTCCATGCTGTTTACTATTCATAGCCATGCAAATCGGTTTACTATGTGTATATCTGCTATGCGTTTCAGCATTCTATGTTAACCTTCCTATTATGTTTATTTATCAGGAACAGCAGTGGTGTTCTGGGGGTTAATTTGAACCGGTGCATGTTTAATTATCCAAAAGATGTCTCAAACCCCCAAAAATCCTAACGAGCAGTGTAAATATTTTTTAAAATAATTTTATTGCTAATTATTGTCAATATTTAGTGCTCTAAAAGGTAATGGTTCAATTAGGATAATTCACTTGTTTTTTATTAAAAAGAAAATACATGTTCAAACGTTTTTAATGTTTCACTACTTTATTACTTTTGAAAGACTAAACATATAAAAAAATAGTTTTAAATAACATTGAAACATAACATTGCAATTTTGTTTTAGTCGTTGTTTTTGCAGGGGGTGTTTTTTTCATATTGTATGTTGATTACACTAATTAAGGCACTAATTAAGGCAAGAAGTTTCATACTGAAAAAATACTTTTAACTATTTTTCCCTCCTATCTTTCCTCTTCAAACATTAAAACATAACAGGAGGGTTAAAGCAGCTTCACACTGCACATATATACTGGATACAGATATGCTGGAACACATAATCTTCTTAATATATTTACTTCCTTGCTCACACGCCAGACAGCTTTGGCCAATCAGAGGAGACGACATGCTTGCATGGTTTATTGGTGCGCATTTTGGTGCGTTTAGGTTTGTGTCTGTGTGAAACCAAACCAAACAGAGGGAGAAAACAAACTCATTGACTGATCCAGACCATAGAAACCAACTTCAGGTGGGAAAACGACCTCAGCTTGTTAACTGAGACAAACCAGAACAAACCAATTTTAGGTCTACAGGTGTGAAAACGTCATAAACTGAACCAAAGCAGACAAGTGAAATAAAAGAAACACCCTAAAACAGCCCTAAAACAAGCAGCCAGCATCCAAGCACAGGTATTTAATATTTGACCATGACCTTCTCAAGTACAGTTATTACACTGCTTTCACAAATTTATATGATGTTTCTCACACTAAAAGAGGTTTAGAGGTTTACAACCATGTTCTAGGTGGAGTGCAGTAGAGAGTACTGGTGTTCATAAACTAGCATTTCAAGCCTCTTCCAACTTTCCATCATTATTTACATCATTAGCTTGGCTTCTGTATATATCATTTTTTTCTGAAAGAACTTTATAAACAAAGCAAAGTGCCAAGGTACAGGTTAGCAACAATACGAGCAAGTACTTGTAATGTACAGTACATGACTTTTTCAAAAGCATAAAAGATATACTACCATCAAACACTGTCTTTATTGATTTAAAGTTGAAATAAAGATGACAGATCTGGCCTTCCTTTCTGTGTTCTGGAGTTTATGAAGTAGTTGTTGAGGAGCACACGGCTGGGGTTAGAGTCTACTGCTCCTATGCCATCTAGTGCTGGCCCCATCACACAGCAAGTATCAGAAGCACTGGCTGCTCTGAAGTTTGTTGGTTAACTTGAGAGGCTTGGGTAATAAGACAAGACAAGATAATAGAGTTACAATAATAATGATACCATCAAAGCGATGTGCATGTGCATGGTTTGTAGAGTAAATCTTTCATTTTTGATTACTAATGCCATGTGCATAAAGACTCATTGACAAAAAAAAACTATTTTCACTAAAAAAGAGTTGTGGGAAAAGAATAAAACATTCATTCATATGTGTGGATGTAATGAAGATGAGCAAAATGTCTATGTTTATTGTACAATTAAAAGGTGGCCACAAGATGAGATATGGTTGGGCATGGAGGCATTCAGGTTCTGTATGTAATCCTCCAGTAAATTTGGTCACATATGTTGCAGCTTGTCCTGTAGATCCTGCACAAAAGCTGGCATCCAATCTGGTCCCATAGATACTTGTATAATGATAAATCTGGCAACCAGGAAGGACAAGAAAGTGCTATCCCCTGGCAAAGACATTGCTGGGAAACCACTTATATGTTTGGGTGAGCGTTATCCTGCTGAAAAATGCTAGACAAAAGTCTGTTTATCACCAGTGTTTAAAATAGTAGCTGTCAAATAATGCTAAGAAAACAAGTTCATATTCAGAAATCAATATTTGGTGAAATAACCCTGTTTTTTTAATCACAGTTTTCCTGCATCTTATCATGTTCTCCTCCACCAGTCTTACACACTGCTTTTGGATAACTTTATGCCTCTCCTGGTGCAAAAATCCAAGCAGTTCAGCTTGTTTTGATGGCTTGTGATCATCCATCTTCCTGTTGATTATATTCCAAAGATCTTCAAATTGGTAGAATCAAAGTAATTCATAATTTTTTTAAGTGGTTTCTTATTTTTGTATTTTTGAGCTGTGCATATATTCCCACGTACTGTATCTGCTCCAGAGAGTCATATTCTATTGGCAATACATCTCTACAAGGACTAGACAAGCTGTGTGCATAGATTTCCACATCTGTATAAACAATAGAGGCAAATATATTGTTATAAGTTTTGGACATACATTGTGAATTGTCATAAAAGGCCTACTCCCGTTACACTGTATGGAAAAAGAGTGTGTGTCTATGTATGTGTGTGTGTGTGAGAAAGTGTGTATTTAGATCCTGTGGCAGCCTGTAGATGGCAGCCTCACCTTTAGATGCATGCAGTTCAGAGGCCACGGCTTCTGCAAACGTTTTGTTTATGGAAGGAAGTTATTAAAGTGTCCTTGGTGAGGAATTAAAAGCCCCAGGACCACGGGGGGTGGGGGGCAGGCAAAATGGTGGATGTCAGGAGTTTCCTTTTCTCTCCCGCGCACTCTTTCTTCTCTCTCTCTTTCTCTTTTTCCAGGTCACTGAACTAAAGAGCCACAAAATTTCTTCCCCTTTTCCACACTACAGAAGGCTAAACAATGAAATCATTATAAGGGTCAATTACCTGATGATATAGCTGGGAAATGTGGTAGAAATATCATGTATCATGTGATAGCATGTAGAAGAGTACTTTTATTGCAGATTAATGTAAATGTAAATTTCTTTGTTTAGTATATTGTTTTGCCAATTTTTCAATATATATTGTATTTATCTAATACAGCTTTGAGAAAAATAAGAGACCATCTGTTTCTGAATCAGATTCTCTGAGTTCGCTATTGATAGGTATATGTTTAAGTAAAATAAACATTGTTGTTTTATTCTATAAACTACATTTCTCCCAAATGCTGAATTAAAATCCTTTAGAGCATTTATTTGCAGAAAATGTGAAGTGACTAAAATAATAAAAAAAGATGCAGAGCTTTCAGACCTCAAATTATGCAAAAAAAAAGTTTTTATGCATCTTGGCATGTTCTCCTCCACCAGTCTTACACGCTGCTTTTGGATAACTTTAGGTCACTCCTGCTGCAAAAATTCAAGCAGTTCAGCTTGGTTTGATGGCTTGTGATCATCCATCTTTCTCTTGATTATATTCCAGAGGGTTCCAATTTGGTAAAATCAAAGAAACTCGTCATTTTTATGTGGTATCTTATTATTTTTTTTTCAGAGCTGTATATTAGATATTGCAGAGATGGTCATGCCAAGGCACTGATACTATTAATTGATTTCAATATAAAAAAAAAATAAGGGGCTTAGGGACTGCTGCTTTAAAGTTTAAACTCATGCAAAAGATCTTAAGTCTTAAGATTGACCTGTTAAAAAATCTGTAGATTTTACTGACTCAACAAAGAAAGAAAGGCAGAAAAGTGCGGAAGCGAGAAGTGAAGGAGTAGAAGTTCCACTGCACAATTAATCACGCAGACTCTGACACGGGTGCTTCAGCAGCGGCACAAGATGAAAGTATCTTCAAGCAAAGGCCTCTCCAACAGAAATACGTCCTGTTGATTACATAAGCCCCCCTCTAAATCTTAGCGGGGGTCCCCGCTTCTCTCACGAGGTTTTGACGAGACACGTCTGGATGGACTGAGAGAGAGAAAAACTGAGGGGCAGGAATGAAAAAAAAGGGAAGAGGGGGCAAACACAGAAACACCATTCATCGGCCCACGTGCCAGCAAGCTTTCGTGCCGACCCCAGAATCACATGCCATTCAGATCTTGTGCCAGTTATGACAACACCATGGCAGAGCACGGCATGCTGGATTCTGGTGCCGCTCTGAGACTGTAAATCTCTACTATACACCCAGTATACCGTATTACTTCAGCCACAATAGGATTTTATATGTGATTTCTGATGGAGGTATTGCTGTAGGACTTTTGCAGTTGGCAATATATATATATATATATATATATATATATATATATATATATATATATATATATATATATATATATATATATATATATATTGTGATTTATGACCAAATATATAAAAAAGTCACGCACAATGAAAAACAGTTCTAAAACAAATCCTTACAGCTGGGTCTGGTAGCATCGTTTTCCTTGCTGTAAAACTTTCTCAGGCAGATATGTAAATGATTACAGGTGTAATTTTAACTCACAATACACTAGTTAAATGCTATTTTTCTGTTATTTGAAGTGTCAAAATATCCTGTTGTGCGACCCATAATAGCAGGAACTATAATAAATTATTTGTAAAAATTATTACCTAACATATGTGTCTGAAATATTATTCAACTGATACCGTAAGCTTAAGTTGATGATATTTTTCAAAACTTTTAATTAATTTTGATTTGATTTTCAGAAAAAATATTATCTTAACTTATCTGCTAAGTCCAGGTAAGAAAGCAGAAATTGCTTAAGCTAAAGGTCTTATCGTAGCTGTCCAATGAAAAGCACTTATCTCCAAAACAGCAACTTTACAGGTGATTTATTACCAGATATAAAAAAAAATGATATTAAATTATACATATCTTCTTCCTGTGTCCAGTGCTATGGGTCAAAAATGAGCCAAAGACAATCTGTGTCTGTAACAAATGACATACAGAGAGTACGAAAGTTATATACGATTTTTGAGGACTGTACTATACTATTCTCTGCTGTTAAACATGGTGGCGGGTGGTCGTTTGTGACCTTTCAGACAACAATGCTTTTCTTATACATTTTTGAAACCTTTTTCCTCACATTCCCCCACTCAACTCTACTCAACTCTACTGTCTGCTTTTGCTTCTTTTCTCATTTCTTCTGGCTACAGAACTACAGCTCCTGCATTCTCTCCGTCTGGACTTAAATTTCCCTCATATATCCAAACCTATTATATGTTCTCCATTAATTACCTGGTAGAGGGACAATGAGTAAAGCGGGAGTGAACAGGGGGGCTGAACCCCGAGCGGTTCGGAGTCTGACCTACTTTAACAGAGCCAAAGGGAACTGTATACCTCACGCAGATCCACATGCCTGCGTGCAACGGCACCACACAGAGGGAGCCACAGGCAGATTGAAAACTGCCATGCAGCTCCAGTGATTTACCATTTATGCTGCTTAAATGGCATACGATCTCGTACTGTTTACGATGTGACAGAATGCCCAACCGAAGCAGGTCATTCTAACGGGATTAGAACTCGCAGTGCTCTCTGTACCTTCTTCAACTCCCAACAGACAACGTTTCGGTTCACCGGCATCCTAAACGCCAGCATTTGCCTTCCAAACAACAAACAAGTTTGAAGCAATTTAGAGAAAGAAGAGCGATGGAGGAACGAGCCATGCTCCTGACTAGCAGAGCTTTCCTGTCCCTTGTTGACTCTGGAATGGGTAATTAGATCCAGACTGAAAATGAAACTGATGGCTGTAACTGGGCGCACAGCCACCGCTGCTATGAAAGAGAACCTGGTGTGGACAGGGAAGCAGAAAAGGAGAAAAATGAGGAATGGAGGACTGGGAGGATGGAAGACAGTTAAGTAAAGGTAAAGTATATGTGCACTAAAGCTGCACAATATGGATTGAAGACTAGTGGGGATATGTATGGTGAATTGGCTTGTGAAAGCAAACTGGTCAATTAACTCCTTAACAGGCCATGATTTTTAGTATGGTATGCCTGACATTACACCACTAAATCTTGAAGAGTTCTATTCGAGCATTGCTCTCTTGGCAATGCTCTCTTTCTGAAAAATGTCATGTACGATAAAATTGTAGGAGATTCTGAAATCTGTGTGAAAACAAATGGCTTTCCCATGATCAGAAATATCTCTTTGCGACCTGAGACTAAATTTATGTATGTATTTATCAGGTCAGGTGAACTGGAGATTCAAATATTGTCATTGCCATGATTGTGTGTGTGTGTTTGCTTTGATATTTATGAGTAATATCTTATTTTTTTGTTACTTGCTATTGGCTATTAACTTTGAACTGCTTCTTTTTTTCTTAGCAGCTTTTCTTGTAGCTTTTCCTTGAGTACCAGTCTTTTTATATTCATGAAGTTTGTTTTAAAATTACAGCCAGATCATTTAATTAAATACTGTTTGTTAAGCATGGAAATTGCATGATTATTATACATCTCTAGACTATTTATCAATTTATTCATAAAAAATAAGATACCACTTTAAAACGATGAGTTTCCTAAATTTGACCAAATTCAAAACCGCTGGAATATAATCAAGAGGAAGATGGATGATCACAAGCCATCAAACCAAGCTGTACTGCTTGAATTTTTGCACCAGGAGTGCCATAAAGTTATCCAAAAGCAGTGTGTAAGACTGGTGGAGGAGAACATGCCAAGATGCATAAAAACTGTGATTAAATAACAGGGTTATTCCACCAAATATTAATTGCTGAACTGTTGTCTGTGGTTTATGGAATTAAACAACAATGTTCGTTTTACTCAAGCATATACCTATAAATAGCAAAATCAGAGCTGTATATGTGGTCCCATTCTGGCATTGCCTGGATTGATTAAACTCCTGCTTCTGCCAATAACAATTAAATATCCAAACAAATAAAATGTCCTGTGCTGCAATATATTCTGATGAGTCCCACAAGACCTCTACCCTGTATTGTGATAAGGATTATATAGCCATGTTGTGATAACAGCACTGGATCACACTGGATGGTCTGTTCAGTGCTTGATTGCCCTAATTCAGATCTTCCACAGAACATTCTAGAAATTTTAGTCTTACAGTGACTGTTAGGAGATCTCACTGTGAAAATTCATTTACAACCTTGGTGGAATTGTGAAACATTACCACAACGCTGCCTCAACCTTCATAGAACCTCCTCTATGATTGACAGAGCCCTGGAGAGGTGACACAGCTGCAATGAAGACTTTTCCTTATGGCTTCCTCAGGACATTATTTTCCTTCTTTCTTTTCTTTCTTTCACTCTTTATTTTTTCTGCTAGCCTCCCTCATCCTGCCCCCTTCCACTCTCATTCTTTTAGCAGATCCACGCTAAGTGCTTGCCAACATGGAGAGCATTCACTGCCAGTAGATCCACAGATGGAAGGCAAGTCCAACACATACACAGCACACACACACAAACAAACACACACATACACACACATACACAACACAAAGCTTTCCAAAAACAGGCTTTTGCACGACATGCCACTTGTTTTTGTTAATCTATTTGTCGGCGTGACTTTTGAGCTGTCGAGTGCTCACTTTGCCTTCTTCAGGGCTTGTTTTCCGGTTGATTGGCGTGACACCCACTGTTGTGTGTTGGCAGGAGAAGAGGATGGTTGAAGCACAGTGGAAGTGTGTATATTCTGTATATTCTGTTCTGTAGGCTGCGTATTTATCAGGGGGGTTTATGGGAGAGTGTGATAACAATGCACCCTTGGATAGTGTCGACATATGGCAATGCATACAAATGCACATTGGACTAGTGATGAGCAATATGCAATATGCACACTGTAAATAGCGATATTTATGAAAACTATTTTTATGCAAGATTCATTTTTAGCCGTGCAATGCAGATAACCATATGCATGTGTGCAATTTAATTCCACAAAAAAATAGTGAAAATTATTTAATTTCTGGAAAGCAAACACAACATGAAACACAACAAGAAGTTGTGTCTCGTGTAAATTATGCAATCAAAAAAAAAAAATTGCAATTAAAAGAGAAGAATTATGACTTTATTTCACCATCTCTAACAAGTTGATGTTAGAATTGCGCGATATTACTAAAAACTAATATACCTAGATAAATTAATATTAAATAGGCTCAAAATATATAGAATTAAGGCATTTTCACAGCTGTCACAGTTTTAAACTTGATGGCTATTTTGGCAGGTTTGAATACAGTAATAATTCAGTAATAATACAGTAAATAATAAAGTTTTTAACAACAATGTTAAAAACGACTGCACAGAGACCCTAGGGAGGAAGTGGTTTAAGTCTAATTCAAGGTATTTTGGTAGTTGATATATATTTAGAAAAATGTATATATTTATGTTGTGTAAAATTGGATATTTATAAAAATACAGGGGGTCACTAATTTTGTCCATTGTATCAATTGTTATTGATTTTGTTTTTTACTTAATAGAATCATAAATAGGGCTGGGGCGACGCGTCGACATAATCGACGTCATCGATTACAAAAATACATCGATTTGCATAACGTGCGTCGGCGCGTCGTAAACATGGCGGCGCCTGTGGAGAGCATTAGAGGTTAGATCGGGCCCAAAAATTCCAACTGGCTGTTTTCGGGCTGTTTTAATGAGCGAAATATGATCAGAATTATGTTAATTAACACGGTAACATAGAAGCATAGAACTATTATTTAATTAAAATGATTTTTAAGAACAGCTAAACACAGTTCTGCAAGTCAAACGCGGAGGAGTTCACGTGCGAGAGACAGAGAGAGAGAGAGAGAGAGAGAGACAGAGAGAGAGAGAGAGAGAGAGAGAGAGCTACTCACAGGTGAAGGTTCTCTTTGATCTCCTCGTGCTCATATTCTAGTCCCATTCATAATTCTGCAGCTCCCTCAGTGTTTTCTGCCGTATTTTGCGGCTAGCGCGAGCGCTTACAACTAACACCGCTGACCGCGAGGTGCCGCCACGTTTGTGCCGAATCCGACTCTCTGCTGAATCTGACTCCCGCTTCGCGGACAGAATCGGCACAACACCTGCGCTGTATAACTGCGGTAGTGAAAACAGCGCTTATAAATAAATTAGTTTAGTTTCACTTTCAGTTTTCGTTATTTTTTTTAAATAAAAATATAATTAAAAAACAGACGCCTACATCTCGGACTATTTTCTGGAGCCCGGGTCGGATTTACGGGCGGGCCTCGGGTCATGTCGGGTTCGGGCAGAGAATCTAAGCTCTAGAGAGCTTGGACTCCGGAGAGCAATCTCCAGCGACAAAAAAACGCCAGCGGGCATCTAAAGTTTGGGAGCATTTCACGCAAAAGGGCAACAATGTGGTCCTCTGCCATACGTGCAAAAGGAGCACTTGAAGCGCAAACATCCAGGAGCACTATGTCAACAGGGTCACACAGTAAGTTACCGTTTACATCAGGGTCTCCGCGGGTGTCCTTAAAAAGACTTAAGGCTGTCTACCAAAGGTTTTAAACCTGCCACAGGCAGAAATTATACATTTTTGGTTTATATTTGTGCATGGCATTTCGCAGTTTCCAGAAACAGTAGCATTATTCATAAGTTCAGGTGTTTAGCTAAGCTAGCTGCCTTAAGTTATTTTAGCTAGCGCCGTCGGCGCTGCGGTGTCACACCGTTTTCTGTCACCGTCGGAATTTTGTGACCAGTGCTCACGGTTATGAGCGTTCATTGGCAAAACGGAAGCTTTCTATACCTACACCTTACCCTCAGCCCTAAACTGAACCGTTTTGGCCAGTCGGGGTAAACATTAGAAACGAACAGTTTCGAATCGGCCAGTGCACCGGTCTGCTGAGAACTAACTGCCGGTGGTCACAAAATCTAGCGGTCACAGAAAACAGTGCAACACACGGTTGTGGTGTATGGGAGCTTATCCATTTTTAGCGTTATAGATCTAAACAACGTGCTGTACATGTAAGTGATTATAAGTGTGGGGTTTGGTTTAGTAGGCTTGTGTTGTTGTTGTTGTTATTATATATAAATATAGTAATTTATCGTTTGCTTTAAAACGTAAAATAATTATTTAAATATGTTTCTCAATGAATAGATTAGTCGACTAATCGAAAAAAATAATCGTTAGAATAATCGTTTAAAAAATAATCGTTAGGGACAGCCCTAATCATAAACATGTCCTATACTGTAACACAACAAAATAAATGTTTAATAAAGATTTTAAGAATTTAAGATAAGAAGTGATTATATTTTCCCTATTGCAATTTTTTTAAGGTATTTAAAACTAAAAATAAATTTTGTATTCTTTTACGTTTTATGTGCGTCACACTATAGGGACATTATGGGCCCTATTTCTACAGGGGTCAACTGTCAACTGTGCACTGTACTGCTTTATTTAGGATGTGTCAGCATGTCTTCGCTATCAAAAGGACATAAAAATTAATCAGTCAGTGGTGCACCTGTGTTTTCCGCTGCCAAGATAGCAATACACCTGAAATTTTCCTGCAGACAACTCACTTTCAGACCACAACGCCCATCACTATAGATATATTCACAAGCACCGCTGGTATTTAAACGATGCAGCCAGAAGGTGTGAAAATAGACTGTTGGTGGGTGTAAGATAGCAATGAGTATTGCAAGAAACTGTAGTTGTTGCATTAACAAGAAACTGAGAGGGATTATACTCAAGATGAACTTATGTACTGGGGAATACTTCAGAAAAGGACTAGAAGAACACCCACAGGGAATAGTTTAGAGGGTGAAAATGATCGTGACCGGCAGCATCTGGCTAGAACTGTCCATGCGAACTTAAACAACAAAACAAGCAATTCTGGCAGAAATAATATGCACATTTAATGCAGGAGGCCACACACATATATTTTGCAGGTCAGTGCAGCATTTTTTAGCTTCAATGGGACGTGGCAAAAGTCATGGGACACAATACTAAGACTGACAAGCCGTGTATTATTTGTTTTGGCCTAAATCCTGTTGAATCACTAAGAGATAACTGGACTCCTAATGGCTTTTCACTTATATGTCTTTTTGTATACTTCCTAAAGAGTGCTCTTTCTCTCTGTCACACACACACACACACACTTGCACAGTGTAGCTTTTATACATGCGAGCAGTCGACCTCAGTAAGTGTTGCTTATTATAGCAGCTCTCGGGGCTTTGTGGAGCAGTATAATACTATGAATGGAGATGCCGATGATGTGTGGAAGTATGTGCTCCCATGAAAGATTAACACTGCCCCAGTGATCCGGCGCTGGCAGATGGCGCCCCCACCGAGACGCCCAGTGTGCAGCCAGTGCCCTGTGGGTCTGTGGGTATTAGCACGCTAAAGCTAATATGCTCTCCGGGGTCACCAGGCTGGTTCCAGGCTGATCCGCAGGGGTCGCTGTCTTGATCTCCGTGCAGCAGTGCTGTGCGCTGGGGTGTCAAGTAGGAGCTTGTTGCAGGGTGTGGTGATAAAAGAGGGGGTAACATTGGAAGTGGCCTGCAAGCCTTTCTGAGCAGCTTAAGTAGCTTAGAGAGCTGCTGTCCAAATATCGAGCTGGGATCTATGGCTGGGAACCAGATCCCAACCAGCATATCTATGGAAGAACAGCACACGGGAACGGGAAAATGGCTAGGGGTTTGCGCTACTTAGTAGGGGAGCTTTTTGTATCTACAATTACACGTAGGCCTTTCCTGATGATTGTTTAGTAATGGAAGATAAATATTTTTGCCACTAAAATAATGATAATTCAGAAATTGGAATTGAAATATAATAATGTTAAAATATTCGATATTTTTAAATAAAGTCGATATACCAGCTCAATCATATTAAGTATTCAGAAAGTATCCTGGTTTTGGAGTCATGGATCAGACCATTTTTACCATATAAAGATAAAGCTAAAGACTTTTCTTTTTGCTGTTTGCTGGAGTAAATAAGGATAGGGCTGTTTCTCAGTGTGAATCAGGTTAGTTCTTGATCAGTTTAAGTTTGCTGAAGCTCTCGTTTTGATTTGGAGTCAGATAAAGCAAATAGCTGACTGACAGAACGCACAAAATAAAGGATTGCAGTTGTTTTCAAGGCTTTAGAGAGGAAAGCAAAAGCATTTTTGGTTTGTCATGCATTCAAACCGAAGGTACAGATGTCTGTGTGTTAATTTTAACTGTGTGAAAGACTACAGCAGCAGTAAAACTGTAATGTGTGAATTCATGTAGCCTGCTTGTAGTTGAATGCAATCAAATCCCCACAGCAATGCTACAAAACCTGTTGTTAAGACTTCTTTGAACAGTAGAAACAATTACTCCAACAAAAGCAGGAAACTTACTCATTAAATGGAGTTTCTGGAAATGTTGTATGTATGATTTATGTTTTGTACAGTTTCTGCAGAAACTAGGCAGCTTTCCGAAATTTCACACATTCTAAGTTTAGGTGTTTAGGTGCTAAAGTGTCCCATTAGACTAAGTGGGATCTTTGCCATCTGCTTTCCTGTGTTGTTTTTTCTTTATAAAGTGAGTGAATATAAAATATTTATTTTATGTAAAGTAAAACATACATTCTGCCTTATTGAATTTGACATGGAATTTAATATGGTGGGAAAATAATTAATGAATAGCTTAAACACCCCAATATAAATAGAGCATCTGGACTCTGCTCAAGTTTTAAGTGAGGCCTGGAAAGAGTCAATCATCAGGTAGCTGTAATGAGTTTGACATCCTTGAGTGATGCTTAAAAGCCTGAGTAAAAGAGAAAACTTAAGTTCACTAAAATTACAACACTTGTACATAGAGATTTACAATAAAGCTTTGTTGACTACCTGAAAAAAATACTATTTTTTAACTATTCCAAATCTGGTCTTTATATTCAATATGAGGCTCCTAGAATCTTGCATTGCTTCAGGCCTCACTCCACATCACTTCCTTAGTGTTGGCACTCTGGATACCAGCCTACCGTGGCCAATCAATCAATGGATCCAACACCAGTAGAAGTCCTTCTACTGAATAGTTCCATGGCCGCCAAGTATAGTTAACAGGTTAACATGCTGGCCTCATCCTACATCACATTGCTAGCATGGAGTAAGCACGCTGGCTATCAGACTTTTTCTGCATTGCTACAGGCCTTCCCATATCCCATATCGCTACTGCAGCATTAGCACACTGGCTACCACGCTCGTTCCACAATGCTTTTGTGGCATTAGCACACTAGCTACCAGCCTCATCCTAAATCACTACTGCAGCACTACCATGCTACCGTGGTGTCAGTAAGGCAAAGGCGCTACAGCTTAGATTCTCTGCCCGAACCCGACCCAATCTCGGGTCCCTTTCCCACCACTTTCCTAGGGCCGGGTCAGGTCGGGCTCAAGAAAATACTCTGTGACGTAGGCGTCTGTTTTTTATTGCTTTATTTATTTTATATAACGATATGGCGTGATAATCACAAAACAGCAAAGTAATAAATCAAACTGTGTTTTAAAAAACACTCCACCTGTCTGTATTACACACTTGACTTGCAGTTCATAGCCTTATTACTGTTTTTTTGTATTTTAAGACTATGAGCTCAATATAAAAGAAATCGTTTGTTTGGAAATAATTTTCTATTCTTAAACCATGTTAAATTATATTAGATTAGAAAAAGTCAATCAGACATCATTCATGTAGCCTAATTTACTGATGTTTAGATCTGTGGATCATTGTTCGCATTGTTTGTGTTTTAATATTTTGGAGATCTGTTCTTAGTAAACATTTTTCTCAAATAATAGGTCTTTTTCAGTGTTCTAATGTTAATTATCATCATTCTAAACAGATTTTGCTCATTCAAACAGGCCGAAAACGTTAAAAAACAGGCCGAAAAAGCTAAAAAAAGGTTGGGTTTAAATCGGGCTCGTGTAGAACGTGCATGGGCTCAGGCCGGGTTGGATCGGGCCCAACAGCTTTAAGCCAGCTTTATAGTGGAAATTCAGCCCATTACTCAGCTCAGCTTAATGTTTAGGGGCTTTATACTCTTTAAACTTTCTAGCCCATGCCTAGTATTAAGAATAGGTTCGCGTTTATCTGCTCCGGAGAGACTTATTCTATTGGCAAAACAACTCTAAAGGACCTAGACTGGCTGTGTGTGTGTGTGTGTTCACATCTGTGCATGTAAAATACCCACACGTAGAGACACACACAGTCTGTTTCTCTGTAGTCACCCGACATCACAGCCCTGTGTGCCCTTCCACTCACGGACTATAAAGACTACATATCCCAGGGGCCCACTGTGTCACCACACACAGGGCTCTGACCTCGCTGTGTAGGCCGCAGGTGCAAGAACTATCTCTGAACTATCGCTTCAACCTTGAAATGGGAAAGACAGAGAGTGTGTGTATCAATCTATGTGTATGTGTGTGTGTGTGTGTGTGTGTGTGTGTGTGGGAGAAAGGAGAGAAAGAAGAAGAATCAGTAAGAGTCTGTGTGCAAAATTCCCTCTTCCATCTCCAGAGACCCACAGATCCAAAGAAAAGAAAAAAGAAAAGAAAAAAAGAAAAGAAAATACCCAGAAATCCTGGAGTTAGGAGGAAATGCAAATGGTACACTTGTGTGTGTGGGTATGGTAAAATGTGTGTGTTTAGCGAGCGCTCCTGATCGCATATTCAGCATGCGGTGGTTGTGCAGCGGGAGGGGGGCGGAATGGCGGAATGGCGGAATGGCAGAGTGGCGGTAGCAGCATACTGGGCCCTCCTACTCAGGAATGCAGCAAGCCCTCAGAGAACGGAGGAATTCGTTTAAAGAGAGCACAGAGACTGTGGGACTATTAATATACACACTAGGCAGCACCCCCCCTCTCTAGATCCCCCCCACCGCTCCACCCGATCACACACTGCGGGAGCTGCCCAGCGCCCGGGGCTAAAACCTCAGCTAAGGGCTAACGGCTGGGCATTAGAGCCTGAACCAGCTCTGCTAAACACACACACACTCCACTAGCATCAATAATGCAGAACGAACGAGGGGAAAAGAGTGTGTGAGGAAGAAAAAGAGAGAGAGATTAGGCATTAGCTTTAGAAGTGAACTGCTCTACATTCGATTTACACTACGCAATTACGTATTTAACGATTTATTTGGGTTGAAAGGGGGACTCCAATTTTGCTTATTTTCTGGATGATTAAAGCGCCATTATGCAGCATTTTTACCTTAAAATAGCAGCTTTAAATTTAAGGCATTGCTCTGCTGACTGTAACAGAGATAACAGTGCTTCTATTGTTGCTAGACCAGACTGTTACTGTAACGATGTACAATATGCTATGTATTATGTAACTATGTATTAACAAAAAGTGATTTTCCTGCATTATACCCTCATTGTCCAAAAATAGTTGAAACCCCCCAGAAGGAATTAACTGACAGGAATAAACTTTGTAGGCAGTAGGGCTGAGTATCGAAATTCGATACCAAACAAGGCACAGATCGTAATGTCTCGACACTATTGAAATGTATTTAAAAAATTGGTGCTTTTTCCGATACTTAGCATGAAACGCGTAAGAACACGGCAAACACAGAGATCATTTAAAATCGAACACGCGGATCATTTAAAATGTCCCCACCTTCTGCTGAGATGAAATCTCTCATTTAAATCAAATTCATTCATTTTTAAGTGACTGACACCATTTAATTGACATTTAATTTTGACAGTCTAATGGTGATATTTCTTAAAAATAAATAAATAAAAAAATCTGGAAAATATATGTAGTTTGATGTTATTTTTGTTCTTAATAAAGAGCCACAAAAATGCTCAAGATGGAGTCTCTCATAGTGACAGTATGAGAATAAGACTACTCAGATCGGCTGTTACATAAATAGAGTATGTTTGTTTTAACATGGTAAACACACAGACTACAGTTCGATATGCTTACCTCTGAACAGCGAAAGAGCTAGCGCTGCGTTTAGCGGCTAATGCTAATACTGCTCCAGCCTCTGTGCTGGAGAAACTTCACTGAAACTCCTTTATAATGCTGCACTTCAGCAACATGGCTGTACTGCTTCTTAATACCTGAATGGCTCACTGTCAGTTTTTGGGGAAAATGAAGGATATTAATTGCACCTTATAGTGCGAAAAATACGGTAATTGATGTTAGTAGAGTGCAGAAGTCTATGATGGGTGGAGTGAAGGTGGGAGTGAACATAGTCCTACAGAAAACACTGGGATCTGCATTTCTCAGCTTGTTCAGAAATGCATATGTAACAGGTCTTTTAGATATTTCTTTAAAACAGTAAAGATTGGAGTACAATCAATGTTTATCATATAAACAGTTATGGATTAAATAGTGTTCTATCAAAGCTCAGTTCTAGAGTAGGCGTCTCTAAATAGAACACACATTCCAACCTTTAAAGCCCCGTTTGATCCATTGTAACAGAAAACATGAGGACAAAGTGTATCTGTCATAGTGAACTGTGGATGTGTGTTTGTGACCTGAAAAAATGAGGTTAAAGTTATGAGGAATGAGAAAAGCTGTTTTTTGTCTCAGTACACACAACAACAGCCACACACACACACACACACACACACACACACTGGACAGCCCAGAGTTGGGTTCAGACCTGTCGTCTATCAGAATGAATGTGTTAATCCTTAAATCTGGCCTCCTCATTTGTGAGGAAAGTGACAGAAACACACACACACACACACACACACACACAGACGCAGCTTGTGGAGGGGATTAGAGTGTATAACTATGCAGGCCTGCAGGATACACATGGTCAAAACTGTGGCACAATGGTACAGACATGCAGAGATTATGATAGACTGTATAGAGAAAAAGAGGAAGAGAAAAAAAAAGATATTAGAATACTATGTAAAATTGTAAAATTGCAATTACTCCATTTTGAAAATCGCATTAAAAGTGTAACTCAAATTAACTGAATTATTCATGAAAATCGCCCAGCACTACTGTCAACATACAAGAAATGGAGAGTTGCAAGTACAGTCAATGGGGTTGGTCTCTTCAGCCGGCAGCAGTATGTGGATAAGCATTGTCCTGTGGGAAAAGTGCACTGGAGTGTGTATTCAAAACAGTTTGGGCCACTGATTGCAGAACCTCATAAATAATATTATACTGCTGAACACAGTGAATCATCCACACATGGATTCTTTGATCTTCTCGAGACTGAAGATGATCTTCTGCCATTCTGAGTCACTCCATGACAGTGTGGCACTACTACCCACCAAGTTTCATTTCTGCCCATTGATTCTGTCTGGGTACAACTATTTTTTTATGATAATGAGTGTAATTAGGCTGATGTAACGTATTTAGAAATAATGCACATATTTGAAATACACACACATTTTTCAGTGTGCATACACACACACACATACACACACACACACACACACACACTGTTTGTGTGAGATCAGTGAAGAGGCACGGACAGCACGCGGCACCAAGCCCTTCTCTGAGATCACAGCGAGTTCAAACACTAGAGCAATTCAGCACTGTCTCGCTCTCTCACTCACACACACACTCACACACACACACACCAACACACACACACACACATACGCACACACACACATACGTACATAGGCATGCACACAGCCTGTCACCACTCAGCAGCTTCGCTCTGACTGTCTCTTTCACTCTCTCTGTCCCTCTTTCTCTCTTCCTCAAATGCCATTCAGCCCTAGACACACACACACACACACACACTGCATACACACACACACACTGCACACACACACACACACTGCATACACACTGACACAGAAAAACTGCTGTCACAAGTTTCTCTTGTTGGTGTACTAACATGAGTGACATCATCAAGACCAGGCAGCACAAAAAAACACACTCACAGCTGGCTAATAAATGCCTGAGCACATACAGCAGATCCAGTGTGTGTGTGTCAGTGTGTGTGTGTGTGTGTGTGTGTGTGTGTGTATACTCTGCATTGCTGAACAAACCCAAGGAATCAGAGATCTAGATCTAGCTGAGTTTGTTTATTATTCCTATGTGGACTCTCCTCTGTCATGAGTTATACTGTAAATCACACAGTTCAAAGAAAACAGGACTTAAATGGGTCAGACTGGAAGTGGAAGAGCAGTGACCATCTGCGCTGGACAGTAGGTCTCATCACAGCTACGCAGATAATGCTGACTGCACACTACACTCCATCAACTGTTCAGCCAGCGGGTGAGCTGTCAACCCTGCTGAGAAAACCAGTTCAGCCAGTTTAAACTCATCAAACTGGACAGGCTGATTCAACAGCGTAGTTTACTCGCTAGTTGACCAGCATCACTTTGTACAACCAGAACAAGCTTCTCATCCATTTTTTCCTAAACTAGTCAACAAGTATGATCAGTATGATCAAGATAGTTTCATCAAGATGGGGTTTCGAGTGGTCCAGAAGGCTAAGAGCTGCCACTTTGATCAGGAGACACCGGTTCGAATCCTGTTCATGTAGCTTGCCATCAGCTACCGGAGCCCTGAGAGATTGGCACAGTTGGCCTTGCTCTCTCTCTGAGTGAGTAGATGGCGCTCTCTCTCCCCACATCACTCCAAAGGGTGATGTCGATCAGCACGAGGCGCCTGTGAGCTGATGTATAAGAACCGAGTCGCTGCGCTTTTTGTCCGAGCGTGCTGTGATGCTATACACACACAGCAGCAGTTCAAAAAGAGGCGGTGGATGACTTCACATGTATCGGAGGAGGCATGTGCTAGTCTTCACCCTCCTGTGTTGTGGCATCACTAGTGATAGGGGGAGTCCTATTTATATAATATTAATTTTATCATGAATATTTTTTGATAATTTGTAGACCAAATTTCCATGACTTTTCCAAAACATTCTGGCTATTTTTATTTTTCCAAAACTTATCCAGGCCTGGAAATGGCTTTTTTCAAATTATATTACTTTTTCAGTTTTTTCATCACTGTACAATCCCTGGGCTTATGATAATGTGAATGATAAGAATTCGAGCAAGTGTTGATAGTGGGTGCAGATGGATGGAGAATTCAATTTCTGAGGTTGTACAGGTGTTTAACATTCCTTAATCCACAGTGTCACATGTGACAAACAAGATACCACTCCAGTGACAGTGAGTGTTTGTAACAAAGGAGATCAGTACAGCTACACAGAAAGTTAAGTCAGAAATAAGCCTCAACCCACACTTGAGATGACCTCATTTTTTTCAAGAGTTAGCCAGTAACACACAAACACCCACACCACACCCCCCCACACACACACACTCAGAGACGCATAGACACAAGTCTGCTATTGTCATTGAAAGAAAAGCAAAGACAGCAGGAGCTGGAAAGAGGCACACTGACCAGTAGGCTGGGCATCAGCATCAGTAAGTGGGAGGTGATGACAGTAATACCGGGACTGTATTTTTAACTGGCCAAGTGAGAGCTGTACGACAAACTGAAGACCGAAGGACCAGCTGGACTAAGTCTGCCTTAGCTTCAGTCTAAATCTCCCACGGGTGACATAAAGCCGCCTCCAGTATTGCCTGCAGGAAATATGTTACTTTGGTTGGATTATATGAATACCTGACTGATTCTCCTGCTTAACAAATCCAGCTCAAGATCAACTATTGAAAACAGAGGGTTTTAGATGGCCTAATAATTTTAAGTTTCTTCTGATACCAACCTGATCTTTGCTTTTCTACAAATGATATAGATAATCTAAATACTATGCAAGAAATTGCTGGTTTAGACCATTCAATTTTGAAAGAAATGTTGCCAAAAATCTTTCCAAAATAAAATAATAAAAATAAAACTACAATTTAAAAACATGTTTCCTTTAGATGTGCTACTTTAGTCACATATTTACCTCAGCAGTGCCATGCTAATTACAAATTTACCTCAGCAGTGTAATTTTAGTCATATATGTACCTCAGCAGTGCCATGCTAATCACAGATTTACCTCATCAGTTCAATTTTATTCATAAATGTATCTCAGCAGTGCCGTGCTAATCACAAATTTACCTCAACAATGCCAAGCTCACTACAAATTTTTCTCAACCATGCCAAGCTAAACACAAATTTATCTCAGCAGAGCCATGCTAATCACAAAGTTACCTCAGCAGTGCAATTTTAGTCACAGCTTCTCTTTCAACAAACAAAAAAAAATGCTAAGGGTAAGTCCTAGCCCTGTACAGGTCATATTGTTCAGCTAAAAAAAAAACAGACAGTTTGTGAAGAGGTACATATTAAATCGACACTTAATACTTTTTTCAGTTAATTTGTGTGAGCAGAGAGTAAGAATGAACTTAAACCTGTCGTTTGTCTGCTTCTTGCTGGCTCATGTTAGACTAAACACTGCAATATGAATTAAAATAAACTAGATATTGCTCTGAATAATTGATTCATTCTTTTCACTTATTCTCTCAATCGCTTTTCACATGTTTTCACATTCCTTTGTGAAATATATTTTCATACTGCAAATTCTAAACTATTCTGTTATCTTCTGAGAATTCTCCTCTCCTCCTCACTGCTGCTGGCTGAGAATGGTGTCCATATAAATTCCTAGAGCACATTAGAGTGTGCTTTGCTAGAACGCACTGATAAAAACAGAAGGATTAAGTTAAAAATGGATTGACCTGTTCTGCCCCAATCCACTGGATCATATCGGGACATCCCTAAATGAAAATTAGGGGTTTAAAGAGGGAACAGAGTCTCACACACTTTGTTAATTAAAACTGCTTAAATGTGTGCAAAATCTATGTCCTAAAAAAATCTGTACAGTTACATAAAAGCGCTTGGCCCGGTCTTCCTAAAAGACACTACTTATGTAAGGGGATGGAAGTGGTAGTGATAGCACCGGCTCATTCATTTTACATCTCCAACTGAGGAGCAAACTGCTGCTCTGCTCTGCTTTCTAACAGCTGGGAGAGGATAAGACTCTCTCCCTTGTGTCCTTGTGCATCATTTATGACCTCATTTCAGCTCTGCTGCGCGTGTTGCTTTTGCCATTTTCTCCCCAAAAAAACCTCAATTGACTGGATTTTGAGGGAAAATGTCAGAGCAATGCAAGTTAACAGTTAATATTACAGCAACAGTGTGGAGGATAAAAAATACATTGGAGATGACTAAAGAAATTAGAGCTGAGAGTTAATAATCATATTCTGAAAGTTCACAGCAGAATAAGCAGAATATTCATTTTATTTCTCTTTTCTTATAGTTACTGATTGAGGTACAGATCGAGATTAATGGCACAATTCACACTTTTTTTTTGGTCTGTACTAAACTGGGGTGCATTTCCCAAAACATTTATAAGGCATTTATAAGACTTCTTAACCTCTTACTTACGAACAATCTTAAAAATTCAAGCTTTTCCCGAAAAAACCTTCATACGTTACATAGTGCTTAAACTTGTTCCTAACTTAAGAGAATTCTGACCCACTTGTAGCTCTCCTAAGAGCAAGTTTAATGCACAGTTCTTCATAAAAATTTGTCAGTGCCACCAAAATACAGACATGTACAGACGCGATGGATCTTTTATACAGCTTTGGAAAAAAATAAGAGACCACTTAAAAATGATGAGTTTCTTTGATTTTAACCAAATTGAAAACCTCTGGAATATAATCAAGAGGAAGCTGGACGATCACAACCCAAGCTGAACTGCTTAATTTTTTGCACCAGGAGTAAAGGCATAAAGTTATCCAAAAGCAGTGTGTAAGACTGGTGGAGGAGAACATGCCTTTTCTGAACTCTTAAAACTTTATTAATATAAACTTGCTTTATTTGCATTTATTTGAGGTCTGAAAAGTCTGCATCTTTTTTGTTATTTCAGCCATTTCTCATTTTCTGCAAATAAATGCCCAAAGTAGCAATATTTTAATTTAGAATTTGGGAGAAATGTTGTCTGTAGTTTATAGAATCAAACAACCATGTTAATTTTACTCAAATATATACCTATAAACAGCAAAATCAGTGAAACTGATTCAGAAACTGACATGCTCTCTTATTTTTTTCCAGAGCTGTATATAAAGAAAAACACTTTTTTAAGGTAAACTACATTCAATGCCAACAAAAATACAATCTACTGCTTGACTTGTGTGGTTATGTAACACTGAAAATGTCCTTACTTCAGTTTCAAGCATTAATGGAGTATTATTTTAATCCATTGTAGTGTTACATTGTAATACCTGGTTTGTCTTGATTTATTACTGAAACAATAAACCACCTGTGTGAGTAGATATGTGTGATATATTAATATCAGTTATTTAAATACTTGTCTGTTATTAGTCTTTATAATAAACATGTGGCTAATAATACTATTATTATACCAATGATACTTTTGTGGTATAATAATAAGCAAATGTATGTAAATCAGTGGTTCAGTGTATAGCTGGTGGTGTCTTTTCAGCCCAGTTATAGAGCCGGAGTTAACAAAGAAGTATTTAACACTCATTTTTACTTAACTGGAGACTAAAAGACTTTTGGGAACAGGAGTAAAATGGCTTTCTTAAAGTTTATTGCTAAGATCATTCATTATCAGAAAGTGCACCTCTGAAAAGCCTAAACCAAGGTCTGGGCCAAGCAAGTTAGGTGTGAAAGCATCCAAAATCAAGCGTCTGGTGCAGCTTGTTGCTGATTGGCTAGACTCCTAGGGCATTTTAACGAGCAAATAACTTGGATCCTTGTTTTCACATTGGAAAAAATCCAACAAGAGTCCACCAATGTCACACAACAAACCACCTGAGAACATTCTCCCCATTGATTGATTAGTCAGAGCTGCATGTCACAAGATCAAGAAAGTAAATACAGGAAGAAGGTCCTTGTTCTGGACTGTTACCAGCAGAGATGTCATTAGATCATATCTGTAGTAATTACCTGGGTAATATATCTGCTTAAACAATGTCTGCTGAGCATCTTAGCCCAAACTTGCAAACTACACCTCATAGCTGGGCCAGATCATGGTCAGATTACGTTCAAATAAGTACGAAACTGGGACACCACTTCTCAAGGGTTTCAGTACGGTTGTTTCTCATACCTGAATGCACAAACACTAATGAGTTGTCTTAGATGACACTTACAGCCAAAACTGAGCATGCTCTGTTTGTCACTGAACCCTGTGGCACAGTGGACAGTACAGTGGGTGGTAATGACTGTGACTGGCGGCGTCTGGCCAAAAAATTCCGTCTGTGTGAGCAGATAAGCATCTCAAACTTGGCAGAAATCCAAAGACATCCACAATCAGAACAGGAGGCTCCATACACTTGATCATGTACTAGAGAGTCCAAATATCATTGTTAAATTAATTTTAATGTATTGTTATTAGGGGTGTGTCATATCGTATGGTACTCAATAATAACAGCAATATTTTTTAATATTGTAAATGATACAATTCACACTGTTCTCATTTCCCATTATATATCTACTAGATACAGACTATATCTGTCCAGTATCATTTATTTGACTTTAATCCTGGATATATGGAGATATATGGAATTGCAATTATTAGTATCATGAGATTCTGAATCACTGAATCATTTTGCATTTTTTAATTGCTCAGTTAGGAGTGTGCCTTATCATTTCGTTGCAGTAGTGTATTCTTCAAAATTGTATCTTTTTTTTTTTTAATTCAGTGTTTTGTCATATCGCCAAGATTATCGTTATCATTATGAAATATCATGATGTTATTTTAGGGCCATATCGCCCACCCCTATTTTTTTAAAACACGTGCAGGTGAAGCTGATTGTTTAGCTTCTTAAAATTAGTTTCAGTCAAAATAGTGGAATCTACCCACAATAATATTGTCACTGTCCAATTAAAAAACATGTATCTTAATTTTTGGTTAACTACATAATTTCAACAGACAAACTGTGCCAAAATTTCTTGATGAACAGACCAATAAAAATACTTTAAAATAACCTGAATAAACTCTTTTTACATTGAACTCCAAGTTGCTGTTTTGGAGATACTTGTTTTTCATTGGACAGCGATGATATGTTCTACAAAATAAATATATTAATAATCAATGTTCTTTGCTCAGCAGTCAGTGTTAGTCTCAAACATGAAGTGTGTGTGTGAGCTTCGAGCTTCTGTACATCCTGTGGTTGTTGTCAGTTATGAGAAACGCTGCTATCTCAAAGTAGATTTAAAACTAACCTGTCTGCACTAACTCCACTTCCTGTGCAGCAGAAGTGAATACGTGACCTGATCTCAGCAGGGGTTTGGGGGGTTTGGGGTTTCACATTTTGCAACTTGCACAGTGAAGGTGTGAGTGCTGAAGTGCTGAGAAAACTCAAAACTCTCTCACAGGTTTGTAAAAACAATAGAGCTGCAAAACAAGAGTAATTAAGTAAGTGAGTAAAGGTTTTGAAGTGGCCAGTGCATAGAAGTAACAGACCATTAGGGGTGGGCGATATGGCCCTAAAATAATATCATGATATTTCATGGTATTTTCGCGATAGCGATACTCTTGCCGATATGACAAAACACTTTTTAAAAAATACACTATACACTGCAAGAAAAAAATAATAATTATTACATACAATATAATACTGCACACCCCTAAGTGAGATATTTAAAAAACACAAGAATTTTATCAGATTTGTATCAGAAGTCAATGATCCAGAATGTCATGATACTCCCTATATCCATAAATGAAACTGCACAGATAAAATCTGCCTCTAGTAGATATATAATAGGAAATGGGGTGGGTGATATGGCACGATATTTTAAAGGAATAACATCGTTCGCGATATTTAAAAATTTTGACAATATTATTGTGTACAATAAGATATGGCACACCCCTACAGACCATAAACCTCAAACACTGTTGTTCCTCCTTCAAAGAACATCCAGCAGACCAAAACAGGCCAATTCCCACTTCGAAGCTTCAGACCGTGTTGTTGATACTGGAGAGCAGCTCATCTCCTCCAGACTCTGCTAGTTGTGGAAATATGGGTTGCTAGGGGCACCAGGCCTCGTAACCACGGCTTTGCCTGTGCCAGTGTCTGCAGGAGAGGAGCTCAAACTAGGGGAAGCAACTTGGCATCTGTGTAAGCATGAATACTGTACAGCAACACAATAGATGGGAATGGAATTATACAGAAAAAAATATAGAGTATTGCTCTAATATGTTAATGAATAGTACACTTTGTGGACAAAAGTTTTAGGACACCTGCCAAATTCATTGAGTCTTGTAAAATCATAAGTACCAGTATTAAAAAAGGAACTGATTAAGTGTCTCTACATGTTCATGTTTATCTGGCCCAGAGGGTTCTATTCTATTGGAAATATGCATGTACAGAGATTAGACAAGCTGTGTGTTCTTTGTGCATTTGCACATATATTTCAATGTTTTAATGGGTGCAACTGTGGGTGCTGGGCAATATGGGAAAAATCATATATCAAAAAAACTCTTATATCATCATTAACGTACTGTTACACAGAGCTACAGTACTTACACTAGGTTTGTAACAGTGTCATTTATCAAAAAGAAATGTTTTTGTTGCTTTAATGAAATTCTACAAGGAATAATATGTATGAGCAGATTAAGACACTGCCACTGCGATATGTGGATCGCAGGTGCCTGGCCTCAGCAGCTGGAGCCCGAGAGAGCACAATTGGCTTTGCTCTGTCTAAGTAAGTAAACGGCTCTCTTAATTCAGCGGAGGCAGTCACAGTAGTTACTAGTGCTGGGCGATATGGGAAAAATCATATATTACAGTATGGATTTTTTTTATATCACGATAACAATATATATCATGATATACCACATTTAAGTATGTTTTCAGTTATTCTTTGAAAAATATTACAAAATAATATCATTGCTTACTTTTATTGCAGCAATATATATACTAAATGAAAACAGATGAGGTAGACGCAGTAGCTAATTTTTTCAAAAGAGCAAAGCATCTCCATTGTTCAGGCCTCATTAGTTTAACCCTTGTGTGGTGTTCATATTTTTGTTACTCGTTTACTTTGTTATTTGTATTTAATTCAGCAAAATTAAGCAATTTTACATTAAAATGCTTTACACATGCTTGCTTCACCTAAATTGCAAGCAATATAAACAGCTTACATGGATAATATTTGCCCTTTGCCTTTATTATGTCACATTTCTTTCAGAAAGTTTTTTTATTAGTTTTTTAATAAAACGTAAAAGAAAATGAAATAAACTCAAGATATGAGTGGAACATTTGTTTAGTTTCAAATTTACAAATGAAGAAATGTTTATTAGCCCTTGGCCAAACATACTGTAGGTAATATAAATGCTTAGGGGGGGGGGGGGGGCGGTGTACAGTGTGTGTTTATCGAAAATGTGTTTTGATATATGTTTTTCACAAAAAAAGAGCCAATGCCAATGAGTTTGAGTAAGAAAAAATATTTTTTTGTATCATTTGATGAAAAATGAAAACGGGTCCCACAGACCCGAACACCACAAAAGGGTTAATAACATAAAGCGCATGTCCATCAAAATGTGAAAAGCAGCGTCATGTCGCAAAACCACATTTAGAAGCCTTTTTTTGCGAAGATTACTTTATTATCACTTATATAAACCGAGTTTATGCAAAGTGACCACGCCAATACATTTAATCGTAGCCTACTTTATATACTTGCATGAATAACTGATAGAATCATAAAACTGTAGAATCATTAGGGAGGATAGAAGGTAAGCAGCACGACAGACACTTTTCTATCGTCCCCACGATATTTATCATCATATCGCACAACACTTGGTGCAACCCATTAAAATAGCTGAATGCATTCTTCAGTAGGGGTGTCCACAAACATTTGGGTGTACACTGTAACAACTACAATGTTTAAGAATATCAATGATCAGCCCAAGGCTAGTCCTCAGCTTTAGATCAGTGGATCCATATGAGAATGATTATACACACATACACACACACACACGGTTTGTAAAGCTTCCAGGACACACACACACACACTCTTTTCTCCAGCATGCCAGCACACAGAGGGGACAGCATGTTTTCGGTGGGGATAACATCTTCCCCGGGAGGAAAGTACGAGGCTGCATCTCTAAGGATGGGAGGAGCTGGGAAGAGATCAGAGGAACAGATATCTCAGGGCAGAGAGAAGAAATCAGCGTGAGAGAAAGAAGGAGAAGAGATTTATCTCATTCTGTTCATCAGGAACAGTATAATGCCCCATCAATCTGAAATGTTGCCTCAGAATGTCTAAATATGGTTAACACTGACCCTCAGAGCCATGTTTTTGTTTTGATGTATTTGATGTAATTTTCTAGTATTGTACACTGTATATTCTACTATTTCTCGTAAGTATATTACATTTTAAATATGATTATACCACAGTTAGTTACGACCCTGAAATATGATTGGCTGAGAGGCGTTCTATGAGTGCTGTTATCAGCCGGTAATGCACATACAAGTAACCTAGCAACCATGCAGCTCTTACAAACCAAACAGCGCAGCTACAAACAGAGCGCTTACACTTCTGTACATAATACGTTCAATTAAACACATGAACTGTGTTCTTATTGGCTGCCTTGTATAGTGCCTCATTCAAACAACAGCCAGGGCTGAAACACTCCTTATAACTTCAGTGTGAATAGGGTGGGCAAAACTTTCTATGAATCCATATTAAAATTTGGATTTGAAACAGGCTTTTCACAGACATACGCCATATGTTGCTTTTTAAACCTAACAATGATGGCATGTTACTTTTATTTTAAAAAATATATATATAATCGCATGCACTAATTAATTCCACATTTTGTTGAAGAGAGTGAAGTTCATAACTCAAGACCTGAGAGGAAAATCTGGAAAATCTTGGGTGGCCTAAACGTCAGGGCTCATTTCACAGGCCTTCCACACTGCAAAGAATAACATAATAAAGAGAGACAGAGCACGAAAGAGAGAGATTATGATGATGGCATTGATGAAATGAGAGGCGCTGCCGTCTGATTACAGTCCATTAAGATTAGTCAGTCTGAAACATTAACAACTGAACCTCAGACAGAAAGTTGGCTGCTGTCGTCACGATTTTAAAGCAAACTGGATTGAGTGTTCTTCAGCGCATTGGGTTTAATACTGTAGTGTCTGGGACGATATATATATATATATATATATATATATATATATATATATATATATATATATATATATATATATATATATTTATATAAACATATATATATATATATTTTTTTTTTTACAGACATAGACAATAGGAAAGTAGAGATTTGCTGTACTGATGTGTAAAAGTCAGCACAGGATGGAGGCATAACAGTTCTGCAGTTGTATCTGCAGGATGAGGAAACCTTAGCTTTGTAAACAATGGCTAAAACTACTCTTAAAATTGTTGTAAGTGTTTAAAAAGTGTGTTTTGGGCTTTTTTAGCTCAGTTTAAGGTCTGCTAACACTATGAACACTGTTAACTGAAGAGACATGCTGCATTTTCATCTAAGCTGCGTGGCTACATGGCTACATATTGCTTCTAATGTTAATTTGATTTCTAATATTAAAAATGTACTTTTATGAATACAATATGAATATATATAATTTATGAAGTGAACTTTACAACGCATGATGCAACATTTCTATGTGCCTCTTCTTTTTCCTCTCCTCTCCTTTTCTTCATCTGTTTTTACTCATTAAATTTTAAATTTTCTATCTTTTATGCATTGATTGTTTTGCTCTATTGATTTTTATTGTATGGTATTGATGATGTTGATGATGATGATGATGATGTTGATTATTTTACTATGTATTTTCATATTGTGTTTTTTTATGCAATGTAAAGCATCTTTGAGTTTCCTGAAAAGTGCTTTAAAAATAAAATGTATTATTATTATTATTATTATTATTATTATTATTATTATTATTATTATTATTATTATTATTATAAACACAATATCCTTCTGTGCAAAATTATGTATACTATAAGAGACAGGAAAAATGAGCTGTTAAAGTCATGCTTATGCTTTATAGGAAAGCACATCTTTCCCAGACCAAAGTATTGAATTGGGGTGTCATAGTCTTTCTGTGCTTTCAGCTTTTACTTTCTGTATTCAGCTTCATGTGCATCACAGAAACTCTTCTTACCAGAACTAAAACTGGTTTAAAGTCAGAGTTACCAGAAACACCACAACCAATTACCATAATCATTATCTGATCCATCTCACTGCTTACCCTCTGACTCACACCAGCATGGCAATCATAACACTGCTGCTGCACAGCAGAGCTGCTGGTATTTGCATGATCTGTGTGACATACAGAAGCTGCGGTGTGTGTGTGTGAGTATATCAGATTACCAAGAGGTTTTAGCAGCAGAGGTGAACATGCTTCATGATGTGCCACTGTTATACTGGTCATTCAACTACTTTTAATTTCGAGCAGTTTTTTTTTTTTTTAATGAGAATTTAATACCCATGCAAAAAAAAAAGCAAATGAAACCATGGTTAAATTTAATATTTGACAGGCTCTGAGTGGTCCAGCAGACTAAGGTGCTGCCACTATGATCAGGGGATAGGCGGTTTGAATCCTGTTCATGCAGCTTGCCATCAGCTACCGGTGAACTGAGAGAGCACAATTGGCCTTGCTGTCTCTGGGTGGGTAGATGGCGTTCTCTTCTCATATCACTCCATTGACGTATGATGTATGATTTATGCACTGATGTATCTGAACCGAGGCTGGGTTTTCCTCCGAGTGCGCTGTGATGTCACTCGGCTGACTTCACATGTATCAGAGGAGGCATGTGCTAGTCTTCAACCTCCTGGTGTTGGGGCATTTATCACTAGTGATGAGTGGGTTGGGTAATTGGCCGTGTAAGTTGGAAAGAAAATGAGGGGAAAAAAAATCGGAAATAAAATTATCAAAATAAAATGTTGGGGATATTATTGTGAATACAATATGGCACTGAAATAATATGTCACACAGCTGTATGGCTGCAAACACTTACACAGGTGAATACTGTATCTACTGTAGCTGTATATTAACCCTTACTTATAATCTATAAGCATAAATACAAGGAATTTAGAGAGTCATTCTGCTGCGAACGATGCGGATGCCTGCAAATGGGAGTCGAATTCTGGCAGCGGTAGAATTCAGCATAACATCTGTAAAAGCAACTTGACAAACTGCCACCATTCTACTAAGCAGTCAGTCTAGGTGATGATCACAGTATGTAAGAAAGTTCTTTGGTCTGGTCACTAAACTGCAGTGTAAAACTAAAAATAACCAGAGCAAATGTACAGAAACACACATAACTTGGTGCTGATTCTGGTCCAAACTTTCTGGTCAGAGGTGAAAACACTGTCTGGAATAGCAGTGTATGAATATAAACACTGAAGATGTTCTGTTTTCTTTTTTTCCGCCTTTTCTCCCCAAGTTACACGGCCAATTACCCAACCCACTCATTAGGACTCCACCTATCACAAGTAATGACCCAACACCAGGAGGGTGAAGACTAACACATGCCTCCTGCGACACATGTGAAGCTACCAACTCGGTTCCAATACATCAGCTCACAGACACCTCGTGCCGAGCGACATCACCCACCGACTGATGTGGGGAGAGAGCGCCATCGACCCACCCAGAGAGAGAGCATGGCCAATTGTGCTCTCTCAGAGGTCTCAGAGCTCCGGTAGCCGATGGCAAGCTGCATGAACAGGATTCGGACCGGTGATCTCCTGATCATAGTGGCAGGGCTTAGCCCGCTGGACCATTCAGATCCCAAACATTGTTTTTTTCTGGAATGTGGTTTAGTAGGCAACGCTTTGCTCTCTGTGTTTTTTGTGGTGCTGGAAAATTAGGACACACCCAGCTTATCGTATAACCACAGGGGTGAGTAGCATGAAGCCAGCCATGCAGACACATACAGACACACAGACACACACACACACACACACACACTTAACTAATGTATGACCATCATGACAAGACACTCAGCCAGCCATTCTGACAGCTGGCCTGGATTCATCTGAACCCTCAAACTCCAGACGACCTTATTCGCACTGGTACACTGTCTCCAAGGCCTGTACTGTAGAAGAAGCATAACAACAATAATAATAATAATAAAGAATTCATCATTTTTTACCCTTTCACTCAGAAAATGTCTTTTTTGACCTCTTCCAGACATTTCCCAGCCTCTGTCTGACACTGGGCATAAAAACAGGAGCAGGAGAGGTTGGACATTATGAGATATTCTAATGAAAAGCTAATAAAGGGTTAATAGAAAAGGGTAGTGGTGTTATTTATCCAGGATCCCTTTTTGATCCTGGATTATGTAGGCAATATTAAAGCTGAAATGAGCAGATAGAGATTTGAATATAGGCTTAATATAGTCAATGAGAGCCTATAGTACAGAGGGGGAGGTGTGTGTGTGTGTGTGTATGTCCGAGAGCTCTTCTGTCTAGTCAAGAGCCCTAAAAGCCAGTGTGTGTGTACGCTGTGACATGAACTATAGCCTAATGTGCTGAACTCACTCAGGCTCTGATCTTCACTCATGGACACTGAATCAGGTTTTTTTCTGACAGTAAACATCCAATTATATTTTATTTTCATGTACGTATTAATGAAATATATTTATTTAATATTTACAGCTTGTTGTAATCAAATCTAATGACCACACAAAACAATGAACAATAAACAAATTGTTGAATAAGAATAAAAATTGCATTTGCACCATTGACTAAAATCAAACTACGCAGAAGTCAGATGTTAATTACTATCTTACTAACATTTGACACATCCAGGTAGCTGCACCCCTAAAACAGCAATGCACCAAAGTCAGAGCACACCTGGCTCTTATAAGGAATAGCAAGTGACACGCTGATGGGTTTATTTCATATTATTCCCAAAACTCCCCCATTATTAATTAAGAGTATTAGTAGATGCCTTTTGTGCACTTTGAGCATCGCCAGGCGTACTTTCCCTGCTGTTACGATAGCAAAGACTGACACGCCTTAAATATCTTTGCCTAAAGATTGTTAAAATAGGGCCCATATTCTGCTTTGTTCGTACGTCTGTCGGGATGTTAGCGGTACGTGTATTCTTTATGAACCATCACGGTACGGGGGTCATGGTTCGGCGGTCACGGTTCGGTTCACGCAAACGCACACAGAATTCAAATTGTCCACAACCGGCGCTGCGCTGAAATCGCGCCCTGCCATAGGAAATGAATGGTCGTCTGTCGCTTTCCAGTGTGAACGCAGGGTTAGGCGCTTGTACTCTCTTGTTATGGCTGTATAAATACGTCTTTAATTGGAAGCTTCATAGTCTCAGTATTAATGTATATCAGTATTAGTTGTCACGTGAATGTATGTGGGATTTCCCCTATAAATACGGTCAAATGAAATCATATTCAGCCAATAAAAGCAGAGCTTATGTTTGTTTTTTTTTATCCATGAGTCCATCAAGTAAAGTGACTGTGTTTTACTTTAAGGGTAAAATAACAGGTTGGTAAATAGGCTTTTAAAACTGTATCTGAAAATCTGTATCTTTTAACCCCAACCAGTCACACCAACAGTGACCTCCCACAAAATCAAAGTGACACGACAAGTGTATACTATACATCTCTGCTCATACTTGTCGTAATCTTACGCACAGACGTCTGATTGAGGTGAAAACTACACCCAGTGCAGTCTGGGAATTCCTTTATTATTCATTAATAGCAGAACAATCCATTCTACTCCATTAGATTACCTGTAATCTGTTTAAGCTCTGAACGCAGCTGCTGGATTTGGCCTTTCCAACAGAAATATCAGTACAGGGTCAAAGGTGCCCAAACTCAATCTGTGCCTATATGCATGCATAAACACAGATTACAAAGCTGCTGCCTGTCTTTACCAGACTGTCTACCAGAATGTTAGCAATTTTAATCTAAATAAAGCTAATATTTCTCTTTTTTAACATTTTTAAAAGGAGTGGAATGGAATTGAGAGAATTAAGCCAATTGCAACCAGTAGAAGAGTCACCATCTGAAAGGTCACTAACCCCACTATTAAAGAGAAGAAAAAACTCTTATATTATCATTAACGTACTGAGCCACAGAGTTACAGTACTAACACTAGGTTTGTAACAATATGAGTGTCATTTATCAAAATGAAATATTTTTGAAAAAAATGTTTAATGAAATTCTACAAGGAATAATATGTACGTGCAGATTAAGACACTGCCACTGAGATCTGTGGATCGCAGGTGCCTTGCCTCAGCAGCTGGAGCCAGAGAGAGCACAATTAGCTGTGCTCTCTAAATAAGTAAACGGCTCTCTTAATTCAGTGTTGTGATGCTGGCAGGCTCAGGCATCTGCTAGTCATTGCATTAGAGCTGGGTAGCAGAGGCAGTCACAGACCCAAATCGTCGAAAGTATGGAAGCTCTTTACATGAATGCTTTTATAAAACAGCATTATGTGGAAAATGTGCACAGCTGATCTCACAGGGCACAGGGGCACAAGATCACTGCATGAGAACCTAAAGAGGAAGCATGTTGGAGCCATGGGTAAATTCACGGTAATTCATATTAAGTTAATTCTATTTTTTCTCTCACTCAGTGTTCCTAGAGCCTGCTAGAGTAGTTAAACAAGCTGTGTCTCATTTTAAGTAAATTTAAATCTCACTCATGTTTAGCGAACAAGAAAGCCTTAGCATTTTTTCCCTTCCACCTAAATGTGGCTGCTCATCAAGCCGTAGTTTTAATCAAGCTAACATTAGCGAAGTTTGGTTAGCATACCCTTAATTTTTATGCAAGTTGTTAAAAACAAATTTTGTACAAAGACAGTTTGGGTTTTAAATAAAATGTTGGAAATCAAATGTATTTTTTTTTTCTTTTTACCTTATTAATAGCTGATAATCAATTCATCAAAAAAAGAATCGACAGATTAGATGATTATCAAAATAATTGTTAGTTACAGGCCATTTATTACCACTGATGTAATGACAATGTAATAGCATAATAATGCAATTTATATATATTTTAACATAAAAAATACATATACATATTGATAACAGCATTATTCTGAAGGCAGTCTGTTTTGAGTTTGTTTTGCTATTTACTGCAATGCTTTAAGTGTATGTATTCTTTGTCTAATTGTTTATGTCTGCTCAATATATTAGTGATACAAAACATTCTGTCTAAGGTACATTATTTATTTTATACAAAAGCAGAATTTTTTATATACCCAAGAATATAATTTGATAAATACAGTTAAAATTGTGATATTATTTGAGGACCATATCGCCCACCTCTATTGCAATTACACCCTATTTCAGGACGATTAACTTAACCGGCCAATATATTGGTGACATTCATTTTTATGTACACAAAAATTTAAGCAAACGTATTGGACAATAAGTTGATGATATTATTACTGTGACAGGCCTATGTGAATTAAATTAATCCATTAAAAAACGTTATAAATTATGTCCCACAATGTAAGACACATGTAAGTGACATAGTGGTAATTATTTATTTAATGGTATAATGCATTCTTCCACCACTAATCAGTATTAAATAATTAAAGTCAAAAAATAAAAAGGGAGTGATACGATTGTGATAAGAAGGGAAAAACACAGCATGAGACGCCCTTCACCCCCCAGGAAAAGACCCGGACTGACCCCAGTCTCAGTGTAGATGTGTATGTTCATGCCCATTGGGGGGCATGCTCTAAAGAGAAGTGTGGCTTTTACTCTCGCTGGTCATCATTTCTACAGCGAGGCGCGGTTGGTGGAGAGAGGGACAATTAAGATGATTGACAGATGGAGGGAAAAACAAAAAGAAGCAAATGTGTATATATACAGGATTTATACACAGTGTGTGAAGTGAATGGAGTGAACATCTTCCCACAATAAACCAGAAAAAAGAAGCAAAAGAAAAAGAGAAAGATGCACAAGTGATGAAAACGACAGAACGTCTGTCAGCACTGCAGAAGTGAGAGAACAACCAATCATTTCTTTATTCTCACAGCTTTATACCCCATCCCCCCATCCTCACCCACAACAAAACCCTAAAAATAACCACACGACCTCTGACCTCACGCAGGGCCCCTCGTGCACAGAGACCCTAAGTTGGGGGCAGAGGGGAGACAGATGTGAAGCACAACACACACCATCACCAGAGAGCACGACAAAGAGAGCCCACAAATACATTCAAGAAAAAAAAAAGAGGGAGAGATAGAATGAAGAGAGAGAGAGAAAGAAAGGAACAAGAAGAAGGAAAAAAGAAGAAGAAGAATAAAAAGAAGGAAAGAGAAGAAGTGGGCCAAATGGGGGGAAAACAAGAAGAGAAATAGAAAAAAAAGAAGATTTTATTATTTTTAATTATTATATTATTAGATTAATTATTAAGACAAAAAGAAGAAGAAGAAAAAGAAGTGGAAATAAAGTGAGGAAAATTAGAAGTATGTCAAGAGAGTGAGAAAGTGGAGGAGAAGAAATAGAAGAATAAGGAGGCAAAAGAGGAGTGGGAAAAGGAGAACAAGAAGAAGAAGAAGATGAAAATGCTAACAGAAAAAGAGGATGATAGAGGAACAGAAGGATAACAATAAAGAAGATGGGAAGAAGAATTAGGAGAAAAGGGAGGAGAAGAAAGCGAAGGATGAAGAAGATTAGAAGAAAAATAGAGAACAATGAGGAGAAGAAGGATAAAAATAAAGAGTAAGAAGAATGAGGAGAACCAGGAGAAACAAAAGAAGAAGGACGAGAAAGATAAGTAGAAGATGAAAAAGAAGAATCAGGAGATCCAGGAGGAAGATTAGGATGAGAAACAGTAGAAGGAGGAGGATGAAAAAGATGAGGAGTACAAAAAGAAAAGGAAAAAGGATAAGAAGGAGAGCAACAAGGAGCAAAAGTTAAGAAGAAGATAAAAAAGAAGATGCTGAAACAGAGAAATGGTGATAATAAGAACCAGGAGATTCAAAAGGAGGAAACAAAGGAAGTATAGTAGTAGACAAAGCAGGATGAAGACAAGAAGAAGGAAAAATAGAAGAACATTCAGGAGCAGAAGAAGAAATTTAAGGAAGACAAGAAGAACAAGAAGAAAATATTTTTTTAAATTCTAGCAAAAAAGCAAAAAAAATGTGAGAGAAGACCCAGTGTGGTTCTTTCAGTCGACAGTGAGGAGAGTCAGAGGCAGAGAGGAAACGGAACGAAGAGAAAGAAAACCAAAAATGATGTGACCTTTTCTTCAAGGCGGATTTTTTGGAAGCCGGGCGAACTTCCTGAGTCTGACTCGCAGCCAAGACACACACTGGATCTCCAGTGGCACCCGGGATTCGGGGTCAGCATCCTCTCATTCCGGGCTGCTAGACTGGGTAAAGAGCCAGGTGGAGCTGTGGGGAACCAGCATCACGTGACACAGAGCACATGGACCAGATGCACTGACACTGAGTCCAGCAGACCAGTGGTGTTAAACGCGCATAACTAGGAATTACAGGAATTACTGTTTTTTTTATCATTTTCACAATGAGTTAATAAACACAATAAAAGAGCTCCAGTAACAACCTAATAACAGGCTCAATAACAGGCTTAACATCTTAAACTGCACTACCCATGTGCAGCAACAGAAGGAGCTGTGATCATGTGACATAACTAGACTGGAGGCAGAGCGAGGCAGAGCAACGTAGAGTGAAGCAGACTGAGGTAGACTTCCACAGTAAACAAAAACAACCAACTACTTCTTATCCAGGGAAATATTTGTGCAACCAAACCAAACCAAAACATCTCTCCCCAAAGGTATTGGATGGAGCACCATCATTCCAGAAAACACAGCTCCACAGCTCAATGCTGGGGGGTTCTTTTCACTCCGCTAGTCCACACCTGGTGTTAGTCATGGTGTCAGCACCTTCATGTTTATTAAGTGTTCAACTTAGAGTAGCTTAACGGTAGATAAATAACCAAAAGGATTACATTTAGATAAATAGCACCAAAACAGTCCATTCAAATAAGCAAGGATCAACCCCTCTGGTGTTTTTCTAAGACCGGAAGATCCCCATTCCAGATAACATCTCAGAGATTAAGATTTATTATCAGCATATGAACCTTTAAGTCCAGAACAGCTGTCTCCAAACAAACACCAGTGAGACACTGGAGCAAATTTGTTTTGAGACCCCGGCGTAGGTCTGAACCTTGGGGTCACTCGGAGAACTGTGTATCCAAACTGCCAAAGAAGCACTCGAGCTCTTGTAGATGTTAAAGCCCCTAAGCAAACATACATGCACGCCTGTAAATCCTTGGGTCAAAAGAAACAAATATGATGCTGTTCCATTCCTACAAGGCCTGAGAAGAATGGAGAGAGAAAGGGAGAGAGAGAGAGAGAGAGAGAGAGAGAGAGAGCTTTTGTCTGTCCTTGCACATAAATCATTGTGTAGAGCTGCAAATGAATCAATAGTTTTTTTATTATTTTTCTACAATGAAATGAGTATCAGGATATGCATGTTAAAGCTAATTGGCGTCTGACTATGGCAAGTGCAAATGATACACAGGAGTGTTTTTCTCTGTATCTGACCAATACTTCCTACAGACCACTAATAATTCCTCCAATCTACCAAAATCTTCCAGTCTCCCAACAATTCATCCAATCCTTCAGTAAAGACTTGGTTTCGCCAAAGATATTTTCATTTAAAAACAAAAATGAGCCTGTCAAGCAATAATTCCTCCAATGCACCAATAAAATCCTTGATTTCACTGAAAGATTTTCTAGTCAACCAATAATCATCTAGTCTTCAGTGCATCTATAATTCCTCCAATCCACCAAAACATTCTCCAGTTAATTAATAATCATCCAGTCAACCAAGAATTCCTACTAATAATCAATAATTCCTCCAACCCACCAACAAAATCCTCAACTTCACTGAAAGATTTTCCAGTCAACCAGTAACCAAAAAAATCTCCAGTGCAACTATCTAAAAATTTCTCCAATGCACCAAAACATTCTCCAGTTAATTAATAATCATTCAGCCAACCAACAATTCATCTATCTAACCAAAAAATCCTCAAGTGCACAAATAATTCCTCCAATCCACCAAAACATCCTCCATTTGATTAATAATCATCCAATCATCCAACAATTCATCCATCTAACCCAAAAAATCCTCAAGTGCAACGATAATTCCTCCAATCCACCAAAACATTCTCTAGTCAACACCAACATTAAACAGTCAATACCAACAATTTCTATATTTTTGTAAAAAAAATCCTTTATTTCACCAGAATTTCCTCCAACCCCACCAAAAATTTCCTAATTTTACCAAAACATTCTCCAGTCAACCAAAATCACCATTTGAAATACATTACACTCAGCTCCACATATAGCTGATCCTTTGAAATTCGGAAAGGTATTGAAAAGCTCCACTTTTTACCTGCTTACAGTTCACTTATTATCAAATTACCGTCTGTTCCGATTACCTCACTGCTGTACAACACTAGGTTAAAGAACTCTCAAAATGTTAGTATTGTGAGAACCCTACTGCTGTACATGGGAATCAAAGTCAGAGAATATGGACATATGGTACAAATGAGGCTAGGAAAAGCAAAAATAAGGAAAAAATGTCTTCTAATGAAAATAAATGGAGATCATGTGAAGGTTCGAGGTTGTTTACATGGCTATGATTTTCATGGCTTGATGCCTTATGGCTGCGTTAATATTCTGATCACAGCCCCTGTTCACTCATAAATATGCTGGGTGGAGGGGTTACTGTTATCAGTCACACACACGCACACACACACAACCACTCATATTTATGCAGTCACACACACCAAATCAGTTCTGCGGAACATCTGTGGAAAGCCTTTCCCTCATACCTCACTGCCGATGGCGCTGGATTTTGTGGATCCAGAGAAAAGCAGCTTCCTCTAGAATGTTCTAGATGTTTGGGTACATTGCACAGTATTTGGGTTAGTGCAGTGAAGGAGGGGCAAATAAAGGGCATTGGTTGGCACACACACACACACACTTGCACCCTGTGGAAACAGGCTGCAGCCCAGCACATCATGTTGACAGGTCTGGCGGTGTCCAGGCTTCAGGTCAGTGGGAGACCATTCAGACTCATATAAGCCACAAACACTCTCCATGAGAAAGCGGAAAGCAGCAATTCAGACCGGGTCAGTGAGAGAGCAGAGTCAGGCTTTCAGTCTTATTCACAAATTATGGGCCGTTCAAAAACGCCTCTTGGCAATGTTTCCAACATGAAGAAATACTCAAGAAATAGTTGATAATGTGCTGTTGAAGTTTACACTACAGCTCTGTTCTATGGATGTAGGGCATTGCCCCTTTCTACACAGCAAAAAACTGATTAATATCAGTAATATCAGTAATTTATCAACATATCTTCCAATTCACCAAAAAACTCTTCCATCCAAAAGAAAATGCTGCCTGTAAAGCTCAACTACACCAATAATTCCAAATTCCTCAAGTCCACCAATAATTTCTCAAGTCCAACCACATCCTTCAGTCCACCAATACTTCCCTCAGTCTACCATAATGGTTCAATCCATCAGTAATGTCTCACATCAACACAAAAATTCCTCCTATTCAACAATATTCATCCAGTTTTCCAGTCTAAAAGATTTCTAGTTTACATAAAATTATCCAGTCTATCAAAACCTTATCAAAATCTTCCAAATCCAAGTTCCTTCAAAACACCAAAAAGTCTTTCAGTTCATTAGAAATCCTCCAGCTGCGCCGAGTGGTCCAGCGGTCTAAAGCGCTGCCACTATGAGCAGGAGGTCGCCGGTTTGAACTCCAGCTCATGCAGCTTTGCCATCAAGCTGCCGGCGTTAGAGGGAGCAAAATTGGCCCTGCTCCCTCTGGGTGGGTAGATGGCGCTCTTTCCCTACATCACTCCTATGGTGATGTCTGCAGCACAGGGCGTCTGTGAGCTGATGTACCAGAGCCGAGCCGCTGTGCTTTCCTCCAAGCGCGCTGGCTGCTCGGTAATGCTGCATCATTCTCCAATGCACCAACAATTCCTTTACTCCATATAAAAAACTTCCAGTTCATCAAAAATATTTAAATCCAACAAAAATCCTCCATTCCACTCTTAACTGCTCCATTCTATCAACAACTACTCCAAACGACAAAAATTCATTCAGTCCTAAAAAAGCTTCACATAGGATTTACAGAGAATGTATAGATGTTTTTATTTATAGCCAAATAACTACATGGACTTCATTTTGGTAGCAAATTAAATGGCTCCTTAATGGGTCTTTCATTGAACGTCTGGGAAAAACCATTACCTGGTAATGGCTTATCTGTACTGATGGGTATTGGTCCGGTATCAGGGAAAAATAATGAATCCAATCCAATCCTGTTACAAATCGAGCCTGAAATAGCTCACACTCTCACAGCGTAATGAGATATATTAGCTGAGCTTTTCAATATGTAGAGTAACAGAGTACATAAGAAGTAGTGTGAACATGACAGCTTATTTTTAGATGCTCACTTTAAGTGAAGAGTCTCAAACCGTAAAGGACACGCTTTGCACATGTATTTCTGGGCAAGCCTTCACATGGCAAATGGGGCAAAATTCTCCCCATGACAGTCAGTGTACCATCACTATAATTCAGCTAGTAAACTTAGTATATAATTTTGCTTTGTTCCTCGACATTTAAAAGCCCAAAGTTTCTGGGTTTATATTTGAAAATATGTTATTTAAATCTCTGTTCGATTACCTCATCTTTGCTCTATGCATTAGGGACATCTGTGAAAACTGACCACAATGCTGTTATAGCTAAATCCTGACCTCTTTCCTCACACACTGGGTGGCACACTGACACTGATCTGACTCGCCTGAGGAAGCTTAAATCCTGTATAATGTAAAGGTTTGCTGGCTGGTTTGACCTTCTCCTGTAAATCACCAGAGCAGCTGGAGACACTTGCACTACTCGTGCATGCAAACACACACACACACACACACATAAACAGAGAAAAGCTTCAGCGGTGTAATGCTGAACTGGCAGACAAAATAACCAATCAGATATACAGTGGCAGGCAAAAGTTTGGGTACCCTAGCCACATTTCTGTTACTGCGAATAGTAATGTGAGTAGAAGAAACAATCTTCAAAATGCAGAAACATGAAACATTCTTCCAACCTTTTAAGCCAAATATGTGTATTATATTTTGTTTGGGGGCACCCTTATAAGATTTTAACTCCTAAATCACTTTTACCAAGGTCTCAGGTCTTAGTTAGCTAGTTAGTTAGCTTGTCTCAACAATCGGCAGCTACGGATACCTCTAAGCAGCTGCCTAACACTCTGAATATTAAAATGACCAATGCCCACAAAGCAGAATACTATACAAAGGTAACCAAGTGTTCTTAAGTTAGCTAGTTACTTATTTTCTCCATTTTATTATAATTAAGAAATTGCAGTTAATAGGAACAGTGGAACAACAGTATTGCTGCCAACACATGACGTGTGCAGGTGTGATTACATATAAACCAATAGGATGTCAGAATAATATACAGTTCTGGAAAAAAATTAGAGACCACTTAAAATTGAGGAGTTTCTATGATTTCATTAATCAAGAGGAAGATGAATGATCACAAGCCATTAAACCGAGCTGAACTGCTTGAATTTTAGCACCAGGAGTGGCATAAAGTTATTCAAAAGCAGTGTCTAAGACTGGTGGAGGAGAACATGCCAATATGCATGAAAATTGTGATTAAAAACCAGGGTTATTTCACCAATTATTGATTTCTAAACTCTTACAACTTTATTTGCATTATTTGAGATCTGAAAGCTCTGCATTTTTTTGTTATTTCAGGTATTTCTTATTTTCTCTATGCGCTATGTTCAATTTACTCAAACATATACCTATAAATAGCAAAACCAGAGAAACTGATTTAGAAACTAAATTGTTACCAAAGCTGTATATTTATACTTCTCATCCAACCACAATCAGATTTACTCTATCCAGATGGAGAAATTGATCTGGATATGTTTTTTGTTTTTTTTTAAATGATGAGAAGCCAGAATAAAACAAGTTGAAAGGTCAGATAATTGTGTGAAAATGTAAGAAGTAGAAGTAAAAAAATTCAATAAAACATAATTACTCCATTAATGTATAGAAAACCAACATTTCTATGTTTCTATTAGTAAGTAACAAGGTAACAACATATTTATACTTCATTACTTAACACCTCTGTTGCTGTGTACTACTCTGCACTGCACTGCATTTGTGCTGGGTCACCCCTGATTATATCATACAGCTCAGTCTGCGTATGAATGACTTCCGCCTCCACTCTGAGAAAATACCATCAAAAGCAAAAGTCAGCAAACAGCAAGTCAGCATATCAAAGCAGCCCAAACTGTTATTCCCCCGCCCACTGCTGCCCCGCTGAACCTTTCAGTGTAATATACGGCTAAATCCTGTAAGTTAGTTAGGCTGGGTTTTCCCCCGCTGCTGCTCTCAGTGTGTGATGGACTCACAGGCATTCAGCGGTGGCACTCTTCTGCCAACAGGCCATCCAGAGCCTGATAACACAGCCTGGAATAGACTAATACCAGGAGTGCCAGTCAATGCCACTCAACACCCAGATGAAGAGAGAGAAGGGAGACGGAAAGAAAGGGTGAGACAATGAGAAGAAGACCATCAAAGCCTCAAAGATCAAAGACTTAGAAGACCAAACTTCATTAAAGCAGGAGAGAATCTTGCACTAACACTAACAGCAATTCTAAAGCAATTCAAAGATAACAAATGACATTTAACAGCAAGAATCTTGCAACATGGCCTGGTTCTGTAAACATCGTCCAAATATTTGTGGACACCACTTCTAACGAATGGTTGCACTACTTGTTTCACACAATTTCACACTAGCCTTTTTTTTTTTGTCCGGATATAGAATCGCTTGCTCTGTGAGTTCAGCACTCTTGGTCAAGTGTGAAATTTAGGTGTGAAAAGGTAAGTAAGTGATCCAAGGTACCAATGTTTTCATTGTTACAATGTTCTTGTAGCGCCGCTGCAACGTGTGTCAATGTTTTAGTTTTTAGTTTTGAGAATGTTTTATGGAACTTGTAACCTTTCAATAATGTTAGAATTCTTCTAGCTGGTAACTTTATTAATGTTGTGATGCAAACTACTAAATATGTTGCTAAACATTTTTATAACATTCTCTGTTAGCTGGGATAAAACACACTTTTGACAGGACTGGAGCAAGGATACTGTAATAAGCTCAGCTTTGTGGAGTGAGTGCGTGTACTGACTGGCTGAATTGTGGCATGATGGTGCTTCATCAAGTAGATGGGATGGTTTGGGTAGTTGAGGGTGTGGTGGACTGGTACTCATCCAACATCCTGACCTCACAAATGTTCTCAATATTGCTGAATACTATCAAACATTTGCAGGAACTCTTCTACTGGAAAGCCTTTCCTGGACAGTAAAGACAGTTACTCCAACAAAAGCAGAATAAACTCTCTTTAATACCCTTGAAATTGAACAAAACAATGATTGAGCATCTGTCCCAAAACTCTTGTTCAAGTTTACCACATTGGCTAGACCCTCCTCAACAAGCTTTTTAAGCCACCTGGCTCTTCTGTAAAGTGTTCAGTGTTGGTACACAAACCAAACCGAGCAGACTTTACGAGGCAAAACAAGAAATAAAACATGGTGTGAAGCATGCAACACGCTGGCATCCTAGTGTGGCAATGTGGCCGCCGGCCGGGTTGCTGTGCGCTGATTGCATCCACATGTCAAACATCTACTTCGCCTGTGGAAGGAAATGACTGGGTATATATTGCTCCTACCCAAGCTGACCTCCTACTGACCAGGACTATGGGTGTATAAAAATATTGATGTAATATCAATGCAATATTATTGTATTGATTCTCAAAAAAAACTGTATAGGAATGTAATGAATAGTTTACATGTAAAGACATGTCCAACCACTAGTTCACAGTACTGTACCCTGTCTTCAGATCCTACTGTTTGGATTATTTTGTTTTACACATATGATGGTAAAAATTTGATTATTGAATCACAATCCCTGTATTGTAAAATAAATATTATCTTAAAGTTCCTCTTTTGTCACTGTTTGTTACACCATGTACTCCTCTGGGAAGACTTTATACTACATGTTCAATGTTGCTGTGAGGATTTGATTGCATTCAGACAAAAACAAAACATGAGTGAGGTCAGGTGCTGATTAGCTCTGAATTACAAACTCTACTCTCAGGTGGCCACTAATCCCAAATTGCAGTTTTTCTGCTCCAAAGCCCAATGCAACCCCAATTCTGTTCATTTCTGACCAACATACCAATGGCTGAATGGTGCACTTCTGGGCAGTCATTCAGTCATTGGAATGTTTTTATTTCAATTGGATCTAGGGGTCTAATTAGTGGTTAAGAGATGGATCAGTTCTGACAGTGAGAGTTTGATATTGATGTTTTTATGTTCAAGGATGCTGTTTCAATGCATTAATCAGAGGCTGTATTAACATGTTAGCTAGAAAGTATACTGGTATGCTTTATACCCCTCTTGTCAAAGCTCGGCACTTGGCATGGTGACCTTAAGATTCCTGCATATGATTATGCCTTGGGAAATGCTTCTTTATGGAGCAATAATTAGCTGTACCACTCAGTAAAACTGGTGTTAGGACATATAGCATATACATCAAGTATTACAGGTCTTAAATTGGACACCATTACACGCCTACAACAACCCAACAGAAGTCCAAGCTTAAGCCAGCAGGTTCTCCAAGCAGTACTGAACATCACTTCAAAACCAGAACCCTAAATAAATGCTGCAATCTGCTTTTATAAAGAAACATTCACTGATTTTGTAAAATTTAGTTCCCAATACATCAGCCTGCAGTTGGTCGAACACTACCTATCTAAAAAAATCCATGTTAAGGCAAGTCTAAGGTTGTCTAAGGTGATCTTTGAAGGTCAGTGTGGTTGAAAGGCTAGCTTTTTACCCAAGCAAACCAGTTCTTTGGCAGCATAGTGTGTGTTTTCATTTAAGACTGGTGGACTAGCTGGTCTATCAGCCTGATGGACTAGACCAAGATGATCGAGAAGATGGTCAAATTGGTGAGCTGGATTGGTACAGCTGGTTGACCATTTTGGTAGTGTTGGCAATACTGGAAATACCAAGGTTGTCACGATTGACAAACCAGCTTGGTCAGACTGGTTGTCTTAGTTATGCTTGTGGACCAAAGATGGGTTCATTTGGTACAGCTGGTTGATTACAGAATGACAAAAATGGCCATGATGACCAACTAGCACAGTAATGATGGTCAAGCTAGTCAGCTTAGTTAAGCTGGTAGTCAGGTAGTAGTTTTTTGGTCAAACTGCTAATACTGACAGACCAGAATGGTCATGATGGTCAACCACGATGGTTAATCTACTTGTTCATACTGATGCTGTTTATCTAGCTTGGTCAGGTTGGTCATGCACTTAGACTGATGTGTAGACCAGTGATAGGCTAGTCTAGTAAAGCTGGTTGCCATTTTTTGGTCAAGCTGGTCATACTAATGGCCATGATGGTCAACCAGCTTGTTCATACTGGTGGTCTAGCTTGGTCAGGTTTGTAGACCAGCTAAACCATCAAACCCAAACAAATGCATACCCTATGCTGGTCAAGAGCTGATCTAAGCACACAGTTTACCCAGCTTGACCAGATGAAGCTTCGCAGGCTGCTGTTTTTTTTCACCCGGGTATTTAGTCATTGACAGTGGGCTCAGCTGCAGTGTTCTGGAGGAATGGCTGCAGATGAATGCAGCAGTGTGTCTGGCTGTGGAAGGGGGCGGGAATGCGAGACAGAACTGGAGAAAATGGTCAGGCTGCAGCAGAAAGAGACCCCAGCGGCGTGAGGGACCCCAGCACAGCGGTGTCAGGGCTGGGTAGTGTTGGGTAATGAAGGTGAGGCATTGCTGGGTGGTTCAGGTCTTACCGTCACGGTGGAGTTCCTCACGGCGCTGGATGCTGTCTGGCGGATCTCCGCGGCGCTGCCCGGCTTCAGCAGGTTTTTGGTGAACCTCCGGCTCGATTCAGCTGCCATCTCTTTCATCAGGAACAAGAAATTCCCTCCAAAACCTCCCTCCGCATCAAAATCCCGCTCCAATCCCGCGAGCTGCTGCTGCTACTGCTGTTCCAGACAGCGACCAAAGCGCGCGCGCTCCCTCCTACTCTCTCTCTCTCTGTATCTCTCTCCTCCAGTCTCTCTCTCTCTCTCTCTCTCTCTCTCTCTCTCTCTCTCTCTCTCTCTCTCTCACACACACACACACACACACAGTCTCTCTCTCTCTCTCTTACACACACACACATACACACAGTCTCTCTCTCGCGCGCGCGCTCTTTTTCTCTCATTCACACACAGCCTCTCTCTCTTTCTCTTTTTCTCTAATTCACACACAGCCTCTCTCTCTCTCTCTCTCTCTCTCTCACACACACCTCTTTCCTACTGTGTCTCTCTACTATAGAGCTACAACCTCTAGTCTATAGCCTCTCAGATCTCCCTCTTTTTCAGTCTCTCAATTCAATTCGTTTCAATGTAGCTTTATTATCATGACTGTATGAGGTACACTGTTGCCAAATCATTATAACAAATTAAGAACAACAATGATGACATGAACTCATAACAGATACAATAATAACAACATCTAAAATGTTTAAATAAACGAACAATTATGATTACAGTTTTTCCCAAATGTTTAAACGCATTTTTAGAAACTCAGCTCAGTTTCTCAAAACTCTAAACACAAACTGAAAATTATTAACTCCTTTGTTTAAACTCTACAAATCTCCAGCAAAACTGATTCCTTCCACCAAAACAACACACACAGCTATTTTATGCTTATCTCTTACAGAGCATCAAATAAACACTGACAAGATCAATTCAGAGCACTGTTATCAGAAGTGTTTGGTTGTGTTTTTGACTTCATGAGGCCGCTGTACAAATTCAAAAGCATACAAGTCCATGGAAATATGTTGGCTTTCTGTTGTTTTTATTTATTTGGTGTGGTGTAGGACCCCCCCCCCCCCCCCCCCATTTACAGTACTATACAAATGTAAGCTATATGTACTGTATGTAAAATGTTGCAAAACTGTAATTTCCACCTATTTTCACAATGAGAAACATGATAAGGAAAATTCACATACAAAGAGGACACAAAAATGTATTTATTGCAAAATGCAAAGAAACAGATCACTGTTCTTCAGACCCCTGATCTCGATCAGGCCAGAGGACCTCATCTACATCAGCTGCAATATTCTCCCGCCAAACAGCCTCGCCAAAATGCCTCGCATGGCAAATCCATCTTTGGCAATCATCTGCGTGGATGTCATCACATGCCTCCCCCATTACATGAAGTAGAGCCACACACTCGTGGGGTCTGTGTTTGTACACTTTCCACCTCCATGCAGAAAAGAATTCCTCTATTGGATTGAGAGATGGGGAATATGGTGGAAGGTGCAGCACAACAAACTGTGGATTTAGAGAACCAATCATTGACCAGAGCTGCCCAGTGGAAACTTACATTATCCCAGATGACAACATAGGAGGGCTGTATCAGTCACATGAGGCCTCTTTTATACTCTGACAAATGATTGAAACGTTCTTCTAATTGAGTTTATATAGCTGCAACTTGTGTGAGACTACTTGGTAATTAGAGTTTTGTATTTGGAGGTCAGTGATTCTCAGGTGAGCAAGGTGTTCTAAATGATGAAATTTGTGTTTAGTGATTTGCAAAGCTGTGATTTAGAATGATATTTGAGTGAGAACATATAGAATTGTGTTTAGAGTTTAGCAGTTTGGAGTCACAATGTTGACACATGAGCTTCATGTTTTTGGATTTGTGTGCATAGTTCCACATTTTTTGTGTAAACATTTGGGAAAAACTGTATTATAATAATGATCAATAATTATGGTTATATAATAACCAATCACTTTCTGTGATTAGTAGGTAGATACTAGGGGGTGTTACCTTTCTCTGTCTGTCTCTCTCTGTCTCTCACACACCCTCTTTCACATCTTTTCTCTACTATAGAGCCACAACCTCTACAGCCTCTCAGATCTCCCTCTTTCTCTCTCAATCTCTTTCCCTCTTTCAGTCTTTCTCTCTCTCAGTGTCCAAAGCTACAAGCTCTATAGTCTCTCAAATCTCCCTCTCTCTTAGTCTCTCTCCCTCTTTCAGTCTTTCTCTCTTTCAGTGTCCAAAGCTTCAAGCTGTATAGTCTCTCAGATCTCCCTATCTCTCTCCCTCTTTCAGTCTTTTTCTCTCTCAGTGTCCAAAGCTACAAGCTCTATAGTCTCTCAGATCTCCCTCTCTCTTAGTCTCTCTCCCTCGTTCAGTCTTTCTCTCTCTCAGTGTCGGAAGCCAAAAGCTCTATAGTCTCTCAGATCTCCCTCTCTCTCTTAGTCTCTCTTCCTCTTTCAGTATTTTTTCTCTCTCAGTGTCCAAAGCTACAAGCTCTGTAGTCTCTCAGATCTCCCTCTCTCTCTCTCTCTCTCTCTCTCTCTCTCTCTCTCTCTCTCTCTCTCAATCTCTTTTTCCCTCTTTCAGTCTTTCTCTCTCTGTGTCCAAAGCCACAAGCTCTATAGTCTCTCAGATCACCCTCTCTCTCCCTCTTTCAGTCTTTCTCTTTCTCAGTGTCCAAAGCTGCAAGCTCTATAATCTCTCAAATCTCCCTCTCTCTTAGTCTCTCTCCCTCTTTCAGTCTTTCTCTCTCTCAGTGTCCAAAGCCACAAGCTCTATAATCTCTCAAATCTCCCTCTCTCTTAGTCTCTCTCCCTCTTTCAGTCTTTCTCTCTCTCAGTGTCCAAAGCCACAAGCTCTATAGTCTCTCAGATCTCCCTCTCTCTTAGTCTCTCTCCCTCTTTTAGTCTTTTTCTCTCTCAGTGTCCAAAGCTTCAAGCTCTATAGTCTCTCAGATCTCCCTCTCTCTTAGTCTCTCTCCCTCTTTCAGTCTCTCTCTCTCCCTCTCTCGGTCTCCCAAGCTACAACCTCTAAAGTATTTTAGATCTTCCCTTCTTTGAAACATTTGTTTTTCATTACAGGCACTCTGACAGGCACACAGTCCTGTAACCAGTGGTCCTACCTTTTCTGATCACACACTCAGGTGCGCTCTTCCAACAAGAAAATGCTTGATCTATCCTTGATTTAAAAAAAATGTGGGATGTTAGTGTACCTTCTATCAATGCTCCACAATTCCTGTAAAATCTTTAGGAACTGCGTAAATATTCAAGGTGCATGGGATGGATTATAACAGGACACCACTTTTTTATCATTTGTTTTTCCTGGTAACCCTTATCTTCTTTCCACATAGCACTGAATAATTCCTGAATAAGTCTTCTTTTTCTTTTTTCCAACCTCTCTCTTTCCCTTTCTCTCTCTTTCTCAGTCTGGGATCTGTTAATTCATGATGTTTTCACCAGCAAAAACAACTTACACACCAGCTTTATTAAACCCCGGTTTTATTACATAATGCATAATTCAGTTAAATGGTCACCCAGTACAGTACTATCCTGCAGGTATGGGTTCTTTAATTATGGTTCCAGTGTAGGCCTACACTGCTCCCCATAGACTGCAGGACAGAAATCAATAAAACCCAGTGCCTCAGAAATTCAGCAGAATTCGCAGCTCTGTTCTGGAGTCAGCATTTATAGTTTCTGTCCCCAGGGATCAGGTGAAAAGTGGTCCCATAGCGCCCCCTGCTGGACATTTATGGGAACAGGCGGGCTCTTTAACTTAACCCTTTCATGCCTACATAAAAAAAAACATCACATACATTTTTGTCCCAAAAAGTTACAAATTCTGTAACTGGAGTGTTTTTTTTTAACTTTCTGACCATTTATGACTTTTTATAAATTTACCATAGATATAAGAGATTACTGTATATTTCTGGTGCAAGCAGAGAGAACGTGTATCTGATTTTATTCTCCTATTTATGTAAGCATTATACTTTATTAAATTCAAATAACACACCATAGAACTGGTGGTTAAACATTTTCTAGGACTGTCCGATAACTTAAAACAAAACGATTAGTAAGAGTAATAAATATATCAGAAGATCAAAGCAAACAAATAAAAATAAAATAAGATGAAAATAAACTTGCTTAAAAAAATGAGTTCCACTGCAATTAAACTGTATATGTGTAAATGTAATAATAAGTAAGTGACTATAAATTAGATTAAAATAATAATACAAAAATGAACTGAATCAGGATTAAATCAAGATTGAAGTGGTCACCACAAGGCCTCCATACTTAAACCCAACCAACACTGGATCCCAAACCAAATCTGAATTTATTGCTAAAGACCATACAGTTCCAGTACAGAGTAGTCTAGCTTTCTTGTTAAAGACATCACTGAAGATGAAGCTGGAAGTGGTTGGCTGAAGTTTGGCCTAGATCAGGGGTGCTCATTCCTGGTCCTGGAGATCTATGACCTTGCAGAACTCACACACCTGATCCAGGTAATAAGGCCTTCAGGGACATGAGTACAGTCTAGACTGTGTGTTAGATCTGAAATCTCCAGGGTTGTAGAACTCCAGGACCAGGAATGAGCACCTCTGGCCTAGGTGTCGGGCAGTTCATTAAAACAACCTGCTTCTCTCAGTCCAATAATGTTCCCCTTCTCAAAGTCTGTCAATTAGGGAGAATGTCTTTAAGTGCATTGTAGAGGCATGTCAATGAGTCAATTATTTCTCACCAAGAGGTACACTACCCAAATGTAGTCTTTAGGAGTCTTTTTTAATAGAGCAGCAGGAGAAGCACTTTTACTCCCTCTTGTGGCAAGACCCTGCCTGATACATAATAACAGCATGCAAACAAGTTTTGCAACAATCAAGAAAACTTTTTTTTTAATACCAATGAATGTATGTAACAAAATATTATATAATGAAAATATATAGAGAAGGGAAAAAATCAACAACTCTGGAAAGCATTATAAGTTTCTCTGATTTTGCTATTTATAGGTATATGTTTGAATAAAATGAACATTGTTGTTTTATTCTATAAACTACAGACAACTTTTCTTTCACATTTCTTTGAAACTCCAAAAAATATTGTCATTTAGAGCACGTATGTGCAGAAAATGAGAAATGGCTGAAATAACAAAAAAAGAAGCAGAGCTTTCAGACCTCAAATAATGCAAAGAAAACTAGTTCATATTCAAAAGCATCAACACGATTGAATGGTGTGAATTAATAATGAATAATAATGTAGTAACAACAGGAGAGATATCTATTCAGAGTATGTTTCCTTTGTATTTATCTTTGTAGATTAATCTCCTTGTCATCTTTTTTTTATGACAGCTTTATTTATTTATATCACATCAGTAGCAGTCAAAGTCCACAGTTTTGTAAGTAATTTAACATAAATGTCATAGTTTTAAAACTAAAAAGCAATTTTAAAAATGTGCAAATGACCCAAAAATGTTGGATGATCTGCAGATCCTTCCTCTGTCAGTAGATGGAGCCAAAGTATTAGAGATAAAAATTCTGCACATTTTTAACATATGGTCTGCATTGTCTGTGTCCTTTTCTCTCTCTCAGTTGTATGAGGTTTGTTAGAAACATAGACTGTATGTAAATTAGTCTATGGTTAGGAAGCATTTGCTTAAGCTTAAGCTTTACTGTACAGTACATTTAGAAAGTTAACTGATTTGAACCTTCCTGTATATTTTCAGCCTTAATTATTGTAGTAATTAAAGCAATCCGGATTTTTCAAAGGGTTCTCCAAAAGGGCATGGACAACTCATCCAGGAGGTCCGAAAAGAACCAAGAACAACATCTGAACAAATGCAATCCACACCTGCCTCATGGTCATTATTAATGATTCAAATATAAGAAAGAGGCTGGGTTCCAAAGCGAAAAGGACTGTTGACCAAAAGGAACAGAAACATACCAACAAACATCTTGATTATCCCCAGGACTTATATTCTGGAATATATTCCAGAATATTATATAAAGTATAAATATTCCAAATTCCAGGAAAATATTCTTTTGGCAGATGAGACAAAAGTGGAACTTTCTGGAAGGTGTGTGTCCTGTTACATATGAGATAAGTAACAGCATTTCAGAAAAATAAATATTTTACACAGGAGTTAATTAATAGTTCTAACTTAATGGTTATAAGTTGTAAATACTTTTAAACATTAATCAGTGTTTACAACACAAAAATAGAAAGAACAACAGTGGCAATGACTTTTTAACATATGTAAAAAAATAATATAGTAAGTCAGTTTAGTCATTTGATATGATAATATAGTTAAATTAAAAATTATAATTATTATATCATATAAGTATAGTATAAGTGAATGTGGAATAGAGATTTGGTTCACAACCGGCCACTGTTGCCCTTTCTATTTATGTGTTGTATGTGTTGTTTAATGCTTACTATTTATAACATCTTGTTACTATTTGTTGCATTCATTTTAGTCATTTCAATTATATTGTATTTTTAACCTGTAATGTTTAGTATGTTTTCTTGCTTTTTGACTCCATTGTTTATCATATTAGTTTAAGTATGTTAAAAATTTTTAAAAGTACGTATGTCTTTAATACATAAAAGTACAATCAACCCTTTTTTCGTGAGTTCTATAGAAATATTTGCAGATGATTGTGAACAGTGCCACGCTGTGGCCAGTTTAAAATAAATGTTCTCCTAAATGGTCTGTACATTAATTTGACAAAATGCACTGCTGAGCAGTTTATTGCATCTCACATTTGGGAGCAATATCTTAATAAAATGAATTGGAGAAATTGGAAACATTTTTTTTTGGCTTTTTGAAATCTCTCTTGCTGCAAATTACACTGTAATTTGTAAAGCAGCAGAGTCAGATTGTGTGAAGAGATAGACATCTTGATATTATAAAGTTCCCCAATTAATGGTAGTTGTTCTTTTTTTCTTTTTATTTGTTTAAATCTGTTAAAATAAGATAAACAGTGATCATAAAGGGATGCAACACTGCTGAATTTGGCTGTGGCATTCAAGTGATGATTGATTGATAAAAATTTTGCCAGGAAAACATTCTCAAACCCACATCACATTCTCCACCCGCCTGGACTGTTTGCACAAACAGGTTAGGTCCATACTAGACTATGTCACTACTGCCTTTGTTGTTGTAGCTTGTTCTGTTGTTCCCTAACAGAAAGGTCATATGAGCTACTGTAGCCTTTCTATCAGCTCTAAAGTGTCTGGTCATTCCCGGTACCCCTTTATGCTGTTGTTCTCTGTTGACACCATAGGCCTAAGGAGGCAGGATGGTCGTCCAGGATGCATCTGCTGGGGCTTTAATTAATGCACAGTTGACTATACTCCCAGCCATCACCATGCGCATGGGCTAGGTGTGTTCCAGGTGTGCATTAGATGTGAGAGTGTTGGTAAAATACAGTCCATTTTATGTCCAAAAAAAATCCTATCACAAATCCTAATATATCCCTGCCTGACCCCCAGATCACCCCACCCCTCTCTCTCTGTGGGACTCTATCCATCTGTATTTTTAGGTATCGTGCTCTCTCAGTTCAGTTCAGTTCAGTTCAGTTCAACAGTGCTTTATTGGCATGAATGTAACAAGCAACACTATTGCCAAGGCATATAACAGAAAACATATATAAAAAAACAAAAACAAAAGAAAGATACATACAATTACAACAACAGGAAATTAGGATATTTCAGGATTAACAATTATAAATATTATATATTAATGATAATTTACAATAAAAGTAAATAAGCGTGTGGATACTTTATAAATGTGTAATAATAAGCAATAAATCAGTAATATAAGAAATTAGTTATAATCATTTATATTGTGTGGTTTTGTCCACACTGGTTTTCCCTCAGGTTGTGAAAGTCTCTCTCTCTCTCTCTCTCTCTCTCTCTCTCTCTCTCTCTCTCTCTTTCTCTCTCTTTGTGGTTCTCCTTCCATCTGTATTTCTATAGATCTCTTGCTCTCTCTATCTCTCTTTCTGTGGGTCCCTCTCCATCTGTATTTCTAAATAATATGCTCTCTCTCTCTCTCTCTCTCTCTCTCTCTCTAACTCTCTCTCAAACTCTCTCTGTGGGTCTCTCTCCATCTGTATTTTTAGATATTATGCTCGCTCTCTCTCTCTCTCTCTCTCTCTCTCTCTCTCTGTATGGTTCCCTCTCCATCTGTATTTCTAGATCCCTTGCTCTTTCTCTCTCTCTCTCTCTCTGTCTTTCTCTCTCTCTCCCTCTAAAGCTTTATTTAAAGAGGCCCAAATCACAGGCAGGCTCTTGATCTGGAGGCATGTGAGCCTGCGCGAGTGTGAGTTGGAGTACGCGAGTGTGTGTTAGGGGCCCGCGAGTGCAAATGGCCTTTCAAAAACACATCACAGTCAATTACACAGCAGGGCAAAGTCAACCGAGACAGCCCGTCACAGCACAGCAAAGCACATATAACACACACACACACACACACTTACATATCTACCTAATATGCACAATTCAGATACTTAAATGGAATTTAAATTGAACTGAGTGTCTATAATAGAGAGAGAGCGAGAGAACAGAGGAGTATACATAGCTGTGTGTAGAAACACACTATAGTGTGTGTGTGTGTGTGTGTGTGTGAGCAATGCCCGAGGTGCTATTGCGCAGATGAAAGCCCTGTGATGAGGTGTGGATCCTTGGGCCCGTGACAGCTGTATATTAATCTACACACAACTTCAGACAAATCAAACAGATTCTCTTTCTCTGGTGGAAAAAAAAACGAGGGGGAAAAAAGAAGAGAAAAAAAAAAAAGCACCGCAAACCCCAAAGCCCAGTTCATAAGGCCGGGTCTACGGCACATGAAACAAAACACGAATCATCTTTAAGGGCCCCGGTGCCTTTGAAACACCACCAGCTGCCTCTACCCCTCTTTTCTGACTCTTTTTTAAAATATTTTTTTTCCCCCGTCACACTTCAACAAACTTGAGCCATATTGTGGCAGATGAAGGCGGAACATCCACACTTCAAACTAATTCGGTAATTGTGAGATGAAACAGACGCCGTTCGGCCTGCGAGAGCTTTCTCTGCACTCGCAGCATCAAACGAGCCACACTATGGCGCGGATCAGACCCGATGAGAGATTCTGCAGGCTGTTAAAAGGCTGCCGATTTTTTGATAATTGGTGAATGTGCTGCATTATGCATGCTGATGATCAATAATTACTGATGAGGGGGGTTTCAGAATCATATGGTAGATGTGGGTCAATGCAAATGTCTCAGGGATGAAAAGGTATAGAATTGGCCTTGGTATTTAACCTGTTTCCATAGGCCCACAAGTGGCCGCCATTTTTGCTGTTTAGCTCTATACCTCTACAGTTTCTTGGATATATAATAAAGAGTGATCTAACAAAATAGAAAAAAAGTAATTTAAAGATTTTTATTTTATTTTGTTTATGTTCAATGCTCTGGAAGATGTATTTCTCTTCACATCTGAAACTAAAACTTGTTTTAGCTTTGTTAAGCTGAGCTACAAACACAAAACAAGTTGGTGACTTCTTTTTTTTAATGGATACTTTAATGGGTATCACAGACATCCCACCTCTCCTGTGACTCCCAGGATTCTCCCACATACACATGACAGAGGCAATGACAATTAGTATATTGTATTTGAAGCTTGCTTGCAGACATTTTGGGAAAGAGACAGAGAAAGTTAGTGACAGATTTAGTGATTATTATATAGTACATTGGCTTGCAAAAGTATCCATACCCCTTAAACATTTTTACATTTTTTGTCACTTTACAACCACAAACTTAAATGTGTTTTAAAGAGATTTTAAGTGATAACCCAACACAAAGTAGCACATAATTGTGAAGTAAAATAAAAAAAACTGATACGTTGTTTTCAGCATTTTTATAAAATAAATATCTGAAAAGTGTGAATTGCTATAGTATTCAGCCCCCTTTACTCTAAACCCCATAAATAAAATCCAGTGCAGTTAACTACATTTAGAAGTCACTTAATAAGTTAATAGAATGCAGCTGTGTGTAATTTAGTCTCATTATAAATACAGCTGTTCTGTGAAGGCCTCAGTGTTTTTTGTTAGAGAACAATATTGAACAAACAGCATCAAGACCAAGGACCTCACCAGACAGGTCAGAGACAAAATTGTAGAGAAGAAGTTTAAAGCAGGGTTAGATTATAAAAACATACCTCACACTTTAAGCAACCCAAGAAGCACTGTTCAATCTATCCTCCAAAAATGGAAAATGTAACTATAAACTTACCAAGACAAAAAAATGGGTGCGCTTGAGCTGTTTTGTAAAGAAGAATGGGCAAAAATTCTAGTCTCTAGATGTGCAAAGCCGCTAGAGATTTACCCCAAAAGACTTGCAGCTGTAATTGCAGTGAAAGGTGGCTCTACAAATACTTTTGCACATCACACTTTTCAGATTTTTAGTTGATTAAATGTTTTAAATATATATATCGTTTTAGTTACACTTCACAATTCTGTGCTATTTTGTTTTTGTCTATCACTTAAAATCTCAATAAAATACATTTAAGTTTGTGGTTGTAAGGTGACAAAATGAAAAAAGGTTTAAGGGGTATGAATACACTGTACATCCTGATTGATCTGTGCACTCTATTGGCAGAATTGCACTCGACCCCTTTGTTTCATAGTGCATCAGTTCAGTTCTTCAGAGGGAATATAAAAATAAGGCATGGTGGGCAAATGACTGTAGGGCATGTTGAGGTAGCTTTTTTCTTTGGTAGGAAAGTGTTTTTTCCTTCCTGACTGAGCACTGTACCATGGAACCTTAGAGTACATGGTCACATTTAGGAAGGCCTTGTAAGGAAAGGTTTGCACGGCCTTTGCCTAATTTTGCTTGACAACAGGCAACTCTTTCTCTCTCTCACTTTTTTGTTTTCTTTCCTGTCACAGTCTTGGACAGGCGGCCGGCAGCTGGTCAAACACAGACAGCGTCCCTCCCTGTGTAAGCGTGTGTGTGTGTGTGTGTGTGTGTGTACGCATGGACACTTCCACCATTTGCCGATGTAAACACACTAATCAGTGGCTTCCCTCTCATTAAAAGTTAATTAGTTTGACACCGGTTTCCTGCAGAAGAAAGTATTGACCACTTACAACTCATTAGGACTAAACAAAATATCACCCCGAGTACGACGTGCTAATGGAGAGGAAAGAGCACACACTGGCAGACTCAACACACACTCACACACACTGCAGAACACTTGCCTCACATTTTTAACGTATCAGAATTACACTTTTTCTGATGGGTTATGTATTATATACAAATGATCCATTTTTTTAATACATTCATTTTATTTTTCCACTTTAGGTTCAGTCAATAACCATTTTTTTTTTTTAAATCCAGTGTACAAAAATGTGCAGTAAACTGACAGGGCCTTTAAGGAAACCAAAGTAACTAAACCTGAAAAAAGTTATTTTAGTGGACATAAATCATATATTTAAAAAAAAACAGGAGGTAATTTTTTAGCCAACAATGGAAATAAACTAAACTTTGGAAACACACACAAAAAACACATTCACACTTTCATCATAATAACTAGAAAAAGACATAGAAACAGAGATAACTACACTGTGAAACCCGATATATATAAAAGTTGATTCAACTCAAAGATCTCAGTTTGAATGTATATGTGCTCACGAATGTTCATCTAACTCAGGGCTGTCCAAACTTTTTTTGTTGGGGGCCAGAAAGAGAAATATATTTGAAGTCACCGGCCACAGACTCTGTAATAAAACAAACAATGAAATATACCACTTTAAATAATACTTTTTCCTGATTCCTTTCATTTACACACCATTTTACTTGACTTACTATCTTTATCTGACAGTGTTGTGTAAACTAAGATTTTTCAAATTGATGTTTAATTTCATGATGTCTCTTAATATTAAACTCCTTAATTACGGCAACTTATAGAATCTTTGTCCTGTTTTTCTGCACTAGAAATGGGCACCCTCTCCGCTTTTAGACTCTTTTGCCCTGTTTTTCTGAGCTAGAAATGCGCACCCTCTCCGCTTTTAGACTCTTTGGTCCGTTTTTCTGTGCTAGAAATGGGCATTCTCTCTGCTTTTAGACACTTTTGCCCTGTTTTTCTGCGCTAGAAATGCGCACCCTCTCCGCTTTTAGACTCTTTGGTCCGTTTTTCTGTGCTAGAAATGCGCACCCTCTCCGCTTTTAGACTCTTTGGTCCGTTTTTCTGTGCTAGAAATGGGCACTCTCTCTGCTTTTAGACACTTTTGCTCCGTTTTTCTGCGCTAAAACTGCGCACTCTCTCCGCTTTTAGATTCTTTTGCTTCGTTTTTCTGCGCTAGAAATGCGCAGATTATAAAAACCTGTTTAACAGTGGGCCAACTTTCATTCTATTTCTAAAATACCTTGCGGGCCGCTTCAAAACAGGAAACGGGCCACAAATGGCCCGCGGGCCATAGTTTGGACACCCCTGATCTAACTCAAAATAGTTGAGTATTGTTTAGAAATCTCCAATTTTATGTAAAACAGACTTAATTTATTCGAGTTCAAACAACTTCTGGGTTTACAGTGTATGCACCTATTAAAAGTGTTTTCTTTAGAGAAATTACAAATAAATTCAGAGAGCAGTGAGTACTGTTTCCTACAGCTTCAAAAGACTATTGGAAACTGGAGAAAACTGATACAGGAATGCATTTAGCTGACCTTAATACTGTACTAAGCAGTGGAGCGCTGTAAGTGCAGTAATAAAGGCCATACGGCATTGCTACTGGACAACTGAAAAACAGTGGTGTTCTAAAACTTTTGACCTGTAGTAATGATCAATACATTTATTAATGATTTTAAGATTAGATGGCAGCTAATAGTCAATTTCTACTAAAATGTAATTGCCTAAAGATGAGGAAATGCCCTTGAAACATTCTTTAGTACCCTCTACTAATAATCTTTACAATTGTTCTTGAGGCTCGGTGAATCATGAACTCAACATTACTCAGGATTTTCAGAGTGCTGATGATTTTGTGGAGGTTGAAGGCTGGTTTGTTTTCTTTTATCAGGTCTTGGTATGTAGAGAAGTGGGCTGATGTTGTGCTTAGCTTTAGATCAGAGCATTTAAAGCTAACATTAATTAGCAGGTGGGGCAGCAGATGAATAGGTGTGGGACAGAGAAGGAGACAGCTACAGGAAACACACAGAGAGGAGGAGGGAGGAGGAATACAATGACAGGAAACCAGGAAAAGAAAGCAGACGTCAGGGAGAGTGAGAGAAAGAGTAAGAGAAAGAAAGAAAGAAAGTAACTCAGGAAATCATAAATGGGAAATGGGAGTATAGTGAGTAGAGAAAACTTTTGTCCCATGTGGACCACAGTCTTACTATATTGAGTTTCAATCAATTAAAGAAAACAAACTGCAATTTGCATTTTACAAATTTCTGTCTGTATGTGTCTGTAGTGTACCCAACACAGACAAACCAAGTCTCCCTGAAGCTGCGGGAGTCTCCCGCATTTCGGTAGTGGCTCCCTGATGCCCGCGAGTCACATATAATCTTCTCCCGGAATTCAGAACAAGTGCCCCAAACGCGCACACAGGCGACAGACATTTTTTCTCTAATCGCGTGTGGGAAGGAGAGAGAGAAAACAGAGAGGGTTCTGATTGGCCTGTTCTCTGCAATGAGTTTGTGAGACAGCCAATCAGTTTTAAGTGTGGGCGGGCATTGTTTTTCCCCCCGCCCGGATGGGAATTATTCAGTGAGTGAAAGAAAGCAGGTCATGGCGGAGGCAATATTAATAATTATTGTAATATGATATTAAATGTTTTTGATGTTGTGCGATTTCTTGTGATATTGTAACTGTCAATTTTTGTCAAATAAAGGCTTTTTTTTTCCAAAAGGAAAGCAGAGGCAGGGCCTTCCAAAAAGAAAAAGGATAAAACTCATTTCACCTCTGAATACTCTAAATTTAATTAAAAAAAGTAAAATTAATTAATATAAAAGTAATGTTTCCTTATCCTTTGGTGTGTGTGCAAGTTTTTTTGTCTGCCAACAATAAGGCTACTTTATAAAACGTTTATAAATAGTTTATAAAGGAGTTGTCCTGTGTAAATGATCATATATCATTATAACTGTTTTTTTCTGAAGTTTCATATTTTGCCAGCTGCATGAACCTGGCTGGCTGGCTACTGTCAGCAACTAACTGGAGGGCCCCCCTTGTTGTTGGGCATTCTGATAACAGTGTTTTTACAGCCTAATTAACTCTTTTATAAACTATTTATGAACCCTTTTTAAATGGAACATATTTTAAAGGGGTACCTCTTACTTCAACAGAATACAATATTTCTTAATCAGTGTTAAAATCTATCGTAATTTAATTATAAGCCTAATTAAACTGAATACAGTCTTAAAATCTGTCTAAATCTGAATCTATACCTGCAAATTTTACTAAAGCAATATTTAATTCATCTGTAGGCTATATAATTATATCTTAAACCAACTATAGGAACAGAAAGGTCTGTCTAAATCTGACTGTATGCCAATTCAATAGACTTACACTGATTCATAAGATATAAAATTCTGAAATGTTGTAAACCTAACAAATAATCTGTACCCAGACAATATTCTGTCTAGATTCAGTTGCAGAAAAAAAGTATCCTGTGCTTGAACCATAGCCTAGTCTGAGTGAAAATCACTAACTAAAGCTCCAAACCAAGTTTAGTATCAAGGATTTTCAGCCTAAAATAAGCATTTCATTGGTAGTTTTTTCCATTTTAGATATTCAGTATCCTGTATCACAGCAATAAAGATATGTATAGCAGCGAGCAATCTCTCACCAAGAGGTGCACTACCCAACCTACCCAAATAGCCTAGGCAAGTTGTGGTTTAATCAGACCACACCTGTAATCATTTATACTGTATTTATATCTGCCTGAGAATAAACTGCTTACCAGAGTCAAAATACTCTAACCTGACTGAACCTGACACCAATAGTTGGCATTCATTTAGTATGGAAAACTAATTTTATATATTCTGTGTGTTTTTGTGTATTTTTGCCTCATCACTTAAAGTCTTTTGCAGTGATATAGGAGAGGCAAATGCTTCAGTCTTTGACCTTTTCCTGCAGGTCTAGATCTCTGTGCTGAATCAATCTGAACCCGCCCTCCTTTTAACACAATGACACAAACACACACTCCAGCCAAATGTCAGGGGTCCAGGCACACTGAAAAAAATTATACTATTATACTATTACTATTTATACACAAAGGAAGCACACACCTGGGGAAACAGGTAACGAGGGGCGGAGCTACAAATTGTAGACACGTGATGGAAAATTACTGGGGAAACACACAGAGAAAATGAGAGAAACAAATGGAAATAGAGCAAGGGCATGACATAAATGTTACATGGAGTAAAAACGTGAACTGAACTTCAGTCAATCCTTACTTTTAGTAAACTTTACTTAATTTATTTTTGCTGAATCAATCTATTCTTTCAGTAACCTTTACTTAATTTCTGCATACAATATTAATTAATTGCAATTACTTCATTTATACAATATTACTCAAATACTTTATGATACATAATATATTATAATTTCTGAAAATTCCTTAAATATTTTAAGTTAAAACATATTTACACATATTACACTGTCTCAACATATGAATAGCATGTAATACATTCTTCTTTGTATACTAAAAAGAATATATTACATGCCATCCATGTGTTGAGACAGTGAGACTTGGTCTGTTTACAAAAGAAATCTTTGAGATTAGGTAAATATTTGAATGAGTGTTTTAACTGAAAATATTTAAATTTCAGGAATTATAATATGTTATCTAACATACATTTTATGAGTAATATTGTATAAATTATGTAATTATAATTAGGTAATATTGTATGTAGAAATTGAGTAAAGGTTACTCAATAAATTTCAGTGCACTTATTTACTCTATGTAACCTTTAAGTCTTAAAACCGAGATGAAATTACTTAAATTTATCTGAAATTAAATTTACTCTCCGCTAAAAAAAAGCAAATGCAGAAAGTAGCTAAACTTTTTTTAAAGTAAATTTTACTCCTCTTTTTTTTTCAGTGCACCCACTCTCAAACCCACTCTCATATCTTCTTATTGCCTGTGAGATGTACCAGCCAGCCAGCTCCCTGCTGACCTCCCAGCTGCAAACTCTGTCCTGTTCTGCTCTAAAGTTCTGCACTAATCTCCAATCCATTGCTTCCAGATTGCCACTAGCCACTAGCCTTAGGAATCCCACCTACTCTGCAGTGTCACTCCTGAATTAAACAAATAAAAGAGTCTGGTGCCAAGAAAAAGCCTTATCAAAGCTCTGCGCTGATGTGAACACAATCTTCCACAAGAGGCAAGCTCCTGAGTTGTGCTGCCAAGCTCACCCACATCACAGTGGATGGCAAGGTGGCATGAACGCAGACTGGCATGGGTCTCTTGAGCGTTGGCAAACATCAAAGCAGTGTCAGAGGCAGTTACCTTCCAGCATAAGGAGTAAAGGAGTGACAGAGTAAATCTCAGCCAAATGTGAAGCCTGGCACCCAGTCAAAAGCTGTATTGATCTGTACGCAAATGTAGGCTTTGAAATACAGTATATGTAATTTATAATACAGAGCAGTGAATCAGATAAGGGTCAATAGTATGTGAGTTTGAGGTCATTTTTACAGTGTTTGGAGTGCTTGGGTAAGCTTTGAGTCATAATAGTTGTGGAGGTGATGATGGAGAGCGGATGTCTTACTTATACTAGAGTTGACATTAACACTTCAGCAACAAATTCATTACATCATATACTGTAGCAGCACCAAATTAAAGCTCTGTCTCAAAGCCTAGGATGCAGCCGAGGTAGGGTGGGTTCTCCACTCACTATAGACCATAAAAGGTTGTTCCAAATTGAAGAACCCTTCATATACAGCTGAGAAATGGCGCAATTTGGAAGAAGCAACTGATGTACCTTCAGCAGCCCTCAGTTACCCTAACTCTATAGCTCATGGCCCTCGGCTAACCACAAAGTTCTCTGCGCAAATACATCGTAAAGAGGGAAAGGAAAAAAATTGCACCACAAAAACTGGCAAATTCTGAATCAATTTGAAACAATCTGAATCCACCTAATTTTTAATCAGTATAAATACATTTGAAAGCACCCAAATCACTTTGAAACTTGAAATTATGCAAATCTCTCTGAAGAGATCCAGATCTGTTTACAGAGATCTTTAAAATAACCCAAATACATTTAAAACAATCCAAATCAAATCAATTTGAACCAATAAAAAAACACGTGAATTAAATCCTGGTGCCAATAGATTCGCGTTCATCTTGTCCAGGTAGTGCTGTTCTTTTGGCAATACTTCCCTAACTGCTGATGGTGCATTACAGATGCCTCATAGATGCTCAACTCACATTAAAGTAATATTCAATTGCATGTCTATTAAATGCAACGTAACCCATTAGTTAAATTTAGATTCTGTATAGAAGCTAACCTTATAATAACCCTAACCATTAGCCTAACCTCAACCACAAATCAACCCTACAACCTAAAACCCTAAAACAAATCTGAATGTTAAGATTATAGTTTTGGGTTAGAGATAAGTGTAGGGTTGCATCTTAGAGTTTAGTTGAAGTTTATAGACATGCAGTTAAAGCTTAGTTGAATCTATGTGCATCTCTAATGGACCATTGGAATAAAGGGATAGAGCAATGTCTTCATTAGAAGGAGTGTCCACAAACATTTGGACATTCAGTGTAGTGTATCTCAGTGATGTACTATTATGGATAAGGAGGACAATGTCTAACAGAGTTCATCTGACCATTGCTGATAGTGCTGAATGCTGAATGGAATGTTGATTGATATGTAGCTCAAATGCTACTCTGAGGCGCAACGTTTATATCTAGGCCTTGACTACGGATCCACATATGGTGCCCTGATAGCAGGATTTATTTTTCCCGTTCCGGCTCGGTTTACTGATATAACTACACACTTGGGCATGAAATCTTAATGACTCAGATGCTTATGTAAACACACAAGCAAGGACGCTCCTGTTTAGCGAGTGTATGAATTATGTAAACATGCAGAGAGGTCATCGTCTCTCCTGAGGACGAGGAGAGGTAGTGGGAGAGTGCGAGGCACGCTGTGAACACAGCACATGGAAATTGTCTTCTGCTTATTGATTTGTTTACTCTGAATGAGCCCTTGAAACCATTTGGACGGGCAGCGAAAGAAGGCCACCCTTTGGGACAGAGGAGGGCCCGCCAAATCCAGCTGGGGAGAGAGAAGGAGAGAGAGAGAGAGAGAGAGAGAGAGAGAGAAGGAGGGACAGAGAAGAGAGAAAGACGAAGAAGAGAGACTGAGAGAGAAAATCACAGAGAGAATGAAAGGAGACGTAAAAGACTGAAAAAGAGTGAGACAGATACACAAAGATAAGGTATGCACCAGATCAGAGCCAATCAGAATCAACCAAATTACAAAACAAAAACTTACTGAGAAGCATTAACAGAGCAATTTACTTAGGGACTTATATTTGTGTAGTGCAACATAATAACGGGAGTTGAACCTCCGTCTCCTACATGGTGATGAGTGGTAGTGTTATCCACTGTGCCACACCAACCATGCATCTCCTGTAACAACTTATGATCTGACTGAATTGAGATAAGACAGCTAGTTCATCTTGTGCACAAGCGACAAGTATCAACTATACCTATTAGCTTGTTACTGTAGCGTATTCGGCTAACTCCTCCAGACGGTGGACAGCAGTGATGTGGGTAAATCTTTGGGGATTCTTTGCTGTCGGGGACACGCTGAGACCCATTGTGACACTTTGGTGTTCACACTACAAATAATGACTTGGTCATTTGCATCCCTGACCACCTCCGAAAGTACACCTGTTTACACCTGTTTACAACATACGCTTTGTATCCGGGTAGTATATACAGCTCTGGAATAAATTAAGAAAACACATCAGTTTCTGAATCAGTTTCTCTGATTTTACTATTCTATCAACTACAGACAATATTTTTCCAAAATTCCAAATATAAATATTGTCATTTTGAACAGTAGCTGAAATTACAAAAAAGATGCAGAGCTTTCAGACCTCAAATATTGCAAAGAAAACAAATTCATATTCATAAAGTTTTAAGAGTTCAGAAATCAATATTTGGTGGAATAACCTGGTTTTTAATCACAGTTTTCATGCATCTTGGCATGTTCTCCTCCACCAGTCTTACACACTGCTTTTGGATAACTTTATGCCACTCCTGGTGCAAAAACTCAAACAGTTCATTTTAGTTTGTTTGCTTGTGGTCATCCACCTTCCTCTTGATTATATTCCAGAGATTTTCAATTTGGTAAAATTAAAGAAACTCATAATTATGAAGTGGTCTCTTTTTTTTCAGAGCTGTATAAAATTGGGCTGAATTTTCTTTACATTTTTTTGCAAAAATGCATCCCCAGCTTTTACTGTCTCAAATAAAAAGTACATCAACACATACAGCATTTTAGTTTTACTTCCTGTAAACTGTTATAATGGTTGTGATCCTGGAGACTGTAAACAGTTTGGAGTAACAGTGGTCAGTTTATAGTGTGGTAAAACAATATATGTTTTTACATCCCTGTAACAGGCAATTTAAACCACAACTCTCGATTGCTTTTAACTAAGGGGAGGAATGCCGAGATCCGCTGTATTAATTACTAATATTAATATATATATTTTAATGACAGACGTACTTCAGCTTGAATGATAAAAACTGATTCTGTGTACACTCAAATGAATTAATATAATATATGCATTACATGTGGATGAGATCAGGATCTAACTACCTTCGAATGGGGTTTGAGTGATCAGGTCATAATCCAATTACATTGCATTTGGGAGACAACTCTTTTTGTTTAAACCTGAAAAAGTGAAGTCCGAATTTGATCCATTCAGCAAAAATGCATGTTAATGCCAGATGTAAACCAGCCAGTTAAATGTAGGACACAAGGACTCAAAAAAGAGAGAGAGAAAAAAGAGAGAGAGAGAGAGAAAGACAGAATAAGAGCAAGAAGAATAGAGATAGAGATAGCGACACAGACAGAGCGATACAGGACGCATGAAGTAAATGAGAGATGCGTGATGCTGAAGTAGTTGAGAGGGAGAGATGAAGATAAAGAAAGATGCATAGAGATAAAAGACCAATGCATAGAGTAATAAAATAAAGAAATAATAAAACTTAGAGTGAGAAATATGCAGGATACAGGATTAGTGAAGGAAAGGGAGATAGAGAGATTCACAGAGAGATGCTCCTGCATGATAGAGAGTTAGATAAATAGAGTGATCTAGAAAGAAAAGCTGCAAAAATTAGAAGCCAGCACATAGAGTATAAAGTCAGAATGAGAGAAATAGAGGGAGAGACTGGGTAAGAGATACAATTAGAAAGAGAAAGAAATACATGTATGCAGGATGCAAAAACTAAAGGAAAGAGAGAGAGAGAGAAAGAGAGAGATAGGTCATGATGGTCATTGGTAGAGAGAGATTGGTGGAGTCTATAGAGTAGAGAGAGAGTAAAAGTGAGAGAGACATAATAAGAGATAAAAATGCAGGATGCATGAAGTAAAGGCAAAGATAGAGACAGAGTGAGAGAGACAGAATAAAATAGAGAGATAGAATAAGGGGGTATAGAGAGAGAGAGTTTGTTGGACAGCACAGTACTCATGTGTTTGTCATAAGATTGGGCATTTCATCCTTATTGCATTATGTAAAAAAGGAAAGAATAATCAAAAATGCATCAGGAATAATGCACTTTTCAGAGTCTATCCATCATTGTTTCACCACCCTCCGTCCTTTTTTACGAGAAGCGAGGGGAGGAGGGGAGGGGGGAGGGGAAGGAACGCTTGTTGGTTTTTCTCATCTTTTCCCTGAGACGCTTCGCTCTTTGTCAGACAGCCTCACGGGCAGCCAACGAGTGGCCGGCGTAATTGAATTGAATGGGCCTATCTAAGGAATAGCCCAGTTGAATGCTATTGCATTAGGCCGCGAGCGTGACCCGCAGAAAGCTAATGGCGCTGTAATTGTTTTAGCCCGCACTCCGCAGCTTTCCAATAAAAAGTTCAGCAAAGCATATCGAGACCATCACTTCGAACTAAACTACAGTATACCTTCATCTTATGTGCAGCCTCACACTGCTTTACACTGCCTCACACAGAAGAAGAAGTAGGGGTGCACTGATAATGGAATTGTATAGGCCAATGTTTATAGCGTACATAATATACAGTACATAACTGTATGTGGGTCATTCCACTGAATGGAAGCCATTTGCTTGCAAATTAAACATATTTTAAAATCTTTTTTTCAACGCTGAATCCAATAACACGTCTATTTAACTATTTAAAACATGTACAGGTCAATCTCAGGCAGCTTTACTTAATTTATTACAAGTCCACTAATTCCTTTGATTTTCTATCAAGGAAATCTTTATTTTAAAGAAATGGATGACCGCATGTTCAAATAATTGATACTTAAGACTAAAAAAAACACTCCTGTTACTGGCACTCATTCCTGTTACTGGCACTCATTCCTGTTACTTTTTATGTTTTGAGTAACAGGAATGAAAGTAACAGGAGTGAGTTTTAGCACAGAATTAGCAAAAACTTAAAAAAATAAATAAATGGCAGCTATTCTAATAGCATGAGGACACATATAGGATGCATATTCTAGTGAAGTTTTTTTTCCCCCCAAATTTATAAATAAATAAATAAATAAGATCTATGAATTAATTTAGGTAACAGGAATAAGTGTTGAGATTGACCTCCTCATTCATAGTTACACTAAGAGCAAATATACAGAAAAACAAAAGAGGGAACTTAATTTTAATCTTCCCATGATCTTCAAAAGAACCAACTCATGTAACTTCCTGTTGTAGATGTGACTTGTAGAACGTTCCAGATTTGTCATATTTTCATATGGGGTAATTTGTTAGGGTAACAGGAATGAGTGAAACCCAGATCCACATCTAAAATGTGTGTTTTAACTAGAATATTATGGATTTATTATAAAAATATATATTTTTATATATTTTATGAGCATAGCTGGGATTTGGAGTTACACAACAATGCAAAAAATATATCTGAAGGATTTTAATAATTCAATTTCATGGTAAAGTTTATAGTTAGAGAGTGAGGGCAGCGCAGCGTAGCGAAGTATTGCCAACAAAACAGGCCTCTCTGGAAGAGATAAATATAAACATAATGGCAACATGGTGCACAATTATACTCTGTCCAATACTGTTTGAGACGAGCTTAAGAGTTAAAATTGCGAGATTATTATCCAACATCCTGATTCTCACTAATGCTATTGTTGCTGAATGCAATCAACAATCCTTACAGCAATGCTGTGGCAACCATTTTCAAAACCATTGATTTCAGGAGAAACAATAAATAAAGAGGTTTCCCGTATAGTTCTCATATAGTGTGTGCATATTGAACTGTACTGTATATACTGTATGTCCAATGATAATATCTGGTAATATCTGGTAATTATCTGTTGATATCGATGTCATTCTATCTATTTATAAGCTTTAATCCATTACTGATTTAAATGTAGGGTAAAGCAACAGGTTTATTGATCAATAACAAGCTACTGAAAAGTTGGAAAAAATGGAAAATGTGTTTAAAGAATATTTAAGATATTTCTCAGTCTAGTTTTCTTAATCTCTGCGTTCGGTTTGTATTTATGTTGTTACTGGGACCCAGTTGGGCTTCCTAAATGGGTCCCATCATAACAGCCCACCCTAATCTCATGCTATCTGGGAAGAAACTATACAAACAATGGCAATCCGACAAAACCATGCTTGCCAAGTCTTAAGAGTTCAGAGATGAATAACGATCTAAATGTACACAGATTAGAAATCCTGATTTGTGTGCTTTTTCATTTGGTATTTGATATTTAAAGAACTTGTCCTCCCTCGCAACAGAGGCCTTCGCTAAAGATCTGACTCTATGCAGGTCAATTGTGAGGTCATGTGACTTCTCCCAGTCTTGAGGAATAAACAATGCACCATTATGAACTTCAGCTGAATAAAAGGAACCCTTTGCAATACCAATTCCACACAGAACTGACCACATTAATCTGCTCGCTCTCTCTATAGCAACCCGCTCTATTAAAATGCTGCACTCTCAGCTCCAGCTCACCAGAGATGCTCTTATGTTTTTGTCTTTTTGCCTTTTCCCTCACAGAGCGAGAGTCATACTGTCCTACAGCAAGAAAACCAAGCAAGTGAAAGGTTAATGCTGAAGCAGAAGGGGTCACACTACCAACATCTGCATGGGAAGTGAAATTAAAATGCCAGAGAGAGGTAGCGTCAGCATGCAGGATCTTCAGCCCTGTGAGGAAGGAGGTTCTATACTTACAATATCATTTATATTTAACACAATTCACCTTTCAGCTCATGGCCTGTATGGTAATAGTTCAGTCATAACGAAACCAATTAGTGCAGATTGATTTTTTTAGAAGAACAAATGTGTTAGGGCTCAAGGTCTTCAATCATAATCCTTCTTTGGAGATCGGCCGGCTGGCCAGTAGATGGCAGCACCTAGCTGTGCTTGGGTTCTCAGCATAAAATGGTTGGGAGGAAGCAGTCAGTCAAAAAGTCAGTATTTGTTTGCATGGCTGAAGTGGCAAACAGTATAAACACGCAAAGATTTTGGCAACACATTGAGTCCAAGTCAAGACCAAGACTTTTGATAGTTGAGTCTGAGTAAAGACCAAGACTTTTGATAGTTGAGTATGAGTCAAGACCAATACCTTAAGTAGTTAAGTCTGGGTCAAGACCAAGACTTTTAGTAGTTAAGTCAGAGTCAAGAACAAGACTTTTAGTAGTTGAGTCTGAGTCAAAACCAGGACTTTTAGAAGTTGAGTCTGAGTCAAAACCAAGACCAATACTTTTTTTATTCAAGTCTGAGTCAAGTCCAAGACTTTAAGTAGTTGAGTCTGTGTCCATAAAAAGACTTTAAATAGTTAAGTCTGAGTCAAGACCAATTCCTTTGTTAATCAGGTCTTAGTCAAGTCCAAGACTTTAAGTAGTTGAGTTGATAACAATACTTTTTTAGTCAAGACTGAGTCAAGTCCAAGACTTTAAGTAGTTGAGTCTGAGTCAAGACAAGGATTTAAGTAGTTTTACTACTTTTTTAGTCAAGACTGAGTCAAGACCAATACTTTTATTAATTTAGTCTGAGTCAAGTCCAAGACTTGTATTAGTTATGTCAAAGTCAGGCCAAAGAATTACTTTGTGGTAATGGATTACATTTTATATAAAGTGGTTGTATTTCTCAAAATAAGTATATTTACAGAAGCTGACAAATCTGTGAAGAACAATATATGATTTAAGTCATGTTTCCTGACATGTCAATTTTAAAATTATGTCAAATTTACAAAATCCAAATTACAGTATGTAACTGTAATTTGGAACACTACACTATGTTCTGCTTCAGACAACATGTTCTAAAACAGGAAAATAAAAATATAATAACTCATATCAAAACATGTTCTCAGTTTAGATTGAGGGATGGTTTAAATCAAACATCCACATGAGGCAATTTTGGCTTTCAAGCCACACTTTGGGCTGTCTGACTTGAGATCCAATAAAGACAGTGGGCCTATTTACAGTACATACAAAATTAATTTTAAGTATGGTGAAATCTATATTTACTAACTACATATTGACTATATACAGTACTCTACTTGGCAACAGTTATTGGCACAAACGGCTTAGGCCAGTTGCCGCAGTATACTCTGTATCCGGGGTGTTGGCAAAAACAGCACAGGCCAATTCCCCTGTTATACTTGGCAAGAAGAGTCTTGGCACATTTGGCTCAAGACAGTATATTCACTAATTGAAAATATTGCTAATAATTTTTGCAAAGAGAGGCAAATTTCCACTCTTTAACCTTTATGAGGTTTTATAGAACAAGACCCAGTCCTGGTCCTGGTGATATACCATAATATACCTTCATGTGACCTGTGAATAAATCAGATTTATATCTATATAAGACCAAGCCACAGTGTGAATGCAACCAAGACAAAATCACTCATACCATTTCAGGAGTTACTTATCAGTGATGCATATGAGCCACATGTTGAAGCACTGTAGCTAAATACATCCGAGACTCACTCCGAGACTCATTTAACAAACTCCTCCCAGTACAACAGATCGAAACAGAAGTAATAATAGTTTGATAGTTAAGTGAATTTTCCACACAAATCTTTATAAATTTCCCAGATTTCAATCTGACTAACCCTAGAGATGCATTTGAGAACTACATGTAAATTAATGTAGTTAAATAAAATCTTATCCAAATTCAATCCAGATACTAGTCACATGAAGTGACCAGATGTAAGCCAGAGAGTGTGAATAAGAATTTGACAGGGCTCAGCTGATGTATGGCAGCATAGGCTGAGACTCAGCATCAGCCATGCTGTTTTGGTACAAATGTAGTAACTTGGGTGTTGACACATGGAGCTTGAGATGACTGTTGCATTACACTCTGCAACCGGAGAGTTGGCAGCATAGGCAAATTCCATGCTATATTTTGAGCAGGGTTTTGGCACAATTCAGTTCAGGCCAATTACTGTAGTATACTCAGTCATAGATTATTGGCACATGCTACTTGGGCAGTCTGCCGTATTATACTCTGCATCTGGGTGTTGGCAAAAACAGTCCAGGCCAATTTCCATGTTATACTTGGCAAGCAGGGTTTTGGCATATGTGGCCAGGGTCGATTTCTATATTATACTCAGCAACCAAGGTGTTGGTATAAGTGACTTTGGACAGTATTCATACTATACTCTGCATCCGGGGGTTGGCAAAACAGCAGAGGCCAATTTCTATGCTATACTTGGCAAGCAGAGTTTTTGCACATTTGGCTCAGGTCGTTTTCCTTATTATACTCAGCAACCGAGGTGTTGGCATAAGTGACTTGGGACGATATCTGTATTATACTCTGCATCCGGGGTGTTGGCAAAACAGCTCAGCCTAATTCCCCTGTTATATTTGGCAAGCAGGATTTTGGCTCATTTGATTCAGTGGTCGATTCCCATATTATACTCAGCAACCGGGATGTTGGGACATGTTGCTTGGAAATGGTCTGAGCAGTTTTTGCAATCTAGCAAACAGGGTTATAGTGGCCAATGAATCTGTATAGGACCAGGCGTGGACCCTCATTTTGAAGTGAGGCCTATTTTAGTGATCTGAAAGCTTTAAAATCTTACTTTGCACTTTCCCGCAAACACGCACATGCACAAACCTCCCACTAATACAAACTGCCTGTTCAAACACAGCGGCGAGCGCTCTCAGAGACTACTTTCGAGTTATTCCCTGTGGATACACCATTGAGCTAAGCGGTTTCTGTATTTATCTGCTTTGGGTGCTGGAACTTGGCAAAGTCAAACTAAAGCCCTGCATCTCTTCCTGTTTCTTCTGCTATTTGATTTCCCGTTTTTATTTTTTCGCTCAAGACAAAAGAACTCATGGTAAAGGAATGCGTGAAACAAACAAAAAAAAAACAACAGCCTCAGCCTACCACAATAGCACCCTTTGCTTAGCCATGCTCCCCTTGCCTCCCTTCCCTCTCTCTCTCTCTCTCTCTCTCTTTCTCTCTCTTTCTCTTTTGCTGTTGAAACGCAGCATCTCACTGCCTAAGGTAGCATCCACCTCTCAACCATATGTACCTTAGAACAAAGTGCCAAAAACAACAGGCCTATCCCGCCATATTAATACTCACACAGGCTCCTGGGTAGACAGCGAGAACGCCTCGCCTCCCTAATCAGCAGCCCCCCATGAGGAGCAGCACACCTCTGGTTTCAGCGTAATTACAGACAGGCGATAATCAGGTCAGCCCGGCGGGGCCAAGTGAGCCAGCAGAGGTGTTAATAAACATTCCTCCCGCTTGTTTTGTTCTTTTCCTGAGGAGAGAAAAAAGCGACGTTGTGATACAGCGAGAAAGAAATAGAGAAAGAGAGAGAGAGACAGACAAACAGAGCGAGAAATAAAAGACACAGAAAGAGAGAGACCCAGAACCTGCCTAGCCGTCTAGGCTAGCTGTAGACTGAACGCATACCCTGGGGCGCGACACCCCCCCACCACCCCGAAAGGTTACTTTTACTGTCTAACGGTGAAAGAGAAAAAGACACGCAGATAGAAAGAGAAACAGATATGTACACAAACCCGCTTTCCCTCAGAGTTCATAGGGGAATGAGACGCAGCACCGCTATAAATCCGAACGCTAACAGGCGTGGATATTAACATAAGGATTCCTTCCAGTCACAAGGCTGTGATTTGACATTTGGCATTTGGAAAATAAAATATCTAACAGCATAATATACTTGTTTTGAAACAGCGAAACCAACTCAAAGATAGCTGTAACCTAAGGTGCAGCCTGGGAGCAAAATCGCTAACTCTTAACGAGCGAACCTGTAAATAAACCATAAAAGGAGATGGAGCTGCTAATCAGTTGCTTTCCAGCTACTTTTCAAAGCTCCTGCTCAGGATTACAGACGGCTTTGTAATTCATTAAGTCCTGCATAACTTTCTAAAGTTTGTCACCATATTTAGACATTGGGACATTTAGATATTGAGAAGCTTAAAAAAAGACACACATTTACAGATAGCATCTTTCAAAACTTTAGCAAAAAGAAAAACTTTTGGTGACCCCAAAAACATTTTGTCTCTTTTCCCTTGTCTTCTACTTTTGTTTACTCACTTTATTCTCTCACATTTTCTAACATCTTCCTAACTTTTCTTTGTTGCTTTGTGTTTTCTGTTTATCACAGTTTTATCACAGTTTTATCACAATTTTTGAAGCAGAGAAAAGTCTCCAAAAAGACTCAGGATCAGCACACTAATTACTACTACTGCTTTAAATAAATGTTAATGTAATGTTAAAACTTTTAATGTTATTGTACACTTTATGCATTATTATGTACTTTATATAAATCTTCTTTCCTATAAACCCGAAGTGTATGAAATATAAGTTCAATAAGGCAAGTTCCTAGTTTTGTACTTTCTTTGCACTATTTTCTTTTATTGTGCTAAATCTCTTAGTAAAAGTTTAAGTCTATTATTTTAACATTTTATCAATAGTAATTAACAATTAATTAATAATGAAAAAATATTAGTTTTAAACAAAAAAACTTAAGATAATGTGGAAACACTGTTCATTGTTCAATTTTTCAAAACATAATATTGATTATTTCCATGTAGAAGTTCAAATTTACAGTTTTGAGGAGACATAAAATCAGTATATTTACACATATGTGTTAAACATGGCAAAGCCAATCAGAGCAGTGGAATTCTGTAATGTCACCATTTAGCAACATAACAAACTTGACATATCGTACACTAACAAAATTACAATCCTTACAAACAGTGAAATCTAGAATTTTGATAAGGCGTAGGCTATACACTGACATGCCAAATGTCATGGGACATGGGACTAATATAGTGTCCCATGACTTTTGCCATATGCCATAGAAACTAAATAATGTGTACTGGCCTGTAGTGGCCTCCTGCACTACACATAGATGTCGTTTCTGATAGAGTTGCTTCACTTTTCACACGGACAATTCTAGCCAGATGCTGCTGGTCACAATCATTACCACTCCCATTACACTGCACTGTCTACTGTGGGAGGTAATGTGAATGATGATGTATTCACTGTACATATATGACACTGTGGATAGGGGAATGTTAAATGTCTGTGCAAGTTCGGAAATAGAACGTCCTATCCATTTGATATCCACTATCAGGCCTTGCTCAAACTTACAAACTTACAAACAAGATATCACCTCACACCTTATATACGGTAGGTGTGGGTTTTCTTAAGCCATCTCCTGAGGGAACACATACAGCTCTAGAAAAGATTAAGAGACCACAGTTTCTGAATCAGTTTCTCTGATTTTGCTATTTATAGGTATATGTGAATTCCAAGTAAAAATATGATCATTTAGAGCATTTATTTGCAGAAAATGAAAAATATATAACAAATATATGAAATATAAAAAAAGATGCAGAGCTTTCAGACCTCAAATAATGCAAAGAAAACAAGTTTAAATTCATAAAGTTTTAATAATTCAGAAATCAATATTTAATCACAGTTTTCATGCATCTTGGCATGTTCTCCTTCACCAGTCTTTCACACTGCTTTTGGATAACTTTATGCCTCTCCTGGTGCAAAAATTCAAACAGTTCAGCTTGGTTTGGTGGCTTGTGATCATCCATCTTCCTCTTGATTATATTTTTCAATTTGGTAAAATCAAAGAAACTCAATCTTTTTTTCCCCTGAACTGTATTATATACAGTACACACAGGTTTATTTAATTGTCTATCACATTTACGTGCTAATGGTCATGAACTGAACAGTCTAATAAAGTCTTATAGCCTCTGTTTAACTTGTTGTAGTTTAATTTTTATTTGCTTTCATTTTATTAGTAGACTCAGATATTACTTTTTGTAATCTTAGTATGCCAGAAACAGCTGTAGTCTAGGGATCCTTGCTGATCCACTGCTAAAGAAGTTTGGTCCAGTGTTCTGAGTGTTCTGCTTGGAATGGGTTGCTGAAGACCTTGAGCCCCCCCTCAACTTCCCACTTCCAGTCCAAATCCAGTTTGTCTCTCTCTCCAGCAACCAGCTATAAACACAGGAGGAACCACAGCAGAGGACTGGCGGAGACAAGTAAGTCCTCTGACTCATTGGTGAATATGAAATAAATCACAGTGGACTTGCGGCAGGCCTTTTCAAAGCGCTGTTGTTGCCGTCGCCAGGGTGGGTTTGATACATCAGGGTAATGGGAATGGACTCCATGTTTTGCATTGTTTTGATGAGCAATTTTATTGAGATGGCCTTCACATACGTAGAGGGGTCACGAGAAAAGGGGGCAAGAGAAAAGCCAGAGAAACTATGGGGAATCAAATGTAGGAAGAAATAAAAAGAAAAAAAGGAAGGAAAAAAGAAAGTAGAAAGAACCCACACTTCTTCCAGACAGAAACGAGTGATGACATTCCTACAAGTCCCTGTGTAAACGTTGGTCCAGAAACACGCTGTGATTTTAGTACCATATCATTAGACTTTAATGGCGGGAAAACACAGTGTGGTTTGCAGCGCTAACGATAATGATACCGTGGAGTGTGTAGTTAAACATAGCACAGTGTGTAAGAAAGAGAAAGAGAGAGAGAGAAAAAGAGAATCCATGTGTTAAGATTCTTCTCCAATCATTAAAATACTGTACATTGTTTGTAAGATCATCCGTTTTTTGTTACAATAAGTTCAACTGTTTGTTGTTCCTGAAGTCCTGGTTGGGGGATGGTGTGGGCTTCAATTTCTTACAATACCAGGTCATGCCAGGTTTTCATTACAACAACTTGGACAGCCCAGCGTTATGTTAATGAGGTCCTGCAACCAGTGGCCATACTTTGGTTGAATGCACAAGCCTGTGTGCAATTCCTTAAGGACTATGCTTGTTCACATACTGCTGCCATCTCAAGAGTATGACTTGAAGACACAGATGCTATACCTTGTCCAGCAGCATCACCAAAGCTATATTTTGTACCCTCACTGCAAAATCTGTAGGAACTGCTTGAGAATATTCAAGCTGCATGGGATGAATTATTATAGGACACCAGTAGGAACCTCTACAACTTCATGCCTAGATCTTTGGCATGGTTGTGTTTTACCTGCATTACAAACTACCTCTGTATTTGTATCGCAATAAAGATGTCCCATATCAGTCTAAATGTTAAATATTTTTTTGTTCCTGGTAATCTATATCTTTCTTTTAAATAAACACTTCTTTCTGGGTACAACTATTTTTTAGAAGATAGAGTATATGCACTGTGTTTCTTACATTTGCTTTGGCATTTATTCCATTTCAGACAGTATGAACAGTATGAAGATATTTCATGGTTTGTTTGGTCAACTTAAAGAAGAACTCTGGTGTAAAAAAAGCTTTTTGTAATGTTGTGCTTTTTGCCCAGCACTCTGTACAATGGCCACTTCGGGGCATATTTTGGCCCAATAAGTCTCTTTTTACACTGCATAAAGGCATAAAGTAGCTCCACACCCCCTTGGTCGAATCCGGAGAGCCCTGACATTTCAAACGAGGCATTAATAACTTAAAAAAACGGTGTTAAAAGTGATTTACTGGGGCAAAATATGCCCTGATATAGCCGTTGTACAGTGTACTGGGTAAAAAGCACAACATTATTGTATCTCGGAACGCTGTAGCAGAGCAAAGGTGGTCTATTCAACAAAGGTAAGTACATTTTATCATGTTTTACTACACCAAAAGTCATTTTTACACCAGAGTTCTCATTTAATTTAATTTATTTAAAATCAAGCAATTCAGGCCTGCATCACAAATCAACAAAAGGCAGCAAATATACCGAGTAGATTAGTGAGGACAGGTCCAGAGTGCAGTCAGACCAGTCCAATCCAGTCCCCGTATCCTCTTCATCCACAGTCACGTCTTTGTAATGTATGCAGCATCTGGTTTGCATTGTCTTGTTGAAAAATGCATGGTAAAAGGAAACAGAGGTGATATTTTTATTATTTGGCAAAAATGAGTAACTGGTTGGTGTGGTGCAGTGGATAACACCATCGGCTGCCAGTGAGCTATCATGTGGGAGACTGGGGTTCAATTCTAGGTCTGGGTAACTATACTGTGCTATACCAATAAGAGTCCTTGGGCAAGACTCCTAACACTACATTGACCCACCTTATCTGATCTGGATAAGAGCTTCAGCTAAAATGGTGTAAATGTAAATGAATAGTTCACTACACTGTCTAAAAAAAAGATTTATTCACAGATATTCATACAGTTTGTCCATTCTGTTAAAAGAAACTACAAAACCCAAGTAGAGCACAGACAGGTCAGCTGAAATTCACTTTGTCCAGTTAGCCACAGTCAATAAGACCAGAACATACAAAGAACTATGAGCTCTGTGAGCTCTGGACTTCTGAAACCCTGTGTCCATCAAATCCACGTTTACAGAAGAATTAGCTGTGTATACACAAGCCATGCAGGGAGTCCCTCGAGGCAGAGGTCAGCACTCTCACACACAGGTCTTTAAAGAAGTGGAAAAGAGGTGTTGATTATCTTTGGCCTATATCCCTGTACATTCTGGAGCTGCTCCGTCCTCCTGCCTGATTTGTGTATTCAACTCTGCTCAAATGAGCTTCCAAAGACCTTTCAGAGCTTTTCCAGCATTTGATCAAAGCGTGATACGTTTCGCACGTTTCGGGAAGCGCTCGGCCCAAAGAAAGCAGGTTAAGCAGCACTTGCCGGAGGCTCAACTGGTTCTAAGGAACGTCATCATAGAAGGAATTTCTGCATCTCAGCACATTCTCAGGGCATTTGCTCAAAGCGATTGGATGATTTAATAAGAGGCATTTGAGTGAGACTCAAAAGATTGCATCATTTTAGGCTAGAACCTATAGATTTCTTGCATTATTTCAGATCTGTGTTTTTTAAAATGGCCAATATCACAGAAAACTGGATATTCTGAGTGGAAACAGCTGATGTTGTAAATAAACACAGTTATTACTTTAAAACATACCATTGCCACCCTCCTGACCCCAAGCAGTCTATATGATAAGCTTGTAAAAGAAACAATTTTTAGTTTAACGGTTTAGTGATGCCACAAAAAAACTTAATTTCATGTTTAGCATAGCAGGTGCATTTAAGCAATATGTAACAAAGTATTTATGTAAAAAACTTTAAAATATTGTTTTTATTAGCGGTTTTATTAGGGGATATAAACAAAGTGTCTTTACTGTCAAGTTCAGAAGGTAGCTAGATTACCTTTTACTTGTGCTCAATTATTGTCACGTGGTCCCTGTCTGTTCTCGTGTTTCTGTATTTATTTACCTTTTCTGTGCCTGTGAGTGTGTCTCCCACGTGATCCGTGTTCCTCAGTGTTTCTTGCCCTCACCTGTGTTCAATTGTAACTCCGCCCTTTAGCCCCAGGTGTTTTCTGTTTCCTGTGTGTGTGTTACACTATTTATAGTCCGTGCTCCCTTTCCCTCGTGTCGGTTCTTGTGCTTTGTTAGCCTGTTATGGTTGCGTCTCTGTTCCCTGTGTTTCTTGGTTTCAGTTTAGTTTCAGTTTATTTGTTTATTTTTGTCTTTTGTTATTTGTTAAATAAATTCACTTGCATTTGCGTCCGCTCTCCTCGTCCTTCCTTCCCGCACCTTGACAATTATAGATTAAATCTCATAACTAACCCTCTGTCTCTCTCTCTTTCTTTGAATCTATTTCTCTTTCACAAACTTTACACAGTTTGCTTCAATTTGAGGTGTTTGTCTCCGATAGATCTTCCTTAAACTTTTACTCAGCACATTGAAAGATTCGAATTTGAAAATCATCAAAACAACCTTGCTCTAGTTTGTTTGCCAGGCATACAACACTACACAACTAAATTTAAATTAATGTGTAATCACAGAATATTGTTGTGTCTAGTATGATTCATTACTTTTCAATGATTAACACTCTTCTGCCAATCCATCACAGATTATTTTATTTACATTGAAATATCCATCATTAAACCCTTAAGCAAGAACAGGTGTGATTAATCATGAATAGAATTTTGTGCTTAATATAATAATATAATTTGATTAATTCCTTTAATTGTTAGATGCAAATTTCTTTACATTTCATTACAACTTCACTACTTTTTTCTGCTCTCAGTAAAACAATGAAAGAGCTGTAAGTGTATAAACTTCCTTCAGTCTGTGAAACGGAGAGAGAAATTTAGCGAGTGAGAAAAACTGAAAGAGAGAGAGAAAGAGAGAGAGAGAATAAACATGTACTCGTTTAAGGTTCTCATGTTGTAACTAGTGTTCCTGCAATTTTAACATCGCTCTAAACATTTATGGAACGTGTATGTAATCTGAGACTCCCCTGAATTGGAGTAACCATAGCCCCCCCGGTACTCCCCCCTCAGCCTCAACAACACAAACCACTTGTTGGCCGGTAAGAGAGCGCTGTTAGCTGTCCCACAATGCCTGAGGTTTTTACCTCTTTTCTTTCTGCATTTTCATTTCCGTTTTGGAAAATCTGTCTTCAAGGCAGAAGAGAGAGATGTGGTTTTATATGTGAGTGTGTGTGTGTGTGAGTGTGTGTGTGTGAGAGAGAGGGAGGGAGGTAGATGGAGAAAGTGTAGGGGATTAGAGAAAGCAGCGACTGAGTGCAGGTTTTGGAAAATGTGGGAAAAGTTGATTCATTTCAGAATCTGACTGTAACCTGGACTAAACTAAGACTGAGGTCATGTTTGATAACACTTTATTCAGAGCTTCCCCCTGAAAATTGATGAGTCAATTAATCAGTCAGAGACCTGTCAGTTAGCTAAGATTCTTCGAGGGCTTTTTTTTATAAGAGAAAATGAATGAGGATGACATTATAATGAAGAATTAATTATTCTTATGCAATGTTTTTTTTCCTACATTAATACAAATTAATATTACGGTCACCCAGACTGTGAAGGAACACATAAGGAAGCATGTAGTAACTTCAAAAGATTAAACAAACCAAAATACTCTGTGAAGCATTTAGGTGCTCTTATCTGGGGTGCTGTTACTGTAACTTGTGGTTTCTGAGGCTGGTAACGCTGACTAACTTATCCTGTGCAACAGAGGTAACTCTTGCTGTTCTGTTTCTGGGGTGGTCCTGATGAGAGCCAGTTTCATCATAATGTGTTGGTGGTCTTTAAGACTGCAATTGAGAATACATTCAAAGTTTGATCTTGATTTCTTAAAATCATTTTTAGTTTCTTTATGTAGTTGAATAGTTCTTACTTTATGTGGTAGAATTTATCCCATTGTGATGGGCACCTATAGGGCATCACATCACCTTTAATCCACAATTGGACTATTTTTTTTCAGTCCCATTTTTCTTCTAAAGGAAAGAGTAACCATTGGAACATTTTCAAGTAGGGCTAGATGAGCACTTTACCAAAATTTCTAGTGAGCACGTCATCATAATGTATTGCAAAATGTTGCACACCAGTTAAACAGCACATGGAGATAAGGTAAATTGGATACTCTATATGAAAGTGTGAGGTATGTATGTAAGTTTGTCTGTGTGTGCATAGCATTTATGCATGACTGTGCCCAGGTATTAAATGGCACTCTGTCCTGGGTAAATGCTGTAGTGCTCAATGCAGTCCTGCAGGTGGACAGTCGTTTCCGGTTGAGAGTACGCTAAGCGCTATTGGCTGCCGCTTCTCACCGGTGTTGAGTATGAATGATTGTGTGAATTACATTTAAATCCTAAAGCATCTTTGGGTTTCTAGAAAGGCGCTATATAAGTTGAACGTCAATTATTTTTCCATTCAGAACAGTATTGGTGGCACCAGAGGGAGATACACAATATTCGGCAGGAGGTTTTAATCTTATGGCTGATCATTGTACACAGTGTTGTCTTTAAACTCATTTCCTTCCCTGGTTGCTGCTTGGAAATGGTCCAAACCTCATGCCACTTGGACCCGAGGAAAAGAAGCCAACACAGTGTCTTGCAGCATTCTGTTCTAACAAGCACACATCCAAGAGAACGGGCAGCCCGATGAAAAAGGGCCGTACAACATAATAGCGAGCGGTAATTGAGTCCTCTGCCACTCATTCATCTCAGGACGGATAAAATTCCACCTGTCTGTAGTGCTTACATGAAAAGAAAGCCGATTTCGCCCTCAAAAAGAGAGCGCCACGTCAAAAGAGCGTCTGTGGGCCGAGGTCAAGAGGAGCCTCAATTAGATTTAGCACGCTGCACCTATTAGCCTGCTAGTGACATTTCTGCCTAGCTGGCATATTTAGAGAGAAAGAGAGGGGGGGAGGTGAGTCAGTCAGATAAAGGGAAAGAAAAAGAGCAACAAAAAAAGAAATAAAAGAGGCTAAAAGAGAGATGTAGGTTTAAGGACAAGAAGATAAAAAGAGAGAAATGAGACACAGAAAGAGAGGCTGAGAGAAAAGCGTGAGAGTATGAGAATGAAAGGTGTTGTATGGATTCTATGAGATTCAATAATAGATAGATAGATAGATAGATAGATAGATAGATAGATAGATAGATAGATAGATAGATAGGTAGATAGATAGATAGATAGATATACAGCAGAAACTGAGACAAATGAAAAAAGAGAGTAAGAAATAGAGAGCAGAAATTAAAGAATTAGAAAAAAGAGAGTGAGAAATATAGAGCAAAATTTAATAATGATACATAGAGAGAAATAAAGTGTTTAAACTGAAGAATAAGAGAATAAGAGAGTGAGAAATATAAAGCAAAAATTAAAGAAAGAGAAATAGAGAGAAATAATGAGCAAACACTCAAGAATCAGAAAAAAGAGAGTGATAAATAGAGCAAAAATTGAAAAATGAGAAATAGAGAGAAATAAAGAGCAGAGATTGAAGAAAAAATGAGAAATAGAGAGGAATAAAAAGCAGAAATTGAAGAAAAAAAGAGAAAAAGAGGGAAATAAAGCGTGGAAACTGAAGAATGAGAAAAAAGAGAGTGAGAAATATAGAGAAAAATTGAATAATGATACATAGAGCGAAATAAAGTGTGGAAACTGAAGAATAAGAGAATAAGAGAGTGAGAAATATAAAGCAAAAATTAAAGAAGGAGAAATAATAATAGAGAAATAATGAGCAAACACAGAAGAAAAAGAGAGAGTGCTAAATAGAGCAAAAATTGAAAAATGAGAAATAGAGAGAAAGAAAGAGCAGAAATTGAAGAATGAGAAAATAGCAAAAACTTAAGAATCAGAAAAATAGAAATAGCAAAAAATAAAGAGCAGAAACTGAAAAATGAGAGAAAGAGAGAAATAAGGATCCGAAACTGAAGAATCAGAAAAAAGAGTGAGAAATAGAGAGCAGAAACTGAAGAATGAGAAAAAATAAGAGTGAGAAAAAGAGAGGAAAATTGAATAATGAAACATAGTCAGAAATAAAGAGCAGAAACTGAAGAAAGAGAGAAGCATGGAGTGAGAAATCTAAATGAATGAAATGAATGAAAAAAAAGAATAAAGAATAAAAAAAAATGAGAGAAATAAAGAGCAGAAACTGAAGAATGAGAGAAAAAGAGAGTGAGAAATAGAGAGAAGAAACTGAATAATGAGAGATTATAGCGGTTGCTGGTATTTTTGCTGAGCAGTTGTAGAGTTTAGGGGTAGAATGTGGGAAAACTCGGAACAGTTAGGATTTTTTTGGGAATGTTTTGGGAGGTTTGGGAACGTCAGGAGCCGCTGTCCGTCACGCAGCTGAACATGTTTGACATGGAAGAACTTACCTTTAAACACATCTCTTAAAAACACAGGTGGAACTCTCATATGATATGACAATGAACACACACACACACACACACACACACACACAAACCCACCCACCTACCCACACACACAAACACACACACACACACACACCTTTCCTGCTCTATCCTCCCATGGGCCGAGCAGCCAGGATCTATGAGCTGGCTGTAACAGCTGTCATATCAGAGGAGGGCGCCTGCGGCCAAAAATGGCTCCCCTTACCCTTCCCAGCTTCACTCATCCCTCTATCCTCTCCTCCTCTCTTTCTCCACCCCTCCATCTCTCTCTCTCTCTCTCTCTCTCTCTCTCTCTCTATTTCTCTCTGTCTCTCACTCTCTCCATCTCTTTGTGCCAGACAGCCCCGAGGACTCTCTTCCCCCTATAGCAGCCCAGACCCTCTCAGTGCCCACCCACTCACCCCCCTCACACACACACACACACACACACACACACACACACACAAAACAATTAATAATACATTGCTAGATTGGGCCAAATTCCACCTTTTGGCAAGGTGCTCACATGGAAAATACACGTCTTTGGGCTAATTTAGTCCTCAGACAGATGTAAAGACACACACACACACACACTGCTATATAGCTGCATCCAGATCAGGGTGGATTTGTTGGGCATTCCCAAATGATGTCACATCCCATCACTGCTTCTGCAGGCTTAATGCTTTCCAGTGTGTTCACACTGAAAACACCCCTTTCACCCTGTTCTTTAATAGTCAGGACCCTACAGGACCACCACAGAGCAGCTATTTTTAAGGTGGAGGGTCATTCTCAGCACTGCAGTGACATTGGCATGGTGGATCAGACACAGCAGTGCTGCTGGAGTTTTTAAACACTGTGTTTACTCACTGTACCTTCATTAGACACTCCTACCTATAGCTGATTCTTCATAAGCAAATACAGTTCTGGAAAAAATAAGAGACCACTTCAGTTTCTGAATCAGTTTCTCTGATTTTGCTATTTATAGGTAAATGTTTGAGTAAAATGAACATTGTTGTTTTATTCTATAAAGTACAGATAACATTTCTCCCAAATTCCAAATGAAAATATTGTCATTTAGAGCATTTATTTGCAGAAAATGTGAAATGGCTGAAATAAAAAAAGATGCAGAGCTTTCCAGCCTCAAATAACGCCCAAAAAAAGTTCCTATTCATAAAGTTTTGAAAGTTCAGAAATCAATATTTGATGGAATAACTCTGGTTTTTAATCACAACAAAAACATCCAGCACAAAGTCAGTCTAAAATCCGCCCTTCAGAAGCTTAAACTAGCCCAAAATATATGTCTATCACACGTTTGAAGCAAATATCAAAACAGCTGAGTGTCTGTGTATTTAGTTAGTATTTTGTTTATAAGGGATATATTATTAGTATTGCTATTTATCTTAAAGTCATTAATAATATTTATAGCTGTACCCAACCTTTTACTAACTGGTTGATAAAAGTGCCTAACTCCAAATGATGGTTCAAACGTTTTATTAAAGGTATGTTCTGTCTTACGCCCAAGACCACCGTGAACACTGAAATAAAATACACAGTGTATAAAATACACATCAGTAAAACCGCCATGTTCCAGTCTATGAATTGTTTAACTGAAAATTACTACATAAAACTTGAATGCTCTCAAACGTAATTTACACACATACAAACACAAGAATATTTCACTTAAATGTTCTTTAATAACAGTTTTATATCCCAGTCAATAACATTTACTGGTAATAGTAACATAATAAACAAAAAAAAAGAACTGATTTTTATTTACTCGTTAATGTTTTTGCCCTTCCTGAACTCTTTTCTCTCTCTTTCTCTCTCGTTTATGTAACATGCAAGGCACTTTTTGTCTTTTTTTTTTTTTTTGCAGCAGTGATCATTTTTAAAAGTAGCCCAAAAAACGCACCCTGCCACCCCTACTTTTCACCTGCGACTGGATTTTCAAACAACCCTAATTTGGCGGGAAAACCATGAACCTGGCAACTCTGATACTGGTTCAAATGAACAGGAATAACCCATTTGTTAGGGAACAATTAATTCAGAACAGCATTATTACACACTTACGTATATATTTAATATCTATATACTCATTAACTATAAGACATAAAATAGCTATAGACACAAGAAAGAAGCAGAAAACACTGAAACATTAAGAACAATAAAGAAAAATATAACTCTTAATTACTTTGTTTTCCCCTCTAACCTGGACCATCCCATACAGCCCTTACTGGGCATGCTCCAAATAATCCTGGGCCTATAAAAGCCAGCAGATCTCCTTATTGTGCCTTTGCTTGTCTTGAACCTGAAATGCTGGAACTTGAGTAAGTGTGGATGAATGTTTGTAACTGATTAGAACATTTTGGCTTCTGACTGATAAACCTTGAAGAGAGAGTAGAGATTAGATTTGCACTGAGGTGATTGATGTTAGCATGTAACTTTACTTTTAGCATAATAGAGGGAGATTAACACCTGGCTTTAGTTTATCATCCAAAGAGCACAAGTGCTTTATCTGAAAATACATAATTTGGTTAAAATGCTCTAGAAAGCTTAGTAATTAATTAGAGTTTAGATGTTTCAGTACATATCTAACATGGGAACAGTTCAGTAAGTAAGTTTTCTAATGTTTTACATTGCTGTCTGAAAGAGGGGGTTGATTTTGAACAGTGGCTTGAGTCTTAAAAAAAAAAAAACTGATTTATTTTAACTTAAATTTTTCCTGGCTAATCCTGATCAGCCAAACGATTTTCAAGTACTTACAGAAGACCAATGAGTTTTAAATCCTCTGAAATGATTAAGTGTTTTGAACATGTGAATTTCTTAATGTATCCAAATATGCTACAGCTTGATCATGTAAACTTTGTACTCATGTAATCTTTCTTTTTCATTGCACAGCTGCAGATTTTTCCTGATTCACCACTGTCTGAAGCCCTGCCACAATACCTAAAGCTGCTGATCTGTAATCCTGTAATCAGCATGGTTTTATTGATTTTTATTTTCCATTACTTGTTACTACTGTTTAAATTAGATTTTATTAAATAAACAGTTTTGAAAGTTGTCTTCTTTCTGGTTAATTTTTAAATTTTTAGTAAGGCTCATTTTGTTTGTGTGGAAAATATTAATCCCCTATGATTACACTGAACAGTATCAGGTGATGGTTGATTGATCCATTGTAGAATGGAAATCTACACCCAAACTGGCCCTGTAGAGAAGTTGGAAGTTTTGGTTAAATGTAAATGTACACATTTTAATTGGGTAATGTTGCACTCATGCAAAAGCTGTATACAAGCCCTTGTCATCCATATGGCATGAATCCAAGTTTGAATGGAGTTGGTATCCTGAGAAACACCTGGAGAAAATACAATAACTGTTTATATAATTATTCTGGAAACCTTTTTTTTTTTTTTGTGATTCAGGTCAACAGTTATTTATTTATGCTCTCTCTAGGCAAAGCTGCTCGTTTTTAATAAGGCTCTGTTTAACTTTTACTCAGCACATTAAAGGATTCTAACTTTAAAAAGCATCAAAATTACCATGAGATTATGTAAAAAAAAAAAAAAGCCTCCCAAAAATACAGGGAAAGTTCAGCATTTATTTTTTTTAGCAGTTATAAATTGAATATAAATCAATGTTGCCAATTTTATGTTTATTTACATTTATTAAATGCCTAAGTTTACTAAAGCTTAAGGACAATAGTCTTGCGCAATGCATTGCTTAAAGGCTACCTTGGGTTTGTAGCTCCAGTGCTAAAGCTAAAGTTACAGATTTAAGCCTGCAGATATGTCTTGTCTGTACAGCCACATTTGCAGGAGAGATAAAAAAAAATGTGTAAATTAGATTTTTGGCCAAACTGCTCCTTTAATCATGTGTTAAATCCTCCACTTAAATAATGTGGACTTTCTTTTGACGGCCAGGGCCTTCGATTTGAAATATGACTCGTATTCCACTGGCCATCTCTGTACATACCCCCAACCCCCCCCCACCCCCCACCTGGGCCTCCCTCCCCTAGGATTACACTGAGAACAATATGGGTGGAATTTGTTTTGCTGTCTCCGATTGAATTAGAATTGATTTTGCTGCCATTGGGCCAGGGGACTATCGAGTCTCTGGACTTCTTTAAGTGCGCTTATCCGATAAACGTTTACACGCAAGTCAGCAAGGCCGGTGGTTTGTTAGCCTGCCATTTACTATGAAATAAAAATCGATGGCGCTGAAATGTAATTTTGCTCGTCTTCGTTATTGAGAGCAACGATGATTTCCAGCAGGGCGGGATGTGAAATGTCAGCCTGTCCAGCCAGGAGGGAGAGAGAGAGAGAGAAAGAGAAAAACAAACACACAGTTGACATAGCTGTGCGTTACTCAATGTCACCAGACGGAACTTGTTGCTGACATTCTGGATGCTGTAATTCTGACCAATGGACTGTTAATTATCTCTTTAAAACACTCAGTTTGTATGGAAACATCAAAGACTCATAATGGTCAGCACACGTCAGTTTGGAAAACCCCACAACAAGCGTTTAAAGACCGCAGTCATTCATCACATGATGTCATTGACACACACACACACATACACACACACTGAACATCTTAGACAGTAAGGTATGTAAACCTATACCTTACACTCGCTCTCATAATGACATTGTTATCCTTATCAACACCAATTATATTGAAACCCTAGAATAAAGTCCTGTGGGATTCCTCAAGGTTCCAGTGTTAATATCACACATTTAATATAATTAATAATTAAATGACAAGCCCAAGATTTAAGGGGTTAATACATTGTACTACCCCGTACAATACAGTCCACCTACGTCCAAATGTTTTAGAATGGAAACCCCATTCTAATGAATGCACTCAGCTGCAGTACTTTAAGTTGCATTCATTGGTAAAACAAGCAACCATTCTAGTTCATGCCAGGTGATTGAACCCTTTTTATAATATATTTGAAAAAAAAAATTAAACACAAGGTCTCATGAGAAACCACATATACTATTTAAATGTAGCCAAGGAAATACAGTGAAACATGTAACAATATACCAATACATACTAATAGCATTCCATTAGTGATTAAATGTACCTCGATGCATTACTTTAAAAGCAGTATTTTGTACACTTTAAAAAAAATTTTGTCCACACACAGCCCAGCTACCAATTTTTGGTTAGTAGAATGTTTTCTAAACATTCTAAACGTTCAATCTATCAAGCTGTCTGGATGTTTTTAGTACATTTTTATTTAATATTTCTGGTAACATCGATGAAATTTTACTACTATCAATGTTTTTATTTTCACTTACTTACAATTACACTTATATGGCGCATTTTTGCCATCCTATCCTACATCATCCCTATCCCTATCCTACACATTCACACACCATGGCAGTTTTTATGGTATCCAATTTTCTGAGCAATTTAGAATATCCAATTCACCTGATCTCCATGTTTTGGACTGTGGGAGAAAACCCATTCAGACACAGGGAAAACATGTAAACTCCACCCAGATAGAGACTGGAACCCAAAACCCCAGCGCTGGGAGGAGAACTTGCTAGGCTGCATTTCTCTGCTACTGGGTAATTAAATGCTTTTATGAAGTTCATGATTCTTTATATACAAAATTGTTGCTGACATATTGTGTGAAGCAATCTGATGTATCTTTGCAGCCTGAGTTTACACACAATTATTTGTGCATGTACAACACAAAGGGAAAACGATAAATGCTGAGCAAAAAAATGGAAAACAAGTCCTCTAGAGGACATGTTAGCCTTCACCCTACTTTTGTTGGGTGCATTAGGCCTAGTGATAGGGATAGGGGAAGTCCTAGTGACGGGATGGATAATTAGCCTTCCAAATTGAGGAGAAATTGTAATAAAATTAGAAATTAATTTTAAAAAAGTAGAATTCCTGTTCATAGTCCTACATCGACTGCAGGCATTCTAGGCATTGGAAAGGAGCTACACACACACACACACACACACACACACATACCTGTATATACACACACACATTGGTTAAAGAGCAGGATGCCTCCACACACACTGTTAACACAACAGTAGATAGGCGCTCAATGGGTCATAGCTAATGCGCTGCTTTTCTGACCTCGGGTCAGTGGGTAACAAGGACTGAGCTGATAAGAAGACAATTACATATGAGTGTTACTTACTGTGTGTGTGTGTGTGTGTGTGTGGTTTAGAAACACAGCAGACTGAAAAAGTGAGAGCGCAGGGCTTAGTCAGGTCACAGTTTGATTGATGACTCCTATCATTTTCTATTAATGAAAAATGAGCAACAAAGACATACAAGTGATACAGATTATGACTTACATTACTATTCAAAGCAAATCTCACATAATTAAAACACTACTGTAAGACAGACTGACTTTAAATATCCAAGACTGAGATATATGTATATATATAAATCAAACAACATCTTAAATAGTACATATATGCATCAAATGGTGCATTTTTAGACAAAAGAAGATCTAATAAAATAAAGGGTGGCCAATCACAGAACTGCAGAAGTGGGGGTTGACATCACAAGAGGAAAATTTCTTAATTTAGTAAACAAATTATTATTACTTGTGCCATTAATTTTTTTTACCTCTGAACAAAGTACCAGTCAAAAGTTTGGGCACACCCTCTTTAATAATATACATTCGTATATTTTTTGAAAAATTCATTTAGTCAAATCAGAACATGGAGGAACGCATAGGGAATCATGTAGTAACTTAAAAATGTTAAACAACCCAGAAAATGATTTACATTTTAGATTCTTGAAAGTAGATGGACAGATTAACGCTTTTTCAGTAACTCTGATGATCCTGTGCAACAGAGGAAACTCTTGGTCTTCGTTTCTTGGGTTGGTCCTGATGAGCGCCAGTTTCATCATAACATTTATGATGGTCTTTGCAACTGCACATGAGTATACTTTCAAAGATCTTGAATAAGTGGTACCTACTTTAAAGAATCTAAAACATAATACATGTTCTGGTTTGTTTAGCACTTCTTTGTTTATAAAATAATAACATATACTGATATTAATCTACAATGCAGAAAAACACTGAATTGACTGACACTGTACATCTGCTTATTCTCTGCTTATTCTATAATTTGTTCATTCTTAGACAGAAATTGAAATTTGTCATAAAACATTGCAACATAGGTATCCTCCCAGTTTTAATGGTTTTGATAGACAGACACATATATCGTTTGATGGGTTTGCCAACACACGCACACACACACACACACACACACACGCACACACGCACATGCATGCACACGCACACCCGCATAAACACACACATAAAGATACATCCTCTACAGTTGTTCCTCAGGGCTAAGTGCTTGGACCCCTGTTGTTCTCGGATGTGCTAATAATAGGTCAGTGTTTGGGCTGGGTCCAGCACGAGTGTCTACACACTGTCATTTCTCAATCCCTCTCATTAACGCGTAACACGCAAGCACGTCCACTTACACACACACACATAGATAAGCACATGTACATCCAGCTTTGTGACAACAAACACACACACTCTTTTTGTTATTAGTCATCTTACAACCATCCCACTTAGGTAAGTTCTGGCCTGACCATTAAAAAGAGATTGAGATGTTCTTCAGCACATGCTGATATTGCATTGTGGGAAGCAGGCAGCCACCATAAAGTTTCACGCTGATAGTTCGGTATGCGAGTTTAACCTGGTCTTTACACTCCGGGCACGTACACACACACACACACACACACATATTCTTACCCCACAAATCCTCCAGAACCCTCCAACATAAACAGCCCAGGTCAAGCCTACACAGAAACTCATCTTAGACTCGTTCCATAAACCGAGAGTTCACGAGCCGCCGCATGCAGACTACCCTCACAGAGCCGTGCTTTCTCCAATAAACTTCAAACCCACTCAGATTTCCTTTAATAAGTAAAAGACAGGCACTGGCACGAGTGAGCAAGATCACTTCATTTCCCATCTGAGGTGTCCAGTAAATCACAGCGGCGGAGCTGGACCCCGGCCTTCTGGCTTTGAATGGCATCTTCTGTTTCACGTCAGAGGTTAACAGAGGGCCTACAGAGAGCTTTATTTACGCACCGTAACTGATCTGAGAACAGTGATTCTTTGCCGTGTAATGTATGTGTCTGATATATGATTAATGGTAAATATGAGGGTGTTACTGACACGAAATGTTTGTGGACACCCACAGTATTCTAATGAATGCATTTAATGCAAGGTGTGGGCTAGAGGGGTATTACCTGTAAGCCCCCCAGCATTGAGCTGTAGAGCAGTGGAACAACTGTGTTCTCTGGAATTATGGAAATGGGTTGGAGAATGGGCCCATAATAAGCAGGTCTGTCACGATAGCAATTTTTTGCGACTGATATTTTGTCCCAGAAATTATTGCAATTGGAATTACACCCTTTTAAAGACAATAAACTTTCCATTCCTCCAATTTTGGAGCCGTACCTAATTTTGGAAAGTGCGGAGTCAGGGGAACCGCGGGTCTGCCCCACACTATGACGTGCAGCCACGATCTGTCCCAGCTGGCCCACGTTGAACCGGCATGAAGACCCTGTCTTGGCCTTCACTCTAGATACGCTGATGGTGAGTGGAAGGTTGAGGCAACATGAACCTAAGACGCTAAATTTAAGCAACTAGAGCCGCACTGAGCCATTATTATGTTTCTTCAAGTTGTGGGTGTTAATGGAGCGCATTTTTTCTAATAAAGGTATGTTTTGCTTTCATTCACTCCCTGTTTCTGTGTTTCTCTGTGCTTCCCTGTACTACCTGGTCACTGCAGCCACACTCACAGTCGCAAAATATTTAAGCACAATAGACGATATCACGATTATTAAAATGATTGAAGCCATGTCAATTTATTGAACGATAATTCGATAATTTAGTTATTGTGACAGACCTAATAATGAGTGAAAGATGCTATTATTGATAAGACCATGGGATGGGATTTCTTGTATCACTAAGCATGAAATAGAAAAAAAGTAAATTTGTTTAACAAAAAGAGACAATTAGCTTGTTATTTGTGCTGAGGGTGGAGGAGGGTTAGCTTGCTGTAAAGATCTGTGCAAGTGCAGTAGCCATACCAAACTGAAAAAAAAACATGAACTGTACTTTAATCAGATTTCTGCCCTTCAGTTTCCAGTATTTTGCTATCACCCCATTCAAATAGATATGAGCCTGGACTTTCCATGACTGGAAATAACTGCAAAAAATGTCTGCATTGAGTGACTTGCCTAGAAGAATTTTGTTTGGATGGTGTTTATCCAACATCCTGATCTCACTAATGCTTTTGTCACTGAGTGACATGAACCTATCGACACCATGCTTAATGCCAGACAAAGGCTACAGAGGTACAGCTAGAGAGCCCACCAGCACTGAGCTGTGGAGAAGTGGAAGGAAATGTTCACTGTGTTTTCTAGAATGATGGTGCATCCATCCATACACCAACCCAGATGGGGCCCATATTTAACATTTCCGGGGGGCTCATCACTGACATCCATATGAGTTCAAATTTGAAGATGTGCACTACTTTTTAAATGTTTGTAAGAGACAAATAGTAGTTTTGACAAATTGCAATACCCCACATAAACCACTGGGGGCAATATTGCTATTATTGCTTTGCAATGTCAAAACTTGACACTTTAATAATGGTGTTCTACTTGTTCGATCAGTTCTATGAGTTGATCAATCAAACATGAAGATAGATTAATTGATGATACTTACCGAACTAAGCAGAAGTTGTTTGCAGTTGTTTGGCAACACTGAGCACATCCACCATGTCAGCATGTGCTCCTCTCTCTGTACTATCTTTCTCTTTTATCCTCTTTTTACCCTTCATCCCATCGCAGGGCCTATCCCACGTACCAACGCCACGTCTCTAAACAATATCTGTCCGTCTCTGTCTTTCTGTCACACACACACACACACACACACACAAAGCGGAGGCTAGGAGGAGGTAGGTGCTTATCTAATGTTCAGGATTAAATTCAGTTACCCCCCCCGGGGGATTGGGTTAGGAGATGTCAAAAAGATAGATGGGCATCATGCCGGAATACCAACGCCCCAAAATCATTTTGCATGTGTGTGTGTGTGTGTGTGTGTGTGTGTGTATGTGTGCATACATGTGCTTGTGTGTGTGCATGTAACCTTATACCAATATAGACACACATGCAATTTATGTGTCCTCTTTCCTCTAGAAGCATTATGTAAACATGAAAATGGAAATCGCATCTAAGTGTTGGGCTCCGGAATGACCGATGGATCATCTTTAAAATATCATTTGCTTGACGTGTATTTATATATCTACATCAGTAACACTGGAGGTGATCTTATTAGATAATTTAACCAGAAACAAAGCAATTAAATAATTGTAATAATAATGTGCTTAGCAATGATGACAAAGATTTAAAACGACTGGAACATCACTCAGACGTGCAACTCCAAATGAAAAGTGAACTCGCATTACTCACATAAGTTTCAGTCTCAAAATTGAATAAGATCATAATATGGTACAGTAGCTTTACATTATTGACCAACTCAAAACTCAGAACAACAAAAATGTTCTAAAATCAGTAAAAGCAGTTTGTAAATTTGAACCACTTTCCTTTTGGTTTGGTTTGATTTGTTTTCACACAGGGGAAAAAAATCCAAATGCAGCAACAAAACGAATCACAACAAACCATGTGAGCCAGTTTATTTACTTTCTGCTTATTGGTTAAAACTGACAAAGAAGCAAGGAAAGGAAGAAGATCCTATGTTGTGGACTAATGCATGCAGCATTTCTGAATAATTTAACATGGAGCAACAGCAAAAATTACATTATCTTATTTGACATCCATTTGACATTTGACCTCTGGGAAAAACTCAGATCAGATTCAAAACACTTCAGTCTGGTAATGTGAACGTAAACAGCCAATAGTGCTTTATAAAAAAAGTTTTTAAATCGAATCAAATCGATATTGAATCCACTATTTACTCCTAAAATGTCTTATTTATGCTACATAGCCAATCATTTACATTATTAGTGTTCCCTTAACTTTTCCAGTTCAAACAAAAAACAGGACTGGAAACTGGATTTAAGGTCCAGATTTGAAGACCTGAGTTTTATGCTATACATAAAAAATTCAGCTGAAGAACCAAGTCTAAAAACGTAACTAAAAATGTAAAATATTTGAAAGTGGTTCTTGTTTGCGTCACTAAAAGTACACAAAAATGGATTTTTAATACTAAACATGGCACAGATCAACATCACTATTGATTTGCTAAAAAAAGTGTGTCAGTTCTTTAGATAACCTTAGCTTTTTATAAATGAGATGTGTGACTGTGAAGGACATGTAAAAAATGAAGTACAATCTATAATGTCTTTACGCCTAATCTACTGTAAGTACAACTGGAATTTGTGAAATAATTCCTTTTCTTTGACATTAAAATGCATCTTTGTTGTTATTTCCTGTCTGTATCACACCTGGCTTCAATCAAAAACCAATGAACTTAAAGCACCGGAGGACACGGGCACCCTGGGAGTTGTAGTTGTCTGCACCCTGGAGCTGTGAGGTGTCAGGAGAGAAGGAGTATGGATTTTAAACCCAAATCTATATTTCCTTTCCTATAGGGGCAGCGTGCTTTTGTTCCTTTCTACCTTTCTTTTCTGCTCCACCTTGATTCTTCCTTTGTTTAATGTATGAAACTAAATTACAGATCTTTTTTTTGTAACATTTTTTGTTATTATTTTATATTAAAGACAACTTTCTATTACTTTAGGCATTTTTGAGACTTTTATTTTATTTACTAATGGCTAAATCATTTATTCATGTACTAAAATATACAAGCACAATAAGTATAACACAGAAACCTTAACTCCACTCAAGTAAGTTCTGATAACCACATTTTTCTATTACATTTACAATCAATCAAACCAATAGAAGAAGATATAGGACATATTTAATGACATCTAAATTAATAACTCTAGATGTGGTTTTGTTATTATTATTAGAGGATTTAATTCATCTTATGTTCGATAATTGTAAAAAACAGCAATTATATTTCTGGGTAAAATTGGTGAACATTTTCTAATCATTAAATAGTATATATGTATTTTTTTTCTCTATAAACATTGTCTTTAATTCAATGAATATAAATATAATAAATATTTAATGTAATAAAAATATCCATTGTAAAATATATGTGGTTTATTTATGATATTGATATTATATCTCCAGTTTTTGAAAAGAAAATAAATCACTTTTTATATTTTTATTTATTGTATTGGTTACGGTTGCAGCCCCTATTCTATATTCTATATGCTTTATGGTTTATGCAAACATGTAAAATGAATTTTTTTTTTTTTTATATTTTGTAAAAAAAGCATTTTTAACATTCTTTTTGTATTATTTTACATGCCTATTATACTAATTATGTCCAGAGGAAAATGTTTCATGCTCCAAAAAAATAACCACAATTTTTTTAACTATAAAACAGGTCAGGAAGGTTAAACAAAAACAATGATCAAAGCTTAAAGCTTAAAATGGAAATGGTAAATTAATTGTTAAATTAGTATGTTTTTTTTCTTACAATATACTAATGGTCTTAATAATAAACTGATAGATAATGCTATTTAAACTACACTACAAGTACTTTATATTCAGATGACTCAATTTGCTTTTATCGTGTTTCCAGTGAATCAAAACAATTATTATAATAAAAATCATTTGTTAATCTTTTTTGGTCTAAAAAATATCTTTCTCACCCACATAACACACTCACACTCGCACGCACACACACACACACCTGCTGGGCTGTATCCTCAGGAGAGTCTGGTGCCCTGTAGTAATGACTGGCCGCTACCTGGGCCGGACTGCTTTTCGCGTGCCCGCAGGCTACTGCTTAGCAATTCCGTTCTGAATACAATAGCGCGGCAGCCTCTGCCCTTTCATTTCTGCGGCTGTTTCAGAAGCCAAAGCAGCCGTAATGAATTTACAGACCTTGGGATGCCCCGTGTGATAAACTTCACACAAAGCGAAGAGAAGAAAAGAGAAGAGACAGACTTTCTGCTTCTCTTGTTTGCTGGGTCTATACGGCTAGCGCTAACGCTAGGCTCTAACCTTTTTTTCTCGGCTATTGATAGACTTCAAAGCAGCCTGTGTGTGTTGTGTGTATATGTGTGTGTGTGTGTGTGTTGTGATTGTGTGTATTTGTATGTGTGTGTGTTCTCTGGAGTATTGTCCTTTCCAACACACTTCACTCTGCACTCCAGTTGAGACATTTATCTTCAGTAAGCGCTAGCAATGCTAGCACAGTTGTGTCTTTCTTTATATGAGTGCCGCTGTGTATTTTGGTGCTTTTGGGTCCACTTCTTCCTCACAGCTATCCAGACTCTCTCTCTCTCTCTCTCCCTCTCCCTCTCTCTCTCTCTCTCCGTCTGTATATTTATATTTATTTATATATATCTAGTGTTTGACAGGAGGCGGTTGTACAAAGAGAGTCAGGCTGAGGAGGAACACAATCCTCATATGAAGACATGCCAATCACGGAAGGAGGGATGAGAGGAGAGGAGTGGAGCGACCGGGGCCACGGCCGGCTCCCTCAAACGGCCATTTGAAAAGCGAATGCATTTGTGTCAGACCCACTTTCTGTCTGTCTTGCACGGCTAGAGTGCAGGCTAGCGCTAAGCTAAGCCATTGTGAGCTGTGTTGGAAGGCTGTCAAGAGGTTCAGCGTGAAGGCTAGGGCAGAAAACAAAAAAGTACTGGGACACATGTTTATGTATTGTTTCTTCTGAAATCAAGGGTTTTAACCTCCTTAGATCCTCCTAAGACCCATTTTTTATTTCTCTTTTATATTTGGGCTAATTGGCAAATGATTAGTGTAAAAACAAATAATTATATTTTCACATGACACAGTTTCTGAGAAAAATGATGTCCACATATGAGGACTTTAGTTTTCTGTTTTAATAGAACACGTCACAATTAGTAATGATGTGCAAAACATGTATTTTGTGCCTGAACACAGCAGCATTTTTTTCTGAGTGCAAAACAAAAGTAGAAACAATATTTGGGCCCCTTTCAGCAATGTGGCTCATTTGAAGTGCTGCTTCCACATGAAGATATAAAAAAAATAAAAAATGAACATTGACTGTATTACTGTATTTACTGTTCATTTGTATTTCTGAACAAAATCGACTAGGTGACAGTAAAATGGCCTCATATGAGGACACCAGGCCCTTGTAGAGCTAAATTTAGGGTTGTGGTCTAGACAACACTAAATGTGTTGTCCACAAATGTGGACGCCAGTTTCTAGAAGGTTAAAAAGAGTTCATCCTGCTTTTAGTGGAGAAACTGTCTCTTCTGTCCAGGGAAACCTGTCTACTAGGTTTAGGAGTTTTGGAGTATTTGGGAGGATATATTTAATGGCATTCCCAAATCAACCAAAAAATATTGCATGGATCATCATTTGAGAGAACACAGTTCTTCCACTGTTCCAAAGCTCAATACTGGAGGGCTTTATACCCCTTTAGCCTTCTAGCCCATGACTGGATTTGCATTAGTCATGGTGTTGATAGGTTTGCGCTTATCTGCTCTAAAGTGTCCAGTTCTACTGACAATACTTCTCTTCAACAAGGTAGACATTTGGATACAATATGGATGCAATTTAATATACCTAAATGTCCTTATTAGTAGGACTTTTAGTGCCATCTTTCTGTAGTGTGCAGTACATCTAGGATCTATCTAGCTTTAAAGTAACAAAACAGCTGCATAGCATAGCCCAAAACATCCTAAAACAGTAACAAGAATGAACATATATATTCTTTGTCTTACTTTCATAGTTTTTCTCTGAATAGACCCTCCCATTACTAATTACCCATTAAAATATCTTACAGGCATTACAGGCCTCCTCCTTTAATTTTAAAACCTAGAATTAGCTTTTAGTTTTAGTCAGCTGCTCTACAGATATCTGTGCATATATATATATCAGCATCATCATTGTTCCATAATCAGCCAAGCATGAGCTTTTTTTAGCCATGTTATTTTAAGCCTTGCTTCTGTACTGGGCAGGCATTTTTAGGGCATACATATAATGAGTCAAGACTGTGATGTAACAGTTTGGGAGGTTTGGAAATTGTCTGTTTTACAGCTCCTTTTTTTAGTTCTGCTGGGTTGTTTTTTTGAAGTAGGAACACCAGTGTTTGTGGTTTACAGTTTGTCACTTCAATGTACTGAACTCTTATAGGACTTTAATTTGAGATACATTGGCAAGTTTTAGTTTCCCAAAATTACTATTAACATCACATTGAGTCTTAAATATATACTGCTTTTTTGCTCTTTGTGTTAAACTGTTACATGTATTAATGATGTTATAGTTATATGTACAGTATTTAGATGTTATAGGTATTGCGTTGTGTGCACATGTAAAATATTAATTTATTAATTAATGTCTAATAACACATTTATTACAAGACATAAAACAAAATACAGTATTACAGTGCCTGTAGTGACAGTGACAGGTAGCGTTGTCTATTGTAGTGCTGTTTCAGAATGTGTGTGTGTGGGTGTGTGTGGGTGTGTCTTTATACCATGCCAGACATCATGTTCTCACCATGTGCTAGCACTGTGCTAATGAGCTGGGATGCACAGCATGTTTTCATATTTGCCTCACAGTTACAGTGTTACATTACTGTCTCTCTCTTTCTCTCTCTCTCTCTCTCTCTCTCTCTCTCTCTCTCTCTCTCACACACACACACACACACACACAGGAACAAGAGCCTGCTGTGCTCTCCTCCTCTCTTTTGCTTCATCTTTCTCTCTCTCTTGTTGTGAGTTTCTTTCTCCTGCCTTCTTTGCTCTCCTGAAACCACAGGCCCTCTCCCTCTCTCTACACACACACACACACACACACACACACACACGCACACACACAAACACACAGACACACACAGAGTAAGAGAAAGCAGGAGAGTGATGTACTGGTGTGTAAATATAAAACCATCACTTCCTGCCCACTGCTGGTTGGTTCCATTATGGCAGACGGGGGTGGGAAACCTAATCGGACTGAGCGCCCGCTAACTTCTCATCACTCTCTCTCTCTCTCTCTCTCTCTCTCTCTCTCTCTTTCTGTCTCTGTCTCTCTCTTTCTCTGTCTCTCTGTCTCTCTTTCACACACTCTCTCGCTCTTTGCCTGTCACTCAGAAACAGATCAAAGGTTAATACCCTTACATTTAGACCTTGATATCGAGCTCAATATGTGTCCATCAGCACATGATCACGTCAATATGGCTGTAGATAGATAGACCGAGAGACAGACAGACAGACATACAGATAGACAGACAGATAGATAAACAGACAGACAGGCAGTAAGATAGATAGATAGATAGATAGACTAGATAAACTCTGACAAATTTAATTCACAAACATTAAAACACAATGTAAATGTAGTGATGTCAATAAAACTGTTAGATAAAGATTAGTATTACAGTTTATTTAAACTGAATATGGAACTTTTGGCAACTTTCAAACTTTTCATCATTGGGAAGCAATTTGAGATACAGAATACTGAAGAGAGAGAGAGAGAAACAGAGAAAAAGAAAGAGAAAAAGAGAGAGAGAGTAAGAAAGAGAGAGAGAGAGAGAGAGATAGAGATAGAGAGAAAGAGATAGAGAGAGAGAGATGAAGCCATATATATTTCCAGTGTGCAGGCCCGGCCCAGCCCTGCCCCTGGCGCGATTATCCAAGTTCCCTTTTTTTAGCCTTGACCTTGTGCTAGCAGTGAGTGTTTCCCAGTCAGCAGAACGCTTTATCTCGGAAAGCAACAATCAATAAGGATAATTAATGATGCCTGCCGCAATGATAGGCTCAGCAGTCATTCAGCGCCGCAGTGAGCGCAGGGTCAAGGCCAGCGGCTGCCACTCACCAAATTACAATCATCCTCACGTCGGCCCGCAGCCGCTCTCCGCCGCTTTCTGCCTTCCTGCTTTTAATTAAGTGCTTTTAATATACAACATTAACAGCAGAGAGGGAGATACTGGGAGTGTGACACAACTAGCCATCTAATATCACCCCAGATTTTTTTTATTATTCCAGCGAGTATAAATCACCTGTGACACGCAATTTCTCTTTTGGAGCAGCTATGAAAATGCAATTCAGCAGCTGTAAATGTAAATGGTGACTGGAGGCAAGATCCAGCCCACCTTGAATGTCTTAGAACTTTCATTAAGAAAAGTCCTACGATGGAAGTGTTCAGTAAAGAGAATATGCTAAAGCTTTAGGTTACAGTCAAAAGACCAGGGATTATAATAACTATATAGCCTGTCATATGTTTGTAAATAAGAGTGAAATCTGATTCTAGATCAGCACTTATTCTTAGACACTTAAATCTTACAGACCTTGTTCACACCAGCCAGTCTAGATCTGAATTATTTCATATTTAATTAGAATGAGGTTGTTCTTGAAATGTTGTTTTGGTTTACACCAACATTTGAATTTTGAATTGTTTTCATATTTTATGAAAATCTTATTTGTTTTTAATGTGTGAATATAATAAATATACAGACTTTTTACATCAGCAGTCCAAATTTGAATATTTGAATTGAGATTTTTTATTTGCAGAAGTCTGAACAGAAAAGACCAAATTGTCCAAATGTTCAGACCAGCACTGCAAATTTGAATTATCTGATTTTTTGACTTCTAAACAAGAGATGTGTTTACATATGTTTACAACACACTTGAATAATCTGAATATTTCACATGAGAAAAAAAGACCAAATTATCAAAATGTTCACTCCAGTAATCCAAATCTAATTGATTTGTATAACTGATTGGAGTCTAGTTGTTCTTAAGATTCCTGAGCAGAGCAAAAAAAAAAAAGGTTGACTTTGTTGCAAACACAGGAGTTATTTGCATCTCAGATTTAAATCAGATTATTTGTGTAAATCTGAACAGAAAAAAATAATACTTACTGGCACAGTTTTCAAGTCTGAGTCTGGAGCCAACCCAGAATCTTGGGTGTAAGGCTGGACTATCACCTGGACAGATCATCAGTTCAAACATTTTTTCAGTGTGAGAATAATACAGTATGTTCAACAACAAAAAATCTTAATAAAAGCTATTTATCAGAACACAACAAATGGACCCATAAATCAATGCCTGGTAAAGAAAGTATCTTTGCTTTGTAATTTCACTTTGCCAACACTGTACATAAATAAAATCAGAGTCAGGGATGTCCTCTATTCAATGTATAATTTTACACCAATGACTTTGTTTACACCACAAAGACTGAAGTAAGTAGAAATCCTTGTTTGTGAAAGCTGCTCATTATACTATGTGCACCAAATCTCATAGTGGCGACCGTGATCTGTCACTATTAGCAGGACTGTGTGAATCAAAGTCTCATCATTGCAGAGTAATAGAGGCTAAATAAACATGATTAGAGACAGCAAGCAGCAGAGGGACGAGCTGAAGGCAATAAAGTGATTTAATCTAATGGAAAATCATTTTCCGTCCAGCCCTGAGGAGGATCTTAGCAACTTCTGTGAAAACTTGGCTGAAGTGCTGAGCAGAAGAACACTGAACAGCGCAGGCCTGTCAGACATGTTTATTTCCACAGTTCAAGCTCAGGCACTGAATTCATTTCGACTCCATAATTCACCAGAGTGACGTTTTCATTGTAGTAAAACTTTAGACCAAATTTCTGAATTTGCGAGCTTTAATTTCCTGCGGTGTTTCAGTGAGTCGACTCTTGGCCACAGTCCAGCTGGCGGACCTGCTTCGGTCCTGACTGGCAGAAGACGGTGGTGGAGAATCTGTTATAGTGAAAATTCCATCCCTCTTCAACCAACACCCTCCGTCTTTTACAGGAGACGATAAAACACTTCCATCTGCGAGTAAAAAATGAGAAAAATGATCAGCAGGAACTGTGCTAAACTCTACCCTCTGCAACCTCTGAAGAGTACTCCAAAAAACGTCCATAAACTTCCATAAACTGTGGGTTGCCTCGAGCCTGAGGTCTAGAGTGGCTTACCTAAACACCGTGAACTGGAATTCCTCAAGTCCAGTCTAAACGTTTTGGTGCAGTTTTGATGTAGATCAGCTTAGGCTGGAAGATACTGAAGAAATGTGACCTTTTGAGGGAAAAATAATGATTTGATCTACTGAAAATGAACACTATGATTTTTATGGTAGTTTTTGTTAGACAGAGAGAGACAATCAATGAGTGTTATAAATCCATTTTTATGTGATTAAGTGAAATAAGTATTTTATCCACTACTAACCAGCAAGAATTTCAACACAGGCAGATTATATGCTCATAAAGCACATAAACAAGTCCTGTTCCTTTGGGAAAGTACCCATAATAAACCTTATATGTGGAATCTTTGATGAGAACCTCCTGGCCTCAGAAAGCACACTGAAGATGGCTTTGTGGATGGGTCTTCCAGCATGACAATGACCCAAAACATACAGCCAAGGCAACAAAGGAGTGGCTTAAAAAGAATTAAATTAAGATTCGTTAGTGGCTTAGCCAGTCTCTGGACCTTAATCTCATAGAAAATCTGTGCAGGGAGCTCTAACTCTGAGTTGCCAAGCGACATTCATGAATCCTTCAGGCCAAACCCCCGCCCCCCATAAGGTGTATACGAACTTGTGACTAAGTACAAAAAGTGTCTGAACTCTGTGTTTGCCAAGAAGGGATTTTTTACTAAGAACGTCAGGTTTTGCTTCAGGATCAAATGCTTGTTTCACTTAATCAAATAAAAATGAATGTATAACCTTTATTTAACAGGTTCCTGGATTGTTTTTGATATTCTATCTCTTTCTCTTCGTTAAAATAAACCTTACATAAAACATTTTAAGCTATTCATGTCTTTGTAAGGAGGTAAAATTTATATATAATTATATAATGTCAATAAATAAAATGAAGCTGTCCAGAAAAAAAAATATTGGGTTCAAACTCAGAAAAGCATATTGTTCCTTAATTCATCATGGCCCCCTAGAGGCCTATTGCAATATAAACTGTACATGAAAGTCCTGATTCCAGACCAGTTGTCTGACTCTGAACAGTATAAAACTCCCAGGCCCAGATTTCTGAGTGAGTTTGAGCTGGTCTTCATCACACATTGCTGTAAATTCACAAACTGTCAGTGTAATCATGCCTACTTCAAACAATATGCTGAAATGTATATTTCCCAGTTCTGCACTTTGTGGAGCCGAAAAGATTGATATGGAGCCAAACAAACCTGGGAGATGTTTTCAAACATGAAATTAAGATGGGGAGGGAGCTTTTCTCCGCACTGGGAACGTTTAGTAAACGGGGGTCCACGGGTGAACTCTCAGGACGGAACCCCGGGGGAACTCTTCACTGGATTAATTCTGCTTCATGTTGAGCTTTGCAATTAAACGTTTTATTGGAGGCCGTAAAATAAACAGAGGAACGAGAGTTGCAGAGAACGGTGGTTCTTGTGATCTTCCCTGTTCCTGCAGCGATGACCTCACCCTCCGCCGATTCTATTAACATGACTTTCACCTGACATTACCTGTGATTTAGGGCTTTAGATTAAACATAAATATATAAATTTGACCTGTCTCTAGGGATGAAGGCTCCTATACACGTGCATACAGATATGCACATACATATACAGTATACTAAAGCAAAATTTGAATATCATTGAAAAGTTACTTTATTGTTGATGATTATGGCTCACAGCCAATAAAAAGAAAAAGAAAATCTGCAGAGGGAAGTATAAAGTGCTGTAAGATTTTCCAGGAAAACTCTGCACTGACTTTGGATTTGATATAACACAGTGGACCAACATCAGTAGATGACATGGTTGACTACTTTTCAATAATATTCTAATTGTTTGAAATGCACTATTATACACATATGGAAAAGTTTTCATTTTTAACACTTTTCTAAAAGAGATAATAAAAAGGTGCCTACATTTGCATTTCATACAACAACTGGGTGTAAAAGTACTAGAGAAAATATTTAAAGTCTGTAAGTTTTGAAATTTAGATCCCTCTCTGGTGAGAACTGGTAATTGCAGCGAGCATGCGGAAGAATAATTTTAAAACAGGCGGTTGTGATGTGGTCTCCTTTCAGAGCGGATGAATCCGATTCCAGGTTATGTTCAGTCAGAGAGAAAGAAAGAGAGAGAAAGAGAGAGAGAGCGCTCAGTCAGAAACTTTACTTCAACTACACACTTTGTTTTTACTATGATTGAATGAGCTACTGAGCTCTGAGTTTCCCCTTCTGAAGTCTCCGTTGCTCCACCAGCCGCTTGTGTTCAGTAAAACTGAGCCGGATCCTCTTTTAGAGGCTGTACGTGTGACGTAAGTACATAACGCATAATTTGGCCAGAAGAACTCCTGCGAAAAAGCGACCCGACACCCCAGTTTTTAGAATAAATATATTAGGCTTAGCAGGGATGGACGTTCCAGCACACTGGCACCATTAAACACAATATTTTGTCCCTTCTCCACGCAGAAATGCTTCTGTTTTAGTTAGCTTTTAGAAACTAAATAATACGGACTTTCACTTTAATTCTAATTTGAATTTTATGCAAAGTTGTTGTTGTCCACCACAAGGTCTTTGTCTCTTCAAGGCAAGTTTAGGAGATTGTAGCAGTATGTGGAGAAGAATTGTCCTGTTGGAATAGTGCACTGTTGTGTGCGTTTAGAAAAGGTAGAGCCACTGATTGCAGGACCTTGCTTTATTCCTGTTGGTTAATTCCTTCTGAGTGCTATTTGTTTTTTTTTTGAGGATGGGTATATTCGCATAAGACTGCAATAATACACCATTAAAACACTGATCAGTCACAACATAAAAACCATAGTTCCGTATATACATTTCACTGATTACACTGACCAGCCATAACATTGAGATGACCTCATTGCTTCGAGCTGGTTTCAATGTTGTGGCTGGAACTGGCCTAACCATTACCCTAACCACATTGATCCTACTATCTTTTCTTCTGTGTGGCTTTTGTCTGTTTCCTCATTGATCGATATCAGACTGCCCTCATGTTATCTACCGGTGTTTTAAAAATTGGAAGATGATAGGCTGCTATACAAGAACCTTGGCTTATACAGATTGACAAATAAACTCTGCATGTATACAGATCTCTAGCTGGGTGGTCTTTTTTGTCACAAAAGTTATACATACCTTATAGCTACATTTTCCAACTGTACGGCGAGCAAAAGAGCAAGATATACCAATTATTGCAAAATGCTGCTACTTCAAGAAAAGGACATGTGCTAGACAAAGGACCTGCGTTCATACAAAGAAACAAAAACAACAGCAAAGTGGAGCTTAATTAATGATTAAAACCCTTTGACAGGCCTAATTACATAATTACATTTGAGTAGTCTATTAAAGTCACAGCAATAACTTTCAACTTCTAAAGGAGTGAAAAATAAAATGGCAAACTGGATGCATTAATGAATTTTAATTTTTATTTAAATTTTGTCTTATTCTATGGGTGCTAGTAATTTTTTATTGTTTTCAGGCCCAGATTAGATTATGTTGCTTCAGCAGAAGCCAGGGCAGCTAAATGTTTTGGCCCAGTGCTATTTAAACACACACACACACACACACACACACACACACACACACACACAAACACACAGCCCCTCGTGCCCTATAGGACCCCTATGTCCAGTCTCTCCGCAGACGCTACAAACACACACTGTCAGGGGAAATCACTTGTTCTCTAATTGATAGATCAGCCCTAATCTCTGATAGATAACAGGAGGCAACAGCTGGGGGCCGCTCTTATTTCAGACCCCCCACCCCCCAGCACACACACACATAAACACTCACACACACACACTTTAGACACTTCTGCACCAAGTCAAAAAGGAATGGCATTAAATCACTAAAATCTCAAGATGACACCAATCCAATATGCTGTATTGATATCAGGCCCATATCAGCAGTAAATGCTGGATGGGATAACAGAGGGATAAAAATTATAAATCTGCTTTAATGCTGTAATAAAAATAGCCTGTCGTGCCACTGTAGTGTGATACATTAAGAAATTGTAAGACATATTTTACCACAGAAACACATTGTGTTCTTGTACAAAAAATGCACTTTTAGGATGTCATGTACTGTAGTTATTTAAAAAAAAAAATCCTCCTCTTACACACAAACAAAAATAAGAGTTGTTGAATTGAATGAATGTTTATGTGGGAATGTAATGATGACATATGTAAGTGATTACAGTATTAGAGTGAAATTATATGTTTATTGGGTAATATAACTGTACTGGCAGGTTAAGAAATGTGGGTGTGCATTGCCCTGCTGAAAAATGAAAGTTGGAAGCCCTGCCATGAGAGGCAACATACAGTAGGGTGAACATATTTTCATTTGGGTAAACCAGGACACCTGGTAGCGGGTGGGGTTGAGGGGTCTAGCGTTGTGTGTGTGCTGTGAGACTGCACCGGAAGGGGGGGAGGGAGGGCTCCACGCTGACAGTCACGCTGTCTACTGCTCTCTGGTCCAATGAAGGTAATTTAAAAACCAGCACATTTCCTCACTTTCTGAAAAAAAAAAAAACCCGGGATGCCCAGGACAGTACGTGAAATACAGACATGTCCCTGGTAATACGGACGTTTGGTCACCCCAACATACAGTATGTGGCCACATGATGTCCTGCACAAACGAACTGTAGTAGTCATCACTACTAGGGGTGACTGACTGTTGTATACAAAGGTTCCTCTGATCATCACACCAACAGTTGGGTTAGTGTGTTACTTCACATTACAGGCTGGATTGGAAGATGATATGGTTCCATTCCATGGAAAATCAGGTTTCTTGTTTACAACATCTCTGCAAACAAAGCTGAAGGATACTGGGTTGTGAATGACCTACATGTTTGGCAATTTTTCAAAACAACAAACCTGCTTCTTTCAGTCTGAAGATGCAGCTCCACTGGGCAAAATATCTTTAAATACACTATTATGGCATTTCTATCTTTACATGACAAGGGTCGGCAATAGGCGAAACATCTGGCCCATGAGGTTGTTTGAACTTATATAATGAATGATAATGAAAATAAATAAATTAATTAAAAACTTCTCTGGTGAGTTTGTGTTTACTTTCCTCCCCTGTTTCTCTGTGGAGCTCGATGTGACTTTAGTTTACGCCCGTTCTCGTTTTTTCCACCCGTTCTTGGGCTCCCTATCTCCTTATAAGAGCATTTTTCTCCCTGGCCATGTCTCAATTCACTAGCCGAGACAGCGGTAGTGTATTGGACTGTGTCCCTGATGACCTGGGTTTGATCCATGTTCTTAAGGAGCGGTGTGTTTATTTATTTATTTGTTCCTTTCTTCTTGGATTTACCTGCTTTGAGATCGACTGTTCTGCAACTGGGTTCAACAACCCTCTGGGCTGGAGAGCTACTAGTCTGAAGCACTCCATCCCATTACACTTCACTTTCCAAAACAGATTTTTTTTTTGTGGCCCGCTAAATAATGGCTTGGAAAATATCTGGCACATGGCCAAACTTAATTGCCATCCCATGGTATATGATCTCTCACCAAGAGATACTCTCAGTAGCCTCTGAGAGTTTTTTTGATAGGTTAGGTCAAAGGGGGAAACACTTTTACACCCTCCTGTGGCAAGAACCGGAGTCTAATCAGACCACAACTGTAACCATTTACATATTTGCCTGATGTTTAGCACTTGGTACACATTTTTTAACCCGCCACCATGTTTAACAGCAGAGAAACCCCTAAATTTTCTTTTTCTCAAAATAAATAAATGTACTGGTTTCTCCTATAGATTGATTGATAGATATGATTCCAACATTAGATACATTGAAACACCACCAGGGTACAGGGTAGTTGATTTTTTTTTAGGCCATTTTAACCTTTAGAACAAAAAAAGGGAGAATACAGAAGGTTAAAATTACGTAAAGGCTAATCTATGGTATAACCTTTTGGCCAGCTTGGTCAACAACACTTTTCATTTTGACCCCAACAAATTCTTTCTTCAAACCTAGGTTTAAATTCTTCCTACTTTTACAAACCTGTCTGCCGTCCTTCTGTCTTCTCCATTTTCCTCCTGTTAAGAAAATAAATTACAGGAGATTAGCGACATGCATATAAAAGACTGTCAATCATTTGAAATTAACTTCATAATGCCGCTGATGATTTGATTGGGAGATTGCAGAGACGCAGGCCGTCATTAGAGCTGGCAGGGTGTGTGTAGTCACAGTGAACGGCTGTCAGAAAACAACAATGAATTAGGAATGGCGTGATTAAAAAGGGAGGTTTGACTGTCTCACTCTCATCCTTTCATTTCTTCCTTCCTCTCTTTCTTTCTCTCAGTAGCCAGGAAGGGCTGGTAATTAGTGCTAAATGAACTGTTCAGAACAGCGTTTAAGGTGAAGACTAAACACACTTCTCTCTAAGTATGTGTGTGTGTTGTTTATGGGAATTTGTTCTAATTAGAAATAGCACTATTCTGTTATCATATGGATGTATGATTACACTATTAATTACATGAGAAGTAAAATAATGTTTGAACTGTTGTTTTACACTGAAAAAAGTGTAACAACCATGCCATTGATTCAAAGTACATTTTTTTATTGGTCTAATAAAACATAATGTTTTCTAGTTCAAACCTGGTTTTCTCAGTTTGCCTGAAAGAGTCCATAAAATAAATAATTTAACTCAAATAATATTTTTTGTACTTTATTTCAGAGGTTATGACATCATCACATCAGATCACTCCTCCTGGAGTTTTCTGTCAGTCAGTCTCACTCTCTTCCCATTGGTTTACTTCATCACTATTACACGAAAAGGGTGTGACCCCCTCACCATCTTTGTGAAGTTGTTTCCCTCATGGTGTCTTCTCTGAGCTACTAAGGGAAGTTTTATATGATGGCTAAATGCTTGTACGCAGTGTTGTAGGTTGTATGAGCAATTTGCTTTAGTCAGAATATTTTTTTAAATTAGTTTATACAAAGATAAATTATACTATACATGGCTTTTATAGATTTAAAAGATTTGTTTCCAGATCAAAATAATAGTGTAAAAAAGGTATTTATTTTTAATAATCTTTTTTCTTTGTTTTATAAAACTTCTAGGTACTTGGGTTAACTAATTTATTCATTGATTTTGAATCAAAATGTTAGATTGTAACTAAATCACAAATATAAGTAAAAAAAAAAAAACGAATATATTTAGGTGTAACAAATTAGAGTAATTCTTTTTGGTGGTCCAAAGAATATTTTTTTCAGTGTATGTAGTATTAGTCAAAAGTTTTATTTTTTTCATTATTTTAAAATGTTCTGCATTGTAGATTAATACTAAAGTCATGATGGAATGATTAGTAATGATGGAACTGGCTCTCATCAGGACCACCCCAGGAAAGGAAGATCCGGAGTTACCGGAGTTGCACAGGATAAGTACACAGAGGATGAGCATGCTGAATAGTGTTTAACCATACTCACAAGAGATCACCTTACAACTTACATACATACAGGTATAAGCATTCCCATGCTGCCCCACCCCCAAAACTGACACAGAAACACATGCATTTACAGTGCATAAGAAGTACTACGGCAGGCTGATACGGCAGACTGTAAGAGTGACATTATCCCTTATAATTACTATAATTGCTATTTAATAGATTATTAATGTTTAATGATTCAGTTAATAAATAGGGTGTGACACTATATAAAGTGTTTTCTCATTGCTAAGTAACCAATCAAAGGATGCCAAATCAACATCCAGAAGAACTACAGTAAATAGCATTCTAACTAGCATTGCACTGTATGGCAAAAGTATTGGGACACCTTCTTATTTGTTGTTTCTTTTGTAATTAATAGTTTATTCTTTTAGCTTTTATTGGAGTAACTGTCTCTTCTGTTTTCTTCCAGAGGAGCTTTCTACTAGATTCTGCATCTCTGTAAGAGTTTGATTGTATTTAGTGACACAAGTATTAGGGAGTTATTAGGGAGATATTGGATGATCTCATCCTCAACTCCACAACTCTAGAGTATCCTATTTTATTGGCAATACTTCCCTACAGGGACTAAACAAGCTGTCTGTGTGAGAATTTGCACATGTGTGTCAGCAAGGGGTTAATATAATCTCCTGTAGCTGAATGCATTCATTAAAAGAGGAGTCCACGACCATTGGCTACTGCTGTCCCTTCAATGCTACATCCCACACCAGTGCCCACTTACAAATCCATAACAAATGCATGTATTTGTTCATATTTAAATCCCACTAGACAGTATTTAATTAAAGACGATCTGATAGTGTTCTCCCATAACTCCGCTATCAGTCAGAAGGGCACTTAGTGTGTAATTTCCTGTCTTACCTAGAGGACCCTGCTATCTCTCAGCAGAAGATCAGGAGTCTCCTATTATCTATTATAATACAAATAACGCTGGCTCGTGCTGAAATTAGTGAAACCTGACAGCAGATCATCAGGAAAATGATCCTGAACTCAAAAGAACTTCAGTATGTATTTTGTTGCACTATTCAAATTGAATTAGTTTTTTTTCTGATTACATTACATAATAATGACATTTAGAATAATTCAAATGTACTGTATATTTATTTTACACTCTATAACTCTGTATCGGCAATGTTGTATTTGAATAATGAAATTATAATAATAATTTAATATAATTCAATAATATTAAACACTGCATTATCCCATCTTTAAAATCAAATCAGAATGGCGTTTTTGTTAATGTTTGAAATTTATTTTTAAATTTATGCCTAAGAATTTTACTTTTTTACTGTACTTTTTAGTGTATTTAAAAGTTTAACATCAAAGTCTTTTATTTTGAAAATTCCAAATATCTCATTTTACATGATATGGGCCTTTTAACCCTCTGGTTATGTTCATCTTCAAGAAACAACAGTTATATTCCCAGGACAAAATGATCTTTGCTCAACCATGTAAATGTTACCATATGTAACAATCAATACAATGGATAAAATAGACAAAATAGATTTTTTTTCCATAAAGATTATCTTTAGCTCAATTAATAGAAATGTAATTAATACTTCAATCAAAGTTTTCACCCACAAAAAAATTATATCTTACAGAAATTTAGAAAATAAATACATTATTCAGTAGGCCTTAGTTTTGATGTACATTTTAAGTTTTGAGGCCTTTTTGTCACTGCTGAATCAAATTGACCGGAAAAGCATGTTTTAAAATAATGCGTTAAAACATTTAATTAAATTAAATTACTCATAATTCACTCATTTATTCATTTAGTTTAGTTAAGGTTCAATTTAAGAATTTCAATTCTTTCAAGATAAAAAAAAAGGTTTTAAAACTTTTTCCAACTTTGAAATGGGACAGTTTGAACCGTAACAAAATAGGAGTTCAAAAGTATGGAAACTCAAATCTGCTATCTGCTGAATATTTCGCTGGTCTAAGTATAAGTACAGGTATTCATTTCAATTACTAATTACTCTCATATTTTTACTCCTGTTATTGCTGGCATTAACTGCAGGTTAGGTCACTATAAGTTATGATTATGATTAGTTCTGATCATTTAGTCACTGCTCTGAAACGCACATTGAAGTCACTTTATTTTACAGAAATAAAGAACTTGTTTTTTTATGACTTTCTTAATTGAAAACATGACAGGCGGCTGCAGCACCTGATGGATATAACGGTACAATTTAAAAAGCCATTAGTGCTGGCGGCGTCACGGCCTGTCAAAAAGTCAATACGCAGTTCTTTATGTGTCTGTGAGCAAACATGGAGTAATTATCCGCTTTATTAGGGAGCGAAGCCGCTCGGCAATAACGATCAGCTCAAATAAGTCATTCATTACTGTCAGCTCCACCTGACTCTGGGCTTATTAAAAACATTAATAATGGAAAATAAAACCTAATTAGTAAACAAATGCAATCACTCACAGCCACAGTGGAGGAAATACACACTTTTTGACTTTAATTTTGGGCGCACTCGCGCTCACAAAGTGGCAGGAAATGAATGAGGCTTTTTTTTTCTCCCTCTTCCTCTGCTTTAATGAAAATCAAAAGAGCAGAAGTGGGAAATTAAGTAAAGACTGTTTACCTCGAGAAGACGCAGCGCAGAACAGACTACAGGAAGGAGAAAAATGAAACACACACACACACACACACACATACACTCCCTCTGTCTTTATTTCCCCTCTCCTGTTATTGGTTATCACGCCGTCTCCGTCGCCACTTGCCCCTCAGCGACTCAACATTCAATTAGCGCCTAATGAGGCCTAATGCATGGTAAATACATGCACCAGCTAAAGGCAAACAAAAAGCGGCTGACAGGGGCGGAGACATGAAAAGAGACGTAACCACAGCCATAAATAAGTGAAGAGCGATGGAGCGACCGGAGGCGGGATCAATCCGGCTTTCCGAACGCTGCCGAGGGTCCGGGGTCAGAGCTGCTTGACCCCTTCAGCTGTATAATTAATAGAGGGTATGGAGGAACATGTCGTCCCGTGCTGTTGGTCACCGAATGTTTGGAAACCGAGATCAATATCACAGGTGCTGCTCTGGTGTCTTGGCCTGAGTAGGGTCCCAATAGACCAATGCAGACCACCGCCTCACCGCCTCCTCTCACCATCTTTCCTTTGTAAGTGTGTTGTTTCATTTGTGTAAAAGCAGTCGATGTAGGGGTCCTTGAGGAGAAGACCCTTAATATTTGAAGGCAAGATACAGTACTGGTGATTTCTTGGTGTGTTTGTGTGTGTGGAAGGGTTTAGGTCAGTCTAGAAACTCTTCTAGGTGTTCAGAAAGCACTGAGAGTTCTGAGAATTCATCATATACAGCTCTGGAAAAAAATAAAAGACAAGTAAAACAAATACGTTTCTTTGATTTTACAAAATTGAAAAGAAAAATTGAAAGAAGAAGATGGAGAAATGTTGTCCGTAGTTTATAAAACAAGAATAAAACAACAATGTTCATTTTACTCAAACATATAGCTATATATATCAAAACCAGAGAAACTTATTTAAAAACTGAAGTGGTCTTGTAATGTTTTCCAGAGTTGTACATGTATATAAATATATTGTAAGTGTCTAAATGTTTGAGGACACACCTTCTAATGCTTACAGATGCAGCTACTTGAAATGCATACACACACAAGTGTCCTCAAACTTGTCTAATCCCTGACAAAAATACAAGACTTATATGCCAATAGAATAGAAGATGATAAAACAGATAGACAGGATTCAATTTGGGCTGTGATTTTAGTGCAAAGTCATTGATAACTCCAGTAATTCCAGCACACATTGGTCTTTTTATGATTGTCTTGACTTGTCTTACACCATTGGTGGGCTAGAGGGGTATAAAACTCCTTAGCACTGATCTGCAGAGTAGTAGTGCACTGTGTTCCACAACAGCATGGTACCAAATCAAGCTCCACTTCTGTCAGCCAAGAATAGAAAGCTGAGGCTGCAGTGGGAACAGGCTCAGAAAATACTTTAATAAAGGAGTACTAGGCAACTTCTAGGCCTTTTATTTAGTACAATTTTATAATATTTTCATAGATAGATTAATAATTTGTTATAGGTTGAGGATTGTTGTCATTTTGGACAACAATGCAAAAACTTAGTGCTATGAGTGCTATGTAATATTTATTACAGTTCTAATGTAGTATAAGTATGCATAGGTTCATAAGTGGTAGGTGGTAAATATATGGACATAATCATGTTCATAAGCATTTATAAATATCGTAATTAAGTATTTATAAGATGTATTTGATAAGAAAAAATGTATGAGGGTGCATGCATGTACAGAGCTGAGGATGACTGGAAAAAAGTATATACAGTACACAATCATGTTTATTACATTTATTACATTTTATGTCAAATTTTTATCCCATTTTCTCACCAATTTACAAGGCCAATCACCTCTCTTATTAGGACTCCCCCTATCACTAGTGATGCAGCCGATGGCAAGCTACATGAATGGGATTTGAACCAGCAGTCTCCCGATTATAGTTGCAGCGCTTATCCTGCTGGACCACTCGGAGCCCCCATAATCATGTTTTGTCAAATATTTACAAAGTTTTAATGAAGGTTTAAAGCTCATTCTAATAGATTTTTATATGGTCATGTGTTAATAACCATGGTATGATGTATTAATAAGGTTGTTATATAGACCTAAAATGTTTTAAAACAGATTTGTGTGTTTGCATAGATGATGGAAGTAGATGTATAAAAAAATGTTCACAAGTTGTTATAAAGGTGTAATGAAGTATTTATAAGATGTGTATGGTGTATTTATTAAAGCGCTAATTTAGCAAAATAGAACAACTGTAATAGGTCTTTTCACAACATCGTACTTATATTTAAATATACTGCAATTATTCATAAAATCAATGTTAGTATTTATAACAGTGTTTATTAAGGTTCTACTGCAATTCAATAGAAAGTTTGGGATAACTACACATATTTGTGTTTTTACACCCATCTGGGTGACTTTTAATTCATATTAACGTGACCTTGTCTGCACAAATTTGCAAGTCTGTACAAATAAAGTTTTTTATAAGTGTGCAACCTTAGCAAAATATAATCAGTATATTCCCCACGAAGATGCCAAACCCAGCAGAATTGAGTTCAGCCCAAGGACCAATTAGTGTTAGATATTGGAGGTAAAGCAGCTATAAAAGCTGGCCTGATCTTACCTCTGTAATTAAATACAATGAATGGGCATCGGAGTCCGGGCCGCACCGCCCCAGCCAGCGCGGGAGAGGGACGGGAGGAAATTACTTTAATGCTCATGATGGGTAGAGGGCGGCAGGACAGAGTGAGCAAGAGAGATAGAGAGAGAAAGAGAGAGAGAGAGAGAGAGAGAGAGAGGGAGAGAGTGGGGGAATAGGGAGAGAGAGAGAGAGAGAACCTTCCTGTTGTCATAACCTCATCGAACACACCCCCCTACACACACACACACACACTCACACACTCACACATGCCCACCCGCCCACCCCTCGCCGGTGTATGAAATGCAGAGCACTTTACATAAGATTTATTACATCCAAGCAGAAATATTATCTTCTGAAGGTGCCATTCATCAACCTCACTTTGAAACGCACATGAATGATATGATGAAATTATGCAGATCAGGGATGTCTGAGGGAGGATTCCATTTGGTAACCTTGGCAACCTCAGGTACTCTTACACCCGCCCTGAATACGGCGCAGCACATCAATTAATCGCCATACTTCAGACGGAGGGAGATAGAGAAAGAGAGAGAGAGTGAGAGAGGAAGAAAGAGAGGAGGGGTAGTGAAACTGTAACTAATTGGTGTGTAACTGCTAATGAGGCATGAAAATATGGCTGACAATTTTTTCATTTGCACCTCTTTGTCTGCAGCATCCACCTTTCATTTCCTTCCTTTTCTCTTTCTCTTGGTTTTTCCTCGTTGTGCTTGTTCACATATTGCTGCTGTTTGTAACCAAATCCAACAAATCCAGCTTTAAAAGTTTTGAGACTCATTAAAATGTGTTTAATGCAAACTTTTAAGGTGTGATAATGTCTATGCATCCATTTATTCTTACAGTAAATGCATTCATTAATCCATCATTTCATTCACTACTTCCTGTTTAGGGTCTTGGTGGAATCATCGGGTGAGTGGTACTATTTATAAACAAATGGAATCATTAAGGAACTACAGCAACTCAGCCATTAAGTGTCAGACCATGTCTGAATGTCTGAGTGCTGAGGAGCATTGTGTAAAAAAAGTCTGACTCAACAATGTCTACATTTCAAACCTGCTGACCGACCAACTCTACAATTACTTGACGTTTTGTTGATTTGAGGAATCAACAGAGACTGACCTGGATAGATACAAGTGCTCAGGTGCTCAGATGCAAAAACTACTCTGTATAATTGCGCTCTAAAAAACAGAGGTACGATATGAGTACTTTTTTGTACTCAAAGGTACATTCTATATAATTGTACCTTTAACAGGGTCAGATTTGTTGCCTTTGAAGTACAAAGTGATTCCTAACTGCAATAAGTACAGATTTGTACCATTTAACCAGCCAAAAGTTACATTTAGTATTCTGTATCACTTTACTAATATATAATATATATATTTTAATTGCACATTTTTCATTTGAAAGCCAGACAATTTTGGATCATCAAGTTTTGACACATATTTAGTTGATGACAATGTTTGTAATTTTATAATCTTTACTGGCACAAAAATATGGGTACAAAAAAGGACTTTTACTGAAAGGTACTTTTTGTACCTCAATATAAGGTACAGCCCCAGCGACAAGCTTTGTACTCTTTTAGGTACAAATTTGTATTTACTTTTCTTAGTGTGTGTGGTAAAATGCAAAAAAAGCATCGGTTCCAATTCATCAGCTCACAGATGCCTTGTTTTAATTGACATCACTCTTTGGAGTGATGAGGGGAAAGAGCGCCATCTACCCACCCAGAGAGAGCAAGGTCAATTGTGCTCTCTCAGGGCTCCGGCAGCCGATGGCAAGCTACATAAACAGGATTCGATCCAGTGATCTCCCGATTATTGTGCAGCACTTAGCCCACTGGACCACCTGGATCCCCCATAATAATGTTTTGTCAAAGATTTACAAAGGTTAATAATGAGTTTTTTAAATTTTTTATATGGTCATATGTTTATGACATTGGTATGATGTAGTAGTATCAGGGGTGGCTTTTACCACCATGCAAACCACACAATTGCTTGGGGCCCCAGGAATCAGGGGGCCCCCTGCTGGCCAAAAGGTTGGCAAAAAAAATATATATATATATTTCTTTTAATTATTATTTCTTTTTTGTTTGACATCAAAGAGACACTGTACACACAAGTTAAGCTTGTGCAAAAAAAGCATCTTAGAATAAACATAACCTCAAACCTTGAGGACTATACCTTGAACTACACCTAACAGTTGACCAAATTGGGTTCCACTACTGTCAGCCAAGAACAGAAAGCTGAGGCTGCATTAAGAACAGGGTCACTAACATCAGCCAATTAAAGACTATAGCTGTAGCACAGTGTTTATGAGATAGTGGCAGTTTTGGGCTACCAGGTCTTAATGCCTAGGCCCATTATCTGTAAATGAACATAGTCATGCCAGAAACCTTGGAGTAATTTTTAATTTTGCACTTAAAATTAAAAAACGGATCAACTCTGTGGTCAGTGCAAATTTTAAGTGTTAAGGATCTTGAAATCCTTGACGCTTAGACTATTGCAACTCTCTTTATCTGGGTGTTAACCAATCAGCTCTGTCAGTTTTGCAGCTGGTCCAAAATGCAGCTGCTCGACTCTTAACTGGGACTAAGAAAAGGGAGTCCATCTCTTCTGTATGGCCTCCCTACATTGGTTGCCTGTCAAATCAAGAGTTGAGTTTAATGTGCTTTAAGCTTTAAATGGCATGTCTTCACCATACATCTCTTCCCTTCTGTGTCCATAATCAACTCAAAGAGTCCTAAGATCCTCAAACCAAAGGGTCACAGAGGTTTTTCCCATTGCGGCACCCAAACTGTGGAATAGTCTGCCTGTTTTTATTAGGGCATCTCCCACCATTACGGGTTTTTAAGTCTAATCTAAAAACCTACTTGTACTCTCAGGCCTTTCAATGTTATAGTAAGTTCTAATGACTTATCTGTATGTCCAGGGATAGTATAATCTAGTTTGCTGACACTATTCTTGTTTACTTATCTTGGCCATTATGGTTTTTAATTGTGCTCTAGAAAAAATTTACTTGACTTGACTTGAGTTTTATGAACTTAACTTATTTGGATTTGCTTATCTGGACACCTTATCACATTAGAAATAATACACCATATTTTAACACACCGAGGTTTGTCAATACCCATTCTTAATATGGTTTTAAGCTACCTTAAGTTGCATTGAGCGTTGGTGGAGTAGAAATGTGTTTCCAGGAATGAAGGTGCTGCTCCATTCATTTTTTTAGGACAAGGGTAGGGATCATCTGACATCCAGCATCCTCACATTTTTAAAATGCTCTTGCTGGAAGCAGGCAAATCCTTACGTCCAAAATCTAGTAGAAAGTCGTTCCTGGACAGTAGAGACTCCAACAAGCTACTCAAACAAAAGCAAGGTAAACTCTTGCTAAACTCTTTAAAGACCATTAATATAGAAATAAACAATGAATGAGCTGTTGTTGTGTTTTTGTGATATTTTTGTACATATAGTTTATCCACACTATACCAATTATTATGCAGCATCAGCCCCTGACATGAAAATTCATAACTCATCAAGTCAATCACTTAAGGGGACGAGGGATAGCTCAGACTACTTAATAGAACATAATTACTTAACATCACTATATACATTCCAAACAGGCATTTTTCGCTCCACTCCATTTGCTTCATGTATTCAGGCTCGGCGCTAACTCAATTAGAATGCCAACGTGTGTTCTTGAAAAGCGCAGCCCATCGCAATTAAGACACACTCATACCTATTTGTAGCTGGAGTCCTGATAGGATGCAAATGAGATGCAAATGGGCCTCGAATTATCTTGTGTTAGCTGTACCGGAGGAGGTCTGCCGAGAAAAGCTTTGAGTCATAGTTTACATAAGCCTGGACTCGCCGACCACAGGGAGAAAGTGGAGAACACTGAAACCTGTTTTAGAGCTAGTTAAGACTTTTGTGAATCATATGAGAGTGATGACTCAATACAAATCAGCGTGTTTTTGTTCTTATCTAGCAAATGTATTGACCTCAGTCAGAGGTACGTATCCTGTGTGTCTGCGATGTTGTTAGCATTGGCCTTTGCTGGTGAAGCTGTGCTAAACATGCTGAAGTCGGTCAACTTTATCTATATAAAGTAACTATCTAAAATAGCCTATAAATATACTATATGCACAAAAGTAGAGGGACACCGCTCCCAATCAACAAATTTAGTTTTTTAAACTAGTCCTACTGCCACCACAGGTCATCAATCAAATCAAGCATCATGCCATGTCATTGTTCTTTGCATTGCAATATTTTATGAAGGATTGGATGTTTTCCTAAAGAGTTCACTGAATTCGAGTATGCTACTAAATGGATAGTTGCCAATGTTTCAACACTAAGTCATTTGGTGAGATTTCTTCCCTGCTGGCTATTACATCATCAGCAGTGAGTGGTATTATTAGAGGTGTATAGAGCACGAAAGTCTCCAACACTCTGTAGAATCAAAAACTGTGGAACCGTTCCAAACCTGCAGTTAGAACTGCACAAAGAGGGCCGACTCCACACTAATGATAATGGATTTAGAAGTGATGCCATAAAAGCTGTCCTAGATGTAATGTGTAGGTACCCCAATCCTTCTGTCCACATATTGTGAATAATACAATCATTAATATTAGCCATTTCAGCCATCCTGCAATGCAAGTGTAATAGTAACCTCGGCATCATTAGCATTCTTCCTCCTTCCTTTATTCTCCTCGCACGCGGGCACATTAATTGTGCCCGAGCGCTGCCACATGTTCAAATGAGAAATAAATTGCTTTTAATTTGGGCTTTTTCCTGTCTGCTACGGCCGGCATCCCTTAATTTCATTAGCCCCCGAACCTGTTGAGCTCCTTCAAAAGAGCTCGTCAAAAAGCGAAGCACTCGAGAATGAAAAAGATTCAGGTCCTTTTTTTTTCCCGCCTTTTTTTTTCTCCTCAACCCCCACTCCCCTCCCTTTTTTTTCCAAGTCCTCAATTATCAGAATCGTTTTCCTTTCAACTGAAATGAACGTTATTGAAACCAATTAGCATAGAACTGGGAGAAGCTCCCATTAATGAGAGGAGCGAGGGTGAGTAAACAGAAAATGAAAAGGCGAAATTAGAGGCGAAGCCTCTTCTCGTTGGCCCCGGCATAATGACACGCTTAGTCGCCTAATTGTGTGGTGAAAAGCGCCGCGCCGATGCTAACAGATTGCCGCGTTCATTAGGCTGCAATGGGCCACCTGCTGCTGGGGGCCTGCGCGCCCTCGCCGCTCCCCGTGCACGTGCTCATCCCAAGGGGGGCGGAGCCTTTTTTTCCTCTTTTTTTTTCTTTTTTTTTTTCATTTGCTGTGAAAAGCAAATGAGCCCTGCCAATATGCATCTCCATTGCCAAGATACAGTGAGGCATTTATATATTATATCAAATGGCTGATTCCTCACACCCCAACACCCCCACCACCACCCCAATAATGAAAAGCTAGAGAATGTAGCTTTTCTTTGTGCTTGATGATCGCCTGCATCAAATATTCAGCATGTGTACGGGGGGGTTTTGCCCTGGGACAAGGATTGTTAGAGTCCGGCATGCATAAATCCAGAACGAAAGGGGGGAACGGAGGGTGTGTTTTTTTCACATCTAATGAAATATTGAATGATTACCCTGGAGTAACAACTTTTGCATATGCCTATTCCTCATTACATCCACACACATGCACAGAACCTGCAGTCGGAATAGGAGGCCTGTACCAGGATGAGCCAGCAATAGAGAAACTAAAATTTTAAATTAAATGAATTGGTGTTTCTTATTATTAACATATTTTTAATGTTGCATTACATGAGCATAGGTGCAAAGCTGGCTGTTAAAAAACACTGGTGCATTGTCCCGCACAGTAATAAATTACACAACACAATATTTACACAATAAAATACAAAACATGCACATACATACATTGCCAAACACTATACAGTATGAAAACAATGAAATATATTGTTCTGTACTGTATATATTCTGTATACTATACATAAGCTACTAAAATAAGTTATGAAAAACACAGATGTTACACATCTGCTGTCAGTATCGATATATAAACACATTGCCTTCCGGCAATACTTGGCAAAGATCGTACACCATTATGTATAAAAGTCTTGATCTGGCCAGTAAAAAAATATCAGCTTAGAAATGCACCAACATCACCTAACAACGCCTATTAATATTAATAAAACATTAATAAAACATTAGAAAACATCGTAATCCTAAGTCAGTATGTGCAGTAAATTCAAAACTATCCTCTAGCACTGTAAGTTACAGTTTGTTAGCAACTTATTACCAAAGGGCAATTACCAACACTTCATTAAGCTAACTCAGGTGTGGTGGAGATGGATGCTCCGCCCCCAAACTGCTATAAAGTGTCTTAACAAGAATCAAAAAGTAAAAAGACTCTATAGGCACTATATTAGATAAGTTTCTGGCGTATTGCTGTTTTGGCAATGGAAAACACAGGTGCACCACTGACTGAAAAAAATGTCCATTGCTATCTTGGCAGTGAATTCTCAACACAAAACTCCTGCTTGATATGCAAACATGGACACTGTGCCACTGACATAGCAATTTTCCAAAGTCTCTTAAAGGCTCTTAAATGCAATGGCAAGTAAAACGCTGAAAGGTTTATTGTATGTTACACCCAAAACACACTCATGATAATTTAAGAGAATTAGCATGTCTTTTTTTGCGTTTTTAGCTTTTCCTGTTGTTAGGATAGCAAAGACACACTAACACACCCTACATTGAGCTAAAACAGGGCCCTAAATGTTCTAAAAGAATATAATAATGAAATTAAATTGGACTTACTAGTAGGATCGAACATGATCTACATATTTAACTTAAGCCTTAAATTTGCTAACCAATTTTATTGTAATTTAAGATCAAGAACTGTTTGGTAAGAAGTGTTTATTATGTATTTTCCTACATTAAATGCCGGCATAAGCTTTTCCTCAGTGCTGGTGTGAGGCACGTGCCACACTGCTGAACAGCTTTTTTAATGGTCCCAGTGGAACAGACTGATTGACGCCAAGCAAATGCATATGAATGGTCCCTTTTCTGGCCTACAGAGACCGGTCATCATTATCTCCTCTAACCTACAGCACGCCGATTAAAATCTTAATCTTTCGCTCTCCTGATTGGCCACGTGGCCTTCTCCGAGCGCGTGGGTGTGCGGGTGAGAGGTCGGGGCAGGTGTGTGGCGTGTGGCTGGGTTGATATGTGGGAGCCTGGCTGGGTGTGGATGTTGGGGGGTCGCTAAATGCTCAGAGATGGGCTTGATAAGAACGGGGAGGGGGCCCTCTCAGGACATTTAATTTCCTGCCAGCAATTGAGATGACTGTTCCATTGAGCACCGGGACGCTTCTCCCCCTCGTCCTACATCCATTCTGTCAGGACAGGAGAATATTTAGCGGCGCTAATACGCTTTATCGTACGCGCTGTATGTTAATCCGTGTCACGGAGTGCAGGTGTCCTTAATAAAAACGCTTCCACGGCGCACTGGAGCAAATTTTCATCATTGTACAATAAGTGGGATGCATTTATTTCTCGCAGTGTCACTGATTGAGCACAGCTCTATTCCAGACAGATTAGTTTTAGCTAGGGAAGCTACTGTACAGTATATCACTTATTAGATTAACTAATTGCATGGAAATTGCAGGTTTTAACAAATAAAAATACAATAAAAAGCTCACTAATGAGTATAAAATAAGTATAAAATAAAACAGTATGTACTGTACAATGATTATTTAGGTGTTGGCTTACCTCAGGCTTAAACAGAGGATGACTGTACGTTGTGTGTGTTGTGAGGTGGCCAGCATTTAACAGCAGAATTAGAGTCAGATTAAATGGATGGGACATTTCATTTCCAAAGGTACAGAATATAAAAGGCATTACTACTCACAGTGGACAGTGCAGTGGATGCTAATGGTTATGACCAGCGGCATCTGGTTAGTTTGTCCACGACACCAGACAAAAGCGACTATTTTTGCAGAAATCACATTGGAAATTATTGCAGGAGACCCGACTTACACTTATTCCACAGCTTAATGCAGCATTCTTTAACCTCCATGAGACATGTCAAATACTAGTTCCTGCCCCATGACTTTTGCATGAAAATATGCTTCTTTTGGAGTAACTACTCTAGTCTCTACTGTCCAGGAGTGAAGGCTTTCTACCAGATCATCTCGGTCATCTCAGTAACTTAACAACTACATATACAGTGCCCTCCATAATTATTGGCACCCCTGGTTAAGATGTGTTCTTTAGCTTCTCATAAATTGAGTTTTGTTCAAAATAATATAGGACCATGATGGGAAAAAAAGTAAAGTCCAACCTTTAACTCAAGTAAATTTTAAGGGGGAAATAAAATCCCTGACTAAGAAATAATTATTCTTCATAAAATCACCTGTTCCACAATTATTGGCACCCCTAACAATTCTTAGGAAATAAATTTAATAAAAGTATTTCTGTCACTTCTACAGTAGTTTACGAAGTTGATCAGAGTATGTAGGAACATTTAATTAGTAATTCACAACTTCCTGTTTCCCTGGGGTATAAATATGACGTGACACAGAGGCCATTTATCTTCAACATGGGAAAGACAAAGGAACATACCATTCAAGTGAGGCAGATGTGTGTTGACCTTCACAAGTCAGGCAATGGCTACAAGAAAATCGCTACTCGCCTACACCTGTCCATATCTACTGTCAGAGGAATTATTAAGAAGTTTAAAACAACTGGAACAGTGGTAAACAAGCCTGGACGAGGACGCAAGTTTATTTTGCCACCACGCACAGTGAGGAGGATGATAAGAGAAATAAAAAGTTCTCCAAAGCTCACTGTTACAGAATTGCAACAAATGGTAGCTTCTTGGGGTCACAAAGTCTCCAAAACAACCATCAGGCGCTATCTACATGCCAACAAGCTGTTTGGGAGGCATGCACGGAAGAAACCATTTCTCACTCACAATCATAAACGCAAACGTTTGGAGTTTGCTAAGCGGTACTATGACTTCAACTGGGACTGTGTGCTTTGGTCAGATGAAACAAAGATAGAGCTTTTTGGCAACAAATGCTCTAAGTGGGTCTGGCGTAACACAAGAGCTGAGTATGCAGAAAAGCACCTCATGCCCACTGTGAAATACGGCGGGGGATCAGTGATGCTGTGGGCCTGTTTCTCTTCTAAATGCCCTGGGAACCTTGTTAGGGTGCATGGCATCATGAATGCTCTAAAATACCAGGACATTTTAAAACAAAATCTGGTGGCTTCTGCCCGAAAGCTGAAGATGGGTCGTCACTGGGTCTTTCAGCAAGATAATGACCCTAAACATGTGGCCAAATCTACACAGAAATGGTTCACCGCACACAGAATCAAGCTCCTCCCATGGCCATCTCAGTCCCCAGACCTCAACCCCATTGAAAACCTGTGGGGTGAGCTGAAGAGGAGAGTGCAGAGGAGAGGACCCAGGTCGTTGGATGATTTAGAGAGAATGTGCAAAGAGGAATGGTCACAGATCCCTCTTTCTGTATTCTCCCATCTTGTGAAACATTACAGGAGAAGATTAGGTGCTGTTTTGTTGGCAAAAGGGGGTTGTACAAAGTATTAACATCAGGGGTGCTAATAATTGTGGCACACATGATTTGATGTTAAATAATTATTTCTTAATGTGGGATTTTTTTTCTACTGAATAAATTCACTTGAGTTAAAGGTTGTATTTTACTCTTTTTTTCCATCGTGGTCCTATATTATTTTGAACAAAACTCAATTTATGAGAAGCTAAAGAACACATCTTAACCAGGGGTGCCAATAATTATGGAGGGCACTGTATTTGATGTAGCATCATCTGAACATTCAGTAGACCATCAATTTAGACTTGTACTTATCTGTAGATGTAAACCAGAGAATTTGGGGATAATGTAACAGCTCTACTAATTAAGGTTTGAGTTTAAATTTTGAACATGGTCAAGGATAATGTTTAGGATTAGGTTTTGTGTTGAGGTTAAGATTAGGATTAGGGCCAGGGTAAGGGTAAGAATATGGTCTGAGGTTAAGATTAGGGTTAATGTTAGATTTTGGACTGAGGTTAGGGTTAGATTTTGGACTGAATTAAGGGTTAGGATTTGGACTGAGGTTAAGGTTAGATTTTGGACTGAGGTTAGGGTTAGGATTTGGACTGAGGTTAAGGTTAGGATTTGGACTGAGGTTAAGGTTAGCTTTTGGACTGAATTTAGGGTTAGGATTTGGACTGAGGTTAGGGTTAGCTTTTGGACTGATTTTAGGGTTAGGATTTGGACTGAGGTTAGGGTTAGCTTTTGGACTGATTTTAGGGTTAGGATTTGGACTGAGGTTAGGGTTAGATTTTGGACTGAATTAAGGGTTAGGATTTGGACTGTGGTTAAGGTTAGCTTTTGGACTGAATTTAGGTTAGGATTTGGACTGAGGTTAGGGTTAGCTTTTGGATTGAATTTAGGGTTAGGATTTGGACTGAATTTAGGTTAGGATTTGGACTGAGGTTAGGGTTAGATTTTGGACTGAATTTAGGTTAGGATTTGGACTGAGGTTAGGGTTAGATTTTGGACTGAATTTAGGTTAGGATTTGGACTGAGGTTAGGGTTAGATTTTGGACTGAATTTAGGTTAGGACTTGGACTGAGATTAGGGTTAGATTTTGGACTGAATTTAGGTTAGGATTTGGACTGAGATTAGGGTTAGATTTTGGACTGAATTTAGGTTAGGATTTGGACTGAGGTTAGGGTAAGCTTTTGGACTGATTTTAAGATTAGAGCTTTGTTTCAGGTAAGTGAAATGGGCATAAATAAGTCTATTTTATGTAACATAACAACAGTACACTTATTGTCCATTGTAGATACCTCATTGATGCACAACTAACATTCAACTGCATGTCTACTGAATACAACTAATCTAGGTTAAAGTGAATAACTCTATATTGAATGCTAACCTATACCTAACTGTAACCTGTAGCCTAATGTTAACATTTTAAGACTATCAAAATGTTAAGATGTTTAAGGTTAGATTCAGGGCTTATATTATAAGGTTTGGGTTTGGGTAAGGTTGTAGGGAGATTTATGTTTAGGGTCAGTAGTAGGGTTGGGTTCTATTCAGAATCATTTACCTTCAAATAAGAGCTTGGTTGCATATTATAGACATTTAGTTGGTTATTGGTTAAATGTTAGTTGAGCATCTATGAGGCATCTATAGTGTACCATCCAAATAAAACCACTGTAAAACCAATGTAAGTAATGCATGAACAGTACATCTTCAAGATATTGACAGTACCTCTGTGTATTTAGATGCTTCATTACTATAGCTACTACAGAGATTGTGTTACTGACGCTTTACAAAGACCACATAAAATAAAGTGTTACCACCAATTCTAACACGCACACCAGGCAATACATATAAATACAGAGAGCCGATAACTTTTCTAATAGCAATACTTCTTCTTTATAGGAACAAGACAAGCTATTTATGTCCACAAACATTAGGACATATAATGTACAGTATACGCGAGAGGGAGTGAAAGTGAGAGAGTGTGTGTATTTTGAGAGTGTTAGCAATTAGCGATTAGCGATCAGTGAAGACACCTGCGAGCAGGAGATTGGATTAGGCCTAATCTGTTCTAGCTCATTGTTTTTCAAACACGCTAATCCGATACAGCGTTTACCTCCACCTCGTCATGATTACCTCGTTCAAAGAGAAACACAAGACAGGAGGAACGGACGGAACAGCGGGACGCCCAGCGCGGAGGACAGAAGAGAAACAGAACTGCCCCGAGGGGGCAAATGAAGGAGAAGATAGAATCAAATTAAGCAGAGAAATACTGAAATCGCACACTAATACCAAATCTCTCTCAGCCCTCTTCATCCCCCCACTCCCCCCCCCACGCTCTGTCTCTCCTCCTTAGACACACGCTCCCCTGGGGGTGACAGGGCGCTTTAATTGATTTACTTTGTGTGGAATTACACGTCCATCAAGCCTCGGCGCGTGGCCCGCCACGCGTGTCACACACACATAAATATATGGATGTCTCCGGGACAGACGCGATTGATGGGCATGTATGGACAGAGAGCTAAATGGAGGGATGTTTTAAGAGAAATGCACAGGCAGGGGGCCGAGGACCTCCCAAACATCTGCAATATATATATCCCTTTAGCTGATGGTGGAATATAAGGTTCTACCGGGAGAACTAGAACCTTATTCTGAATGCCATGAACATTTGCTAACACTTTCTATGAATCAGCTATCTATAAAGCATTATAAATGCATTCATAAAGCTTAATGATTTATAACACTTGACATAAGCCTTTCCGACTATACATGAATGTTTATTATCTTAAACATCAAATACTATAATACCACAGTATAAAGCTTTATATCACAAAGCGATATAATGCGTTATAATATATTTACATTTGCTGTTCTTAACATTATTGGTGAGACCTGTTTCATAAAGTCTGTAAAAAAAGTGCTTATGAAGCTTTATAATTTGTTGTATGTCTTTGGTAATGTGGAATAACTCATCACTTTACCCAAAGTCTGTGAAAAGCACTTATAAGTGTTTATTAGATGTTATGTGCATTTACAGAACAATTTATAACATATAGCAGTTAGAGGGAAGTCATCGCTGTGGACCTTGATAAAGCATTACGTCTATTAAGCTTTATGAAACAGGTCTCTCCAATAATGTTAGGAACAGCAAATGCAAATATATTATAATGCATTATATCGCTTTGTGATATAAAGATTTTTACTGTGGTGTTATAAAATTTTATGTTTGAGATTATAAACATTTATGTATAGTTACAAAGGCTTCTGTCAAGTGTTATAAAGCATTATAAATGGTTTTCGAAGCTTTATGAATGCATTTATAATGCTTTATAGATACCTGATTCATAGAAAGTGTTACGGAACATTATTATTATTTTTTTTTTTATTTCAATAGCAGAAAGCAAAAAGAACATCAGAATCAAATGATATCAAGAAACTATCTCAACCTTATAAACTTTGGTACTATATACTGAATGACCAATAAGTGCAGAGTAATGAAGCCATGCCATAATCCCATTAGACAAATTCATTGGAACAACCCAATAATCTGTGGTTCTTTCTTTAAATAAAACCCCACTAATGATGACCTTATCCACCTTCCACACTAACACCAAAAGGATGAGCCATGCTTCTTTAGAGGAACTGCCTCAACTAAACCAAACAATAACAAATAAACACAGTACCCACACATTAAAAATCTCTTAAAATAACTCCAAAAAAGAAGATATGGCAACCACAGTGGAAGCAAAGCATGCTGGGAGCCACTCTTAATGCTCCAAAAGTTCAGATTGAAACCAACATTAACTTGAGTATGAACAAAAAAAAATACATGAAGGTTTAACAATCACCAAAACACCACATGATCTTTAAAACAAGGTGGAGGTATTGTTATGGGGCATAGCATGTCATGGTTAGAATTACTGAAAGTGTGGCCAAAATCCATGCCTACAAGAAAGGGGAGGTGTCTGCAATGCAGAAGTGTTAAAAAAAATGTGGAGGCTAATATGAGAAATATAACTTCAGCACGGTTCTGACAGACTAAAACCTTATCTTGACCAATCACCAGCCTCCATCTTTCTTTAAAGGATGTCTAATCACACCTGTCTTTCTGCTTTCAGAAGTGGGTGGTTTGTCAGGGTGTTTTTTTTTTAACAAACGGCAGGATCTGCAAGGATCCATATGAGACAAGACCTGGACCAAAGACTTTTACTTAAAATCAAAGATTTACTTTAAATATCATTTTAGATCAAACTGTAAAGTTATGGTCTACATTAAAATTCCATGTTTCATATGTTCTTCTCTGGAGTATCCTGGTAGAACTGCTTATATGCTGGTAAGACAGGCAAATCAAACCATATGCCAAGTGAAGTCCAAGAACCTATTTGAAGATTTGGTAACACTTTACTTGGATGGTCCATTTGATGATGCTCAACTGATATTCAACTAACATTCAACTGCACGTCTATTAAATGCAACTGAACTGAAAGGTGAAAGTATTTTTTTATTTTTTATTATTGAATGTAAACCTACACCCAACTCTATCCCAAACTCTAATCTTAATATTTTATTAAAATATGTATTAATATTTTAGCCTTGGGTTTAGAGTTAGATTTAAAGTTTAGGTTAGGGTTAGGGTTAAGTGTAGGGTTAGATTTTAGGGTTGAATAAGGGTTATTTTCTATTTTGAATAATTTACATTCAACATAAGTTGCAGTTAATAGACACTCAGTTGAATGTCAATTGAGCATCAAGGAAGCCATCAAATGGACCATCCAAGTGAAGTGTTACCGAAGATTTAACTTCATTTAACACTAAAGAAGACGTGTAAAGAGGCTGAGATGAAATGAAACTGAGATGAAATATAAAAGCTGGGACTGAATTTGTGGATGTGAAAAGGTCAGGTACAGCATAGCCAGAGCCAGAAATATTTCTCATTCAAATCCAAATATATCCAAATGGCCATTTTTAGTGGGGAAAGTTTCTTGTTTATCCTTTTTCATTGTTGTTTTAGTATAAAAATATGTTTTGTTTGTTTGTAATGTTTTATTGGTGAATGAAGCGAACGTCAATCTCTATGCTGAGCTGGGATGATGTTGAGTGGATGGATAGATGGGTGGAATGATGTTATTTCCTCGTGTTGGTCATGAATGCTACAGGAGGGTTTGTGACAGTGTGTATTAGAGTTTGGAGAGCCTCACATTCAGTTTTATTATGAGACTTTCATTTCCTGGTTACAGATGCACATCCTGTCCACTACATTTAGCAGAAATACTCGAATAAGGGATAAAAGGCCACGAGGGCAGGCTGAAAACTGGGGAAAAGTAAAATGCCTAGCTGGGCCATTGAAATCCAAAATCCATCCAGCATGCTCATGTGAGGCTCACTTGTGTGGAACATGGGTTAGGTGGGTTTCAGGCAGGCATGAGCTCTGAAAGGTTTTGTATATATGTTTTACTGGGGCCCAGTTTTGCTTCCCAAATGGGTCCCATCATTCATCTCATCTAGGCAGTATGCAGTGTACAACCCAGATGGGGCCCATATTTACCCATGACCTATCGTTATCTCTCTCTATCTGTCTGTCTGTCTCTCTCTGTGTATCTCTCTCTCCTTCTCTGTATCTGCCCATGTTTCTGTCTTCCTGTACATCTCTATCTGTCTCTATCTTTTACTATTTTTCCCTGTGTGCCTCTCTTACTCTGTCACTCTTTTACTCTTTTATTGTCTATCTCTGGCTCAGTCTCTTTTTTTATCTTTCTCACTCTTTGTTTCTATCTCTCTGTCTGTCTCTCTCTCTGTATATCTATCTGTCGCTGTCTATCTATCTCTTTTTCTCTCTTTTTCTACTCTCTTCCTTTCTTGCTATCCCTCTTACTCATTCAATCTGTCTATCTCTCTCTCTGCCTCGTTCTCTGTATGTCTCTTTGTCTCTTCCTCTCTCTCTCTCTCTGCTTCTTTTTGTGTATGTCTCTTTCTTTCTTTCTTTCTTTCTCCCCACCTCTATCCCTCTCTGTATCTCTATCTCTTTTTGTGTCTATCTCTGTCTGCCAATCTCTCTTTTGTCTACCTGTCTATATCTCCCTCTTTTTCTTTTATTCTCTTTATTTCTTTCTCATTCTATTTGTCAATCTGTCTTCTACTCTCTGACTTTCTCTCTGCCTCTTTCTATTTGTGTCTTTCTTTTTCTTCCCATGTATCCCTTCTGTCTTTCTCTGTCTACCTCTCTCTTTTAGTCGACTTCTCTCTCTATATCTCTCTTGTACTTTATTTCTATCTCTCACCGTCTGTCTAATTGTCTTTCTCTATGTCTCTCTTTTTACTCTTCCTTTTTGTCTACCTTTCTTTCTCACTCTTTCTGTGTCTATCTGTGTCTGACAATCTCTTTTTTTGTCCACCTGTCTGTATTGCTCTCTTTTTCTTGTATTCTCTTTCTCTCTTTCTCATTTTTGTCAATGTCTACCACTCTCTGTATTTCTCTCTGCCTCTCTCTCTTTCTCTCTGCCTCTTTCTGTGAATGTCTTTCTTTTTCTCACCCTCTCTGTCTACCTCTCTCTTTTAGTCTACCTTTCTCTCTCTTTTAGTCTACCTCTCTCTTTATCTCTCTCTGTCTGCCTGTCTCTCTATTTGTCTCCCTTTCCTTATCTGGGTCTCTCTTTTTTACCCCCTTCCTTCGTGTATACCTTTCTTTCTCACCTCTTTTGGTCTAGCAATATATCTCTTTTGCTGTCTTTCTTTCTCCATCTCTTCCTGTGGTTCTTTCTGTATGCCTCTATTTTTCTATGTACCTGCCTTGCTCTGTATATCTGTTTCTATTCATCTCTGCCTGTCTGCATTTCTATCTGTCTGTCTATCTGTCTCTTTCTCTATTTCTATTTCTATTTATCTCTCTCTCTCTCTCTCTACACCTCTGCTGTGTCTCTTTCTCCTTGGCTGACAGGAAATCAGCTCTTTGTGCAGTGTGTGTGTGTACGTGTTTGGAGAGTGTGTGAGTGTGTGTGTGTGTGTGTGTGTTTGGACTGAGAATTCTGGTTAATTAGTCTAATTGGGATTAGAGGCTCGGCAGCCTCTCTGACTGAAGAGGAAGCCTGTCGCTAAAAGTGTGTGTGTGTGTGTGTGTGTGTGTGTGTATACGAGAGAGAGAGAGAGTGATAGAGTGAGGGATGAGAAGGGCGACAGTTGGCTCTCGCTGAGCGCTGGCGCTGTGTGTGCGCTGAAGAATACAGCAGCCCAGAGCTTTTTGAAATATTTAATCAGAGAACTGAAACGTAGAGAAAGTGATGAAATAGTGCTGCTCTGTCGGAATGTACACTTTTCCTTTTCCCGCGCACAAACATGCGCAGATAGCCGGTCTCCCATGATCAAAAGAAGCAGAAAACTTTCCAATCAGCGCTCACCCTGTTTTCTTACATCGCCTCTTCAGAAATAACCGTGATTTTTTTTTACATTGTTAATGTTAATCAGGCTTCATTTACACTCGTATGTTTATCTCCACCTCACTGATGTACAGTTTAAAAAAACTGCACGCTGTGCATTAATTAAAGCTTCCATAGAATGTTCAACTGTATTTACACTAGCTGGAAATAATATATATATTTTTTGCCCCTCCAGGGTCAACAGAATTTATCTACAGAGGCTGGATGAGCTGTGTGTGTATGTGCATTCACACATCGTTGTCAGCAATAGCTTCATCATTCAGTAGAAGGTGTGTCCACGAACATTTGGATGATATTATATAACATCTTGCCATACTTGAGCTAAACCAAGAGTTTGGGGATCCATCAATGCTCCTGGGTGCCACAACAACGGCTGCCCGCTGCTCCGGGCATGTGTGCTCACTGGTGGTGTGTATGTGTGTCTTCACTACATGGTTGAGTGGTCGAGGCATGCTATATATGGTTGACTTGTCTTATCTTGTCTTGGACACACTAATTCCTTCTTCTCAAATGCTGCACTCACACCATTTATCTATATACCTGATACATCTGTATCTCTCAGCTTGTACAGAAATGCATGTGTAATATGTGTCTATTTTATAGTGTGTCTAGCTTTAGTCAAACCCATGGTGGCTCAGCAGTTAGAGCACGGATCCATCCATAACAAGGTTGTGGGTTTGATAGCTGGGTTTGGTGGGCTGACAGTATTGGGCCCTTAAACAAAGCCCTTAACTTTTACTTCTCCTGGGTGTCAAAGCAAAGGCTACCCACCGCTCAGGGCATGTTTGCTCACTGCAGGTTTATGTATGTGTGTTCACTCAACTATATACGACTGTCTTGTCTTGACTTGGATGCTCTAATTCCTTTCTCTCAAATTCTGCCCTAAGAGGCTTTAGCAAACTAAACATTGTGGCTCAAAAACAGTGAGACCAAATCCCAGGGTTATGCTGCTTTGCCATCAGCAGCCAGAGTCTGAGAGAGCAGAACTGTTCATTTTCTTTCTGGGTGAGTAGATGGCACTTTCTCCTCTCAAAACTACCATTGGTATGCTGGTCAGCACAGGCATCTGTTGGTTGATGTATCAGAGCTGGGGATCTGTAGCTTTCCTCAAAGCGGGTCGGCAGTCTGGTGATGCCCGATTGAGGCCGGTTAGAAAAGAGGAAGTATCTGGCTTCATAAGTATAATATGAGAGATATGAGAGGAGGAGTCCCAGTGATTGGCAAAGTTAAATTGGGAAAAAAGTGGATAAAATAAAATAAAATAAAATAAAAACAGATAAAAGTAATCGCAAGATTTTTTGCGCAACATCAATGGATGCTATAAAACTCTTTGCCCCCCTCTCATCAGAGGAGGGCAAGGTTGAGGTCGTGCCCGTTGTAAAAACACAGTGCGCTGAGATCTCGTAATCACTGATCACATTCCACCCCTGAAAGCCCCCTTCCTTGCTTTGGTTCGACTGCTGGAGTGAACGTTTAGATAAATACTGTTTTTCCTGCCCTTACCCCGTGACCTTTCCGATGAGTTCTAATTCCCCAACAGCTCATTAAAACAGCATCTCGGCCTCCTTCCCCATGCACACATTCCTGCACACTATTTTGATTAATTAATGAATCCTAACTACATAACGATTCCAAAGTAAAATCCAATTAAGGATACCCCTCTGAGCATAATCGAGATAGTTATGTTATTAATTAGTTTCCCTGAAGAGACGAAAATATTCAGAGAATGCGAGAAGCCGCTCCTTTTCATGTTAGGCACATACAGACAGTGAGCGCTTCATCATTTATTCAGTAGTTGTACAATGCTCGCTCTGAGGCCTTCAGTTTGCGTAGTTAAAGAGTTTCTGCCGATTAGCCTGGAGGAAGGTATAGGAGTTTGCAAAAAATGCGTATCTATGTATATAGCACTTACTCACACATCAGTTGATGTTTCTTTTTGATTAAATCGCCTGATGAGTCAAACACTGCATATATATATATATATATATATATATATATATATATATATATATATATATATATATATATATATATACATACTTGGTTTTTATCCCTTTTGTGTGACCAGAGAGTTATTACAATATTTAACTACTAATTGTGCCATGTGTGACACCTTCAACTTTAAACTCTTGTGCTAACACACTAAAAATGACTTGTGTAGCACATTTATTTAAACTAGCAAACAGAAGGTATAACCTCTTCTTAACTCTCAAAAATTATGAACACATTTTCTGCTTTACACACATTTTGCAATTCATAACAGCACTTTTTAAATGCACTGAGCACGATTTTCTGCATAAGAAACAGTAATGTAAAATAATATAAGTCACATGTTTCCATATCTAAACACTGACATTCAAAATAACACAACATGAGCTAATTGGCCGATACACAGCCCTGGAAAAAATTAAGAGACCACTTCAGTTTCTGAATCAGTTTCTCTGATTTTGCTATTTATAGATATATATTTGAGTAAAATGAACATTGTTGTTTTATTCTATAAACTACAGACAACATTTCTCCCAAATTCCAAATAAAAATATTGTCATTTAGAGCATTTATTTGCAGAAAATGAGAAATGGCTGAAATAACAAAAAACATACAGAGCTTTCAGACCTCAAATGATGCAAAGAAAACAAGTCCATGTTCATAAAGTTAGAATAGTTCAGAAATCAATATTTAGTGGAATAACCCTGTTTTTTAATCACAGTTTTCATGCATCTTTGCATGTTCGCCTCCACCAGTCTTACACACTGCTTTTAGATGATTTTGTACCACTCCTGGTGCAATTCAAATTCAAGCAGTTCAGTTTGGTTTGATGACTTGTGATCGTACATCTTCCTCTTGATTATATTCCAGAGGTTTTCAATTTGGTAATCTCTTAGAGTGGAGAGGTATGGTTAGAGATGGTAGAGATGTTTGATTAGGTAAGATTTACCTAAATATTACTCGCCAAGGTATAATTTTTTTGCAGTGTGTATTTTTTTTTGGCGCATGTGGCATGGGCCACAACCCTATAGGAATTTAGTAAGATAACACATGGTAAATTTACACATTCTATAATTATCTGTGTATAAAGTCCTGTACTGTATGTTAGATATCACATGAACCCGTTGGGTGCAGCTGTGTTCCTGTGAATGTGGGGGAGTGTATGTGTGTGTATTTGTGTGGTCATATGTGTGTGTGTGTGTGTTCTTCATCTCTGCCGTCTGCTAGGCCAGGTTGGCAGGGGGTGTGAGAAGGCAGAACAAGGCCTCATGAGCTGCAGGTCAAACATATACATGAATTATGTTTCTAATAGTATAGATACACTCGCATGTCCACACAAGATCATGTGAAATGCATGAGGTCATTAAAACATATTGTTTCAGTTACCTGATAAACCCTGGCTACACTCAAGTTTTCAACATTAAAAATAAACAAATGCTAATGCTAATATTCTGCCCACCCTAATTGTTTTTGTTATTTCGATTGTTAAACGAATAACCCAGAGTTTATACTCAGTAAACATTGGCCCCAATTGCACCACCTGTTCTCCATATAACAAAAAAAAACTTTGACGAAGACAACTTACAAATATAATGTTCAATAACTGAACTTCAGCCATCCACAAACTTCCCCAACTGACTCACAAAAAAAAAAAATCCACAATCGCTTATTGTTTTCAGTATAGTGTCATATGTTCCGTCCAGTTGGTGAAAAGCCGAACATGTTTTAAAACCCTACAGTAACACAATTGTATTGTTTATAGGGGTATAAAGGTCAAATAACCAGAATAGTGTCTCAGGTGAAGGGGGAAAATATGGGAAATGTGACCCAACAAGGTCAAAACCATGCTAAAACTTTCACAAAGAAGTTAAATCTATTAAAATATTCTAGCTAATTAAGATACTTTACCCTTAGAAGTTGCAGAAATGTTTTCCAGTGACCATAAAAACATGCTGTAATATTTGTTTTAACTAAATCTCTAAGTTTTCAGTCATAATCAGATTCCTAACTTTCTTGTTGTGTGGATCTTTGCAGAAAGCATTTTTTTGTGAAATAGAAAAACCTGTCAATACAGAATTGAGCAATGCATACACTTTATTATGCATTAAACAATATAAAATCAGAAGTTACAAAATGATAAAGAAACTTTACAATTTGTGCAAAGAAATGGAAATGGAACTGTTTCTAATATTGTAAAATTCTAACAAATGATTAATATGTGGAAAATAAATTGTTGGTGTGGTTAAATTTGTTTTATTTATGGGCACAATTACTTTTTCACACATGTTGCATCATTTCTCTCAATAAATAAATGAAATGAAAAGCAGTCTTGTGAGTAAGCCATAATATAAACATTCAATCAAGTATTTTCCACTTCTGTGTTTAAATAGTATTGCAGATAATTGACTTGTATAGTATTAGCAATTATTTAAATTAGATGGCATGTTTTGTGGGAAAATAAAGTATTATATATAATATATATCATATTTCTGCAGAATATTTTGTTCATATTAATAAGGTTTCGACTTCCACCTGTCAATAAAAAATGTATAATGAGTAAGTAAGTAATTGTATTTAGAATGTACTGCAAAAAAAAAGTCATTTGCAAAAATTTGACAAAATATATGTATGTTGGGACGTATTGGGTTATTTTGAGCAAAACATCTACCAATGGGGTAAGCTAATTTTCTTAGTAGGATTTCATAAAGTAAGTAATTACAAAATCTCAAAATGAGTGAAGTAAAAAATTAAATCAAGCAAAAATCACTGATTTTTAGGTTTAAATTTGGACACAAGTATCAGAATAACTTGTGCTTATCCAAATTCTAAGTCCAAATTACTTAAAATAAGGTAAACATTTTAAATAAAACAAATTAACAAATTAAAATTATTCCTAAAATAAGCTAAATTATCTTACACTTCCAACAATTTTTATCAAAGAAAATAGATGTTTTTTGGCATTGAAATGAGAAATTTCCCTTTTACAGTGTGTAAGTAAGTGTTGCTGTCAGGAAACAAATTCCCATCTCCAGAAAAACAATTTTACAGGAGAAGACAATAACTTTCTTAATTTTAAGTGGACGTCAATGTAGGTTTTAAACCAGGTAATTTTGGGGCATTTTTCTTGATACTTAATAATACTTTTAAAAAGTTTTTTTTAGTAAATGTTCTTGTGTTTTTGGGGGTAAAACTCCAGAACACTTTAGAACAGAAAGAGGTAAGCATTCTGAAGAAAGTATTACAACTGCCAGATTCATATTATGCCAAAAAAGTAAAATAAAAAAACAAATTTGTATTTGTATTTTTGAATGATGATGTGTAAAAACTGCTTTATAACCTAAATGAATTAAGGTGGCATTGTGACAGTAATCATATTTAGTGCTCTAAAGGTGAATGTAATTATGAACTTAGCCTGATGAACTCTTTTCTAAACTGACGTATGAAGAAACAATAGTTTTCTGTTCATCGCGTTTTGTTTTGGGTTTCTCTCATCGGTTTTTCCTGTGCAAGTAAAGTGCGCACAGCACATGGCTTCTCCCACACACACACACACACACACACACTCGTGTTCCACACAGCACAACTCAATTAGGGCCGTGAGCGTGGGCCTACACCCCTGCCGTCACCCTTCTGTTTCCTGGCGTGGACGTTGCGGCCCCGGCAGCACGGCATGATGGGAAACGAGCTGTCATCGCTGCGATAGGGTGCAGCGGTTGGCTAATCAGATGGGGGCTAGATTGGGGCGGGGCAGGACGGGGGTCAGGCCGAGCCATGCCGATGGTCCATTTGGAGCCTTTCCGGGGCACATTTCCGCCTGACCGCTGCCTCAGTTTAGTCAGCTGAGGCAAATATTTACCACCAGGCAGGGAAATGTGTATTTCCTGTCACTGTTAGCGCAGAACAATAATTCCCGCTCTTTCTCTCTCTCGCTTTCTCTCTGTCTCAGCCTCTGTCTCTCGTCCTCTCCGGCTCTGCGTTTGGGTTTTCTCAGAATAGCAGTAATTATCACACTTCCCTGTATTATGTGGCGCTGTTCATTGTGCTGGAAGAGTGCGCATTAGGATTGATTCAGGACCGGAAGGCCTGACTGGAGAAACGCAGGCTTCTCTGAGGAAAGCAAGCACTGGATGATGACTCAGCAACTCAATACCGACTGACCAGGTCTGTGTTCAGCTCACAAAATGCATTATTACATAGTTACTGTTAGGATTAGACAAGATTTGCAGGATGTTGAGAAAAATCCCATTCAAATCAATGACAATGACAAACTGCAGCACAATTTGTGTTTATTTTTGAGTTCATGTTTTTGATAATATAGCTACAATACTGGGGCTACAAAGGTAAATTACAGCATTTTTTCTGGGATTAAAAGCGTGAACTCAGCTGTAACTGGAAATATGCTATGAGGTTACCTCCTAACATACCTCCTACCATCCTAACATTTTTGATGGTCTTTGTGACAACACTTGAGGATACTTGAAATGTTTTCGGGTTGACCGGCCTTCATTTCTTAAAGTTTTTTCTTTACTTAGTTGAGTAGCTCTTGCCATAATTTGGATTAGAACATTACTCAAACAGAGCTATTCACTGTATACCAACTCTACCTTTTTACAACTTTACAATTGATGTTCTTAAACGTATTAAGAGACAAGAAATTCAATTAATTAACTATTGACAAGTTCAGCACAGCTGTTAACTGAAAGCCATTCCAGGTGACCTCCTCACAAAGCTGACTGAGAATGCAGGGTATTATAAAATAATGAGAAAAACACTGAATTTAGGTGTTTCCAAAGCGTTATCTTCCATCCGAATAGCTTTACAATCTGACACTTCCATCTGGACCAATAGGGTATAGCCCCTGTCTCAGTTAAGAGAGTGAAATGCAAATTTTCTCCCTCCGGCAAATTTGTCATACCCATCCGTCATGACTGTGAAAGGTCATCAGGGGTCAATGGGTGGTTGTGTGTGGTTGGTTGGTTAGTTGGGTAGTTAGGAGTAGAAAGGGCCGGCCAATCAGTGTTGCTGCTGAAAGTAATTAACTTCTTTATTCTCATTGACAGGGCAGGCACCTGTCCACACATTTTTACACATACACACACACACACGCATACACACACACACACACACACACGGCCTGGTGGGCTGTCAGGAGGGGCTCGAGGGTATTGATCCAACCAACTCTGAGTTGTCAGTGGCTGACAGGCTGCTCTAAGTGGATATGTTCTCAACTACTTTCACTTTTCACCACTTTTCTCTCTTCCTTTCTCCTCAATCCATTCACTATACAGTATATCTATGAATATGTTCCTCCTAAGATGATAAATAAGATAAATAAGATGAAGTTTTGCTTACAGTATTTCCTATATATTTATATACAGTATATTATATATTACTAAATGGAAAACCTCTGGAATATAAAGGAAAATGGAAGATCACAAGCCATCAAAACAAAACTAAACTGCTTGAATTTTTGCACCAGGAATGGCATAAAATTATCCAAAAGCAGTGTGTAAGACTGGTGGAGGAGAATACACCAAGATGCATGAAAACTGTGATTACAAACCAAGATTATTCCACCAAATATTAATTTCTGAACTCTTAAAACTTTATGAATATGAACTTGTTTTCTTTGCATTATTTGAGTTCTGAAAGCTCTGCGTCTTTTTCGTTATTTCAGCCATTTCTCATTTTCTGCAAATAAATGTTCTAAATGCCAATATAGTTAATTGGATGAAATGTTGTCAGTAGCTTATAGAATAAAACAACAATGTTCATTTTACTCAAACATATACCTATAAATAGCAAAATCAGAGAAAGTGATTCAGAAACTGAAGCAGTCTCTTATTTTTTTTTTTCCCATTGCTGTATATACTGTACACTCTATACATATCTAGATGCATGGAAAGATAATATACATGGATATAGATTAAGCAAGCAAGACACACAGAACAGATACACAGAGAAAGCCTGCGAGAGAAAGACAGACGACTCTTCCAGAGTTCCTATTGTCATCTTTATTTACACCTTTGATTGTTTGCTCACCAAGCAACTTAATAGCTATTTGCGAGGAATGCAAAATCAATATTTTGGAGCATCAAAGCGAGGGCAGGCGGAGGCAGGCTTCTGAATAATAGCCCTTTCCATGAGAATCAGCGCATTGATTGGGAAGCCAATACCGCTCAGCTCCGGCGCGTCATCTGAATTAATGCCGCCTTGATGTGGCCTGGCTATAAATGATAGGAATTAATGTTGTTTTGATGTGACCGAGGCAATCATGGCGGGACGGGGGCCACTGCAGCCGAAATGGATGGCAACCAGGGTAGAGAGAGAGCATGCGAGAGAGAGAGAGAGGGAGAGAGAGGGAGAAAGAGAGAGGGAGAGGAAGAAGGGACTCTGACACAGTGATAAATATACATGATAAAAGCTGGTGACCCCACCGAGGCCTCCTCTGCATGGACCCCCGTAAAGCAGTAGCTCCATAAATTGAATTTACAGTAACTCTCGTGCACTTGGCCGAAAAAAAAAAGAAAAGAAGAGGCAATGACGTTAGACTCCTGATGACAAATAAATAAAGAATACAAAAATAATAATGGGGATCCATAAAAAAGGAGACTAGCCGAGAAGCAAAGTGGAAAAGGGTGGAGACTTTTTTTCCGTATGCGCCCTCATCTACTTAAACTCGCTCTAATAAGAAATACGTGGCCCTGCTCCGTGTCGAGGAAGAAGAAAAAAAAAAGAAGAGCCTCCCATATGCTTTAAGAGCGCGTTGAATTTATCATCCGGACGAGGACTGTCGTGCTGCTAAGAATATATTGCCCTGAAAAGTCGCGAGCGTAATGGCGCTGATGCGATTTCCATAAATTTTCATCTGAAATTTGATATTTCTCTCATTGGAGAACAATGGGAACTATATGAGGGTGGGGATCGGAGAGGCAAACTTTTGCCTCAGTCCTGAAATGAAGGAGCCTATTTTAGGGCCGTGATGGATGGGACTCCGGCTTACACGCATACACACCCTCCGAAGAACACACACACACTCCCTCACACACATGGAAATGGCATAAAAGGCTTGAAAAGCAGTCTGTCAAGCAGGATTGGTGAGAATTAGATGAGGAATAATGCCAGTTTATTGATATTGCATTGGCCCATGAGCTTCATTCCTCTTTTCTGAGTCTGGAAATTACACAGATACATGAACTCCACCTTACCTACACTGATCAGAGTAAAGGGACCCAAAGGGTTCTTCAGATTCAGTCTCTAAAGGCCTCTCACCAGCCCAGCTAGCACAAACCAACAACAGTGAACACAAACGTTGGGTTTGTGTGTCATACTCGTGTCTGATGTTCTGTTCTACTTACCCAGTCATTTATCTAGAATTCCCTTATTTTTTACTCTGTTCTAGAATAAAACTATTTACTCACATTATTTTACAACATCCTTGCCCATCCATGCTATTCTTGAGTATTCTCCTCATTTACATTGTCCGTACTCTACTTACTCTAAAGTGTTCTCTGTGATTTAAAGTTTTCTAGGATGATCAATTCATTCAATCTATTCTTAAATGTTTTTCTTCATCTAAACTGTTTTAGAATGTTCTCCCGTCTTTTACTGCCATTTACTGTACGCCTTATTCTAAAGTGTTCTCTATCATTCACTCATTGTTCTAGAATGTTCAATCCATTAAAAATGTTCTAAAATGTTTTCTTATCTGAATTCTTCTTAAAAATACTTTATATTTTATGTAAACTTTCTTCAATGTCATCCCTTTATTCAATTGATTCAAGAATGCTTTCCTGTGTTCAGACTGTTTTAGAATGTTCTAGAATGTTATCTCGCTCTGTGCTATCTCAATATTCTTACTATTTTAAAATGTCTTCCTCTAAGTACACTATTCTAGAATGTTTGCCTAGTCATACTGTTTTAAAATATCCTCCTCTATTTGCTCTAAGGGAAAATCTTAGTGTGATTTTAGAAGGAAATATTTTTGCAGAGCTGGAGAAAGAAGAATCATGTACTATCAAGGCTAATATATAAGGAAGAACCCACCCTCTTCTGGTCAGACCACTTATAAATGAATATTAAAATGTCATTATACATCCACTTATGTCTTCATACATATAGGAAAATAGTCACACCAGCAATGGAAGCAGTAGTACACATTCCCATTCCAATCCAAAAAATTAAATTTTTTTGACATTTTTGAAAAACTAGACATTATATCACAATGTTCTTTGTGTTCCTACTCTCTAACATTTTATGTCTATTCACACCTCTCTCAAATAATCTCTGCCATCATCACCTTTTTTAAATCATCTCCTTAATCAAAGTGATAGTAAAAATCTTCCTTACATTTTTACGGCTCTTTTACTGTCTCATAAAATTAGAATATTATAATATTAGACCAATTTGTACTTGTGGCAGTGTGGGCAGTGTGCCAAGTCCTGCTGGAAAATGAAATTCATATCTCCATAAAAGTTGTCAGGGAAGCAAAAATCTGGGAAAACACTGCACTGACTTTGGACTTCATGCTTCCGTCTGCTGGCTACTTTTATGGAGATGTGGATTTCATTTTCCAGCAGGACTTGGCACACTGCCCACACTGCCAAAAGTACCAGCTGGTCTTTTAGAATATTAAAATTTCCTGGGACACTGATTTTTGGGTTTTCATTGGCTTTAAGCCATAATCATCAACAATAAAAGAAATAAACACTTAACATACACTGTGTGTAGTATATCTATATAATATATTAGTTTAACATAATTTTTATTTTTAACTGAATTACTGGAATAAAATAACTTTTCAATGCTATTCAAATTTTTTGAGATGCACTAGTATGTATGTAGTATGTTGGGTTGCCATGTTTTGTCCTTAATTTGCATGGTTTTAAATGACTTTTAGAATAAGCCACACACTTTACAGAACGGAAATTCATCTTAATGGCATCAAAGCTCTAAATAACTGTTCTCTTTATTTGCTGCACTTAGAGGAAGATAACAATGTTAAGAGATAAAGAACTTTACAAGTATTGATGGGTTTTTAAAGGCACACTAACACACCTGGTATTCTGCTGGTGGCCAGACTGAGCTGCACAACCTTTTGGAAGTAATCGTTTCATCACTAAGTGCTTAACCCACCATTAGTCGGGCAGCCCGTCGGAGTGTGTGATTTACAGAGCGCAGCAGAGAGCACGGGGAGATTTACCATCCACACACACACACTAACACACACACACCAGGGATGCTCCCCTATTGACCCAGAGAGAGCAGCCAGCTGTTACTCCAGCCCATTCACTACATCAGGCCTTCAGTGCGTTTAGCCACCAGCCATACGAGAGCACTTCACATTGACTGGCTGAGGCTGTTAGCGCTGGCTGTCGTGCTGCCGGGCTTTTATGGCAGTTTGTGTATACTGTATATATATATAGCCCTGATTCACTAACAATAATATTGTCTGGACACGGAGCACCGCCAGAGTGGAATCAGCAATCCCTGCCATTCAAGAGAAATGGGTCCATGTTCCAAATGCAAGTCACACACACTTACCTACACTGAGGCTGGACCTCAGTTTGACATCTGTTTTCAACATTTGTGTCAGAGACTGCATGAAGCAAGACATTCAAATGAATATCAAAGCAGTTCCTGTACAGTAGACATGCCCGCTCAAGCACCCTGCACTTCCCAGAGGAGCAGAGGAGTAGAGGGTGTTTACTGCAATAAACCTGCTGTCTCTGGGTTATATATTCATAATACAATAATAATTAGGAATGGATGGAATTAAAAATGGAGGGAAGAATCTGACTGAACTAATGAATGGATTCATAAATTATTACATACATTATACATTTTGTTCTTTTAGAGGACCTTATATCAACAACGCTTATGGACAACACAGATTTCTGTACTGAATTCAGAAAAGCAAGTTTGACCTATTTTTGAATTTTATTTTTATTGCTGCTTATAAGCAACACAGTGTGACAGTGGTCTGGATACACGCAATATAAGCTCAAGAGTAAATTTCCAAAATGTTCCCTTTTTTCATTTCTTAATTTTAAATTTCTTTTATTTTGTATTTATTTGTGCATTTGTTCATGTAGGGAATCCAAGTTTATGGACAAAATTATTGGGACACCCAAACATTAGACCTATCTACAGCAGTTTCTAAAGCCCGGGATTAGTTTCTCAGGGGGACGTCTGTGAAAAATATTTCACACTTCTACTCAGTGATAAAACTCTTGTATCTGGACTGCAATTGAAAAAACAGGTGGACCATTGAGTTTTTTGGCTTTCTAGTTACGTGACATCGCATTCAGTAGCTCCTCCATTTCCAATCGCTATTGTGTTTACGCGGATCTCTGTGGAAACACGCGCCCAAAGTGTAATTACGGTGTGTAGCAGTGGACAGATAGCTATTTTATTAAACGTGAGGTGATAAAACTCATAGATGTCATCTCTAATTACTTATATCTTACTTATTTTCATTGTCTAATTTATTATTCTGTTGAAAGATAGCTTAATTCAAGAAACAACAGATTAAAATAATATAGAATGTAGAAATCATCATTTTCAGATATTTTGCCAACATTTGCTTTTAGTTGCCAAGATGTATATTTTATATATTTTTTGCAGTGTACAACTGCAAATTGTGCAAGTAGTGGAATATTAAATAGGTGATATTGATTGTGCTATATATGCATAACAGGCTAATGTAAAAGAGGGTGGCTGACACTGGGGCTAAATGCGGGTGGTCTTAAGGCTGGCGGTGACCCCTGGAGAGGGCAGGGAAAGGTCAAGTGCAGTGCCGTGTCCTCTGCTGTCTATGAATCTCCTTATGGTGACATTTACGCCCCCGTCTGATTGAACTACAACTAGCTGGCCCTCCATGGCATTGAATGTCATCTATAACGCATGATACGTCAGGACAGATTGATACAGGCCAGACTGTGTGCAAGAGTGTGTGTGTGTGTATGTGTGAGCACATTCCTGGAGCATGTGCATTGGGTGTTTTCTATAAATTTGCAAGGGATTACCTTTATTAATGGGCAAGAAAGAATATGTATGATGTGCTAAAGTAAATGGATTTTCTTTTGGGACTACTTTCTCTTACAATTCTCTGCATGTATCCTTCCTCCCATGGTGAGAACTATTACAATCCAGTATTTCAGGACTAGGCGGTGTATTTATAAATATTTTAAGTACAATAACTTTTACAAAGACAGCTTTTAGAGGCTTTTGGGAAGTCTAATTTTATTACCTTGTTAATGTAATTTTGAGCTGTAAAGAGCAAATGTGATCTTGCATCATCCAAAAAATGGGATGAATCCATGTTTGTCATGCTGTCATTCATTGCACATCTAGAATGCCCGGTGTCATGGTTTGGGGTGCAATTTTTTACAATACCAGATCACCTTTGGTCTTCATTACAGGCATTTTGGCAGCCCAATGGTACATTAATAAGATTGTACAACCTATTCCAAAAGGACAATGCTCAACCACATTCTGCTGCCATCTAAAGGCCCATGTACTATGCTATGGCCAGACACATGACTAGACTTGTCCTCGAAATTGAAAATGTGTGGTATGCTATTGGATGGGCAATCAACACTCCCTTACCCCTTCCACAAAATCTGCAGAAACTGCATTAGAATACTCAATTTGCAAGGGATGATGGATTATAACAGAACACCATTAGGAACCTCTACAACTCAGTGCCAAGACCATTGGTTTGTTGTATTGCACAGGCATTGCACACTACGTCTGTATGCAACAATTAATTATCTAAATCTTTATTTTCCTCTAAATAGCATGTATTTATTTTTGATGATAAGTGTATATGTAACAATTTCTAAAAGTGACGCCTACATGTCATTCTGGTCTGGTTGGTCTAAGGTGTTGTTGTGTATATTGGTGTATAAGTGGAAGGTTATGCTCAGTTGACACAATGATCTGTTTGTGTTGACTCATTTTTGAGATACAGCAAATAGGTACACAAATAGAGAGGGGGATAGATAGAAAGAGAGAGAGAAAGAAAGAGAGAGAGAGAGAGAGAGAGAGAGAGAGAGAGAGAACAATGAAGCCAGTGTTTTTAACATCAAAGCCCTCTGTCCTGTAGAATGTCATTTCTCTCTCTCAAATCAGCCAGTGGCCAGATGGCCCCCCAACCTGTTCCCAACAAATAGCCAGACTGGGGCCCTCAGTCACACCACTGTGGCATGTGTGTGTGTGTATTTACATGCACTGAAAAGGGGGATGTGTCAAATTTGCTTAATTAGATATACAAGATTTAACTATACATAAACAGTTATTACAGACACTTCATACATAGTGTAATATTTAAATGGAAACCAGCTTATTTACATAATTATAGAACATAACACATTATGAACCTATGTAGTAATGAGTTATCTACTGGTTAAATATTCATCATTATTGATGCATTATTGTAGTACAGCTTTATACATGTGTATAAAGTTAAGCTTTCCCTTCTCTCTCTTTATTACACATTTATAACCACATAAAAGAAGATACACTGTTACAAGTGTTGCCATATACAGCACGTGTGTATGTACATAAACTTTTCTAATTTAATCCATCTGGAACAGTGAATACACACTATAATTAATTTTTGATTGATTTGATTGGCAGTTTTGTTGTTTTTTATTCTCATGAAAGGCCGCATAGTACTGTGCACATGCCTAAGACAGAACGCACATTTAAAAAAAAGGTTTTATATTTTTAATTAGTGAATTTGTATTGATTTTATTGATAGATTATTGGTAGAGTATGCATACTTCAGTTCAGTTCAGTCCAGGATAACAGGATAACATAAGTAAAGTGCTCAAAATAAACCCTGAAAAACAAAACTGTCTAAAACTGGATTGCTCTGACACACATTATCACCAATTTGCACCTATAATGGTCAGCCCCAATCTACTTAGAGTGCTGCACATAGCCACAAGCCAGCTTTTCACATTTTTCAGCAGGACAATGCTCGCCCACACACAGCAGGGAGTTTTCAGGGATGTGTCTTCCAGTTTGAAAATTTGCTTGGCCTCCGAATGGAGCATTTACTGTATGGAAGCATATATTGAACCTGCGTTGGGACCCTATAAGTGTGCAGCAGGATCTACAGTCCCAACTGCAACATCTGTGGGCAAATGTGCTACAGGATGCTGTAAAGAACCTGTATGTCTTAATGACAAACCATATCTCATCTTGTATCTTGTATTGTATCCTGGCTCAACAGGGTTTTATCACAGGGTTTTAGTTTTTTCCCCAATATCCAATAATATTTTTTCATTATAATAGTGCAATTGCAATAGCTGTATATTAATGTACACATTTACATGCAGTAAATTTAATACATGCTTTTTTCAGTGCTCTCTCTCTCTCTCTCTCTCTCTCTCTCTCTCTTTCTCTCCAGCAGCAGGTGAGTGGGTGCAGCCTTGGGGAGATGGAGGAGAGATGAGTTCACACAGGCGGCTCATTAGCGAGCACTGAATTACACTCCAGACACGTCTTTATGTAGACTAATCATATTACAGCAACCAGGGGAGAGAAAGAGGGAGAGGGAGAGAGAGAGAGAGAGAGAGAGAGAGGGAAAGAGAGAGGGATGGCATTGGTGGAGGAGGTGGGGGCTGCTTAACCTGCCTTGCAATCTGATTTGCCCGGGAGAACTCAGTGTAATCGAGCGCCCACGCCTGACATTGCTTTATCTATCTACCCATCTATCTACACACACCGTCATGTGCTTCTCTCTCTCTCTTTTTCTCTCTTTCTCTACCCCCAAAGCACAGTCTCTAGCTCCCTCATAGGGGCTTTGCCTCTTGCTCTTCCCTGCACCCATCCCTTCTTACTCTGTTTCTCTTTCTCTTTCTCTCTCTCTTTCTCTGTCTCTACCCCTCAAAAATCCAACCAGCTCCTTGTCTCTTGCTTTTCCCTCCATCCATCCATCCATCCATCCATCCATCCATCCCCTCTTTCCTTCTCACTCACTCTGACCTTATTTATTTATCTCTACTCTTTATTTTCCTCTATTTTCTCTCTTTCTTTTCCCAAAGATCTCTCTTCCCTATCACTCTCTCCCACATTTCCTGTCTCTATCTCTTTTTCTTCCCTCTGTTTTCTCTCTATCTTTCTCTCTCTCTCTCTGCTCCCTAGCCTTATGGAGGCCTTGATTATCTTTTTCACCCCCTCTCTATTTATCCATCTCTTTCCCCTACATCCTTCCCTCTTTCTCTCTCTCTCTCTCTCTCTCTCTCTCTCTCTCTCTCTTGCATCTACTTTCTGTCACCATTTTCTCATTTCTTTCTTTTTGTCTTTCATAACATCTCTTTTTCTTTCTCTCTCTTTCATTTGCTTTCTTTCTTTTTGTCTCTGTTTTACTGTCTTACTTTCTTTTCAATGTCTCTTCAAAGCCTACTCTCCCCCACTCTCTCTCCTTCTCTCGATCTCCTTCTCTCCTTCTCTCTCTCTTCTTGCAGTGTGGATCTTGGTGGTGGTGGTGGGATGACACACTGTGTGTTGGGGAGTGTGTGTGTGTGTGTGTGTGTATGTGTGTGTGTTGGGGTGTGGGTTTGGGGGGGGGGGGGGGTGAGTATAATCGGCACGTGCCTCTGACCACCGCGCACAGTCATTAACCTTGACTGCCATAATTGAATTCAAGGTTGATTGCTGGCGACCCTCCCCCAGCCGAGGTCCTTAAAATGTACATATTCATTACAGAGCAGGGCTGTAAATGGATTGCGCAGAGAGAGAGCTGCAGCAATCTGGCGGCGGCGGGGCAGCGCCCGCCTCGGCCCCGCTCCAGGCGAGCCGCATGGGGGATACGGGGGGGGGGGGGGGGGTGGAGAGGGGTTAGGGGCACTAATTGCATGCTGGAGTGAGGGATTGGATTATGAAAAGAGTGAGAGAATGAAGATGGATCCCTACGACGCTGTCAAATTAAGGGCCGGCCGTGTAACGCAGGCTGGACACAGCGACATTACCAGAAGAGAAACAGTGAGAGAGAGAGAGAGAGATGGGGACAAGAGAGAGAGAGAGAGAGAGAGAGAGATGGGGAAAAGAGAGAGAGAGAGAGAGAGAGAGAGAGAGAGAGAGATGGGGAAAGAGGGAGAGAGAGAGATTGAGAAAAGAAAGAGAAAGAGAGAGAGATGGGGAAAAGAGAGAGAAAGACAGATAGAGGGAGAGATGGGGAAAATAGAAAGAGAGAGAAAGAGAGAGAGAATGAAGAAAGGGAAAAGAAGTGGCAAGCAAATGAAGATGCTGGTGGGAAAAAAGAAGAAAAGAGACAGAGCGAAATGGAGAAATAAATTGAAATAATGAGTGAAAAGTGAGAAAATGGGGAGACATAAGTAAGAAAATTTAAAAAAAGGAAGAGAGAAACAGAAAAAAGTAAAAAGGTAAAAAGTGGAGAAAGAGACAGAGAGAAAGAAGGAAATGGTGGGAGAGTGTAGGAGAAATTAAGCAAAATAAAAAAGGAGAAAAAGAGGGAAAATGAGCAGAGAACTGGATGAAAGCTAGAAAAAAGTACAGGGGAGCGATGGAGAGATTAAAAGTGGTGTGATGGAAAAAGAGAAAGAGTTTGGTGGGGAGAAAGTAAGCAAGCAAGAAGAAGCAAAGGGAGGATACTTAAAGAAAGAAATAAGAAAAAAAGAATGAGAGAAAGGGCAAGACAGGGGAACATGGAGGTAAAGAATTAACAACAGATGCAGAGAGGAAGCAAAAGAAACAAACAAGAAGAATAGAACAGGAACAAAATAAAGATAGAAACAAGAGAAACTAAAAGTAAAGTGAGACAAAAAGAGAGCAAAAGAGAAAAGAAAGAGAAAGAAAATGAAAAACAGGGCAGATGAGAGCAAAGAAGGAAAAAGAGAGAAAAGAGAGCGAAAGTTAGAGAAGTGAAAATTATGGTAAGAATGTTAATAAGTGAAAGAAAGTAACAGGTGGAACAAAGTTGAAAGAGAGTGAGAACAAGGAAAGAAAGAGAGAGAGAATTTGTGACTGAAGACAGAAGAAAGAAAGATAGAGAAAGGAGAGATCATAAAGAAAAAGAGGAGTGAGAGAAAGAGAGAGGAGGAGAATTAAGAGAGGTTGAAGAAGGAGGTTAGAGATTACAGTGTCTGGGCACAGGCATGCTTACACACACACACACACACACACACTAGCAGGCGCCTCATCTCATCTCCTTTCCTCTCCTCTCTCACACCTTCTATAAGTGGTCCACAATCATGCCCACCCCTTTAACCAGTCAAAGAGAGGCATATTTCTCTCTCTCTCTCTCTCTCTCTCTCTCTCTCTCTCTAATATACACACACACACTCTCTCTCTCTCTCTCTCTCACTCTCTCACACACACACCTCCACACACAGCCCCGTTAACCCACCACTGCCCCCATGTCTCTCCACTAATGGCTGTCAAATTACTATCGCCCAAACAAGACAATTAATTTGTCTCGAGGCTCGGTGCTTGGCCCCCCTCCACCAGTCACCTTCCCAGCGTGCCTCAGTCAAAGGACAGAGATTAAATAAAGTTTATGTGTCTGAGGAGAGGCCGCAGCGCAGCGAGGAAATAGACAATCATGATGTTCCACGCCAGTAGCCCGGCTTACAACCCCGTAACGCTGCCAAATGCTCAGCATTTATGGCGGCATTTGTCATTACTGCATTACACGCTAACCACAGCAGCATGTGTGGCCTCTCTCTGAGTCAGTGTGGGAACTTTATTTTAATGCCTCGCCGTCCCTCCGTGCCCCAGACTTCCGACCCGGATCATTCCCGGCATCCCCCTGTCCCTTGGAGAGCCATCCAACTGTCAGGTTAAGCATTTTCCGGCCTGAAAAGGCTGGCGTTTGTCTGAAACCCTGTACTGCAGCACTGCAGAGTGTGTGGTGGGCCTGAGAGAAAGAGAGAGAAAGAGAGAGAGAGAGAGAGGGGGAGGAGGAAGTGGAGGAAGAACAATGGTGGGCTTCCCCGCTCTTAACCTCTTAATGTGCTGTAAATGTGTCCCCTGACTCCTGAGCTCAACATAAGCCAGTGGATACACTTACCTCTGCCAGCCATTGGGCAGAACCTGTGGGGTCTGGATGGTCACACAGATGCTGGTGGCCTGGGGTTAGGAGAGTGTAAGAGTGTAAGAGTGTGTGAGTGAGTGTGAGAGTGTGTGTGTGTACACTATATGTCCAAATGTTTTTTGGACACGCCTTCTAATGAGGGCATGAATGAAGCCAACAGAGAAAAAAAACCCATGTGGACATACAGTATGGAGAACATAGAAACTCCACTCAGGTAGGGACTTGAACCCAAGACCCCAGAACTGACAGTTACAACAACATTTGCTAGCCACAAAGCCACCCAATTGCTGACAGAGATGTACAAATGTAGACATGTGTACACAGCTTGTCTAGTCCTAGTAGAAGAAGAGTACTGCCAGTACAATGTATAGACTCTCTGGAGCAGATAAACATACAAAGCTGTAAACATACAAATGCCAGGCTTGGGCTGTATAGAGGTATAAATCCCCCCAAGTAGTGGTCCGAAATGTTCCAGAATCTAGTAGAAAGCAAAGTAACGATTAACTAGAGACAGTTATTCCAATCAACACAGGATAAACAATAAAAAAGCAGGTGTTCCAAAACTTTTGTCCATTAATTCCATGTATCATATGATTAGGTTCTTGCCAATACAAAGTCCTAATGTGCGCCAAGGGTCGTTTTGTGCATTACGAAAAGGAAATGGAGAACTAGCTGTATATACAGTATGTGTGTGTGTGTGTGTGTGTGTGTGTGTGTGTGTGTGCCAACACTGAACCCAAGTAATTACATTCCTGCATTGAGTCACCTCGCAACAGCACAGCCCACTCAAGTGGCCTCATTTATTTCCTGCCGAGCCAAATCATTTAACAAGGCCCCAGCGCTGACGAGCTAACTGCTAATTGCGCTCACTTTGTTTATGTCACTCTAATCTCATTGTAAACCCAGAGAATGGACTCCAGAGCGAGCGAATCCAGCGTTCGACCGCTGCGCCGGACCCCGCCCGCGTCATCAAAGACCATCAAACGACGGCCAACTTTCCGTTTCTCACCAAAGTAAAAGCAAAGTCCTCAGTCCAGGTGGACGAGGTCGACCGCTATCAAAAGACGCCGGCACACGCTGGAACACACACGCAGGCGCAGACGTGACCCCGCTAACTTTCAAAGTGATGAATGGACGTTTTGTGTTTTTAATAGGAGACGTTAGGGCAGATTTCAGAAGCTCTGATCTTGCCTAAACGCCGGTGTTTACGTTACATTTTGAAGGGAAGCTTTTTCTGAACCGGAGCACTTTGAGGCCCTTTTTGAAGTATTCCCCCAAGACACATTTGTTAATTATTTGCCTTTTCATGCTGAATTCTGCTCCCTTCATTAATTCCACTATGTGTTTTAACTGATGTTCCGTCCTCAGATGTACATCAGAGCCTTTCAAACGGCACCCGTTCAATCCGGGGACCCAACCGTCCTGATAATAGAATAATTAATAAATACATAATGATCACCACAAAGCTTATGTCGAGCCCCCGCTTCAAAGGAACCGGTTTCAGAGTCTTTCATTACCTGCATATTAGCTCTCCTAAGAGGCGCAGGCAAATGATAAGATTATCAAAACAAACTCGCCTCCTCTGTGCTTCTCATTTCTACCTAACTGCTTCTAGCTGGGATCTACATGATGCCGCTGTTATCTGAAAGGAGGAGGAGGGAGCACTGGCTTTGAGGTATGGATAAACTCATTTTCTATGATACTGGTCATCCCTGGAAGTTTAGCAGTGGTGTTAGCATCAGTGGTGATGATAGCCTACTGTATATAAAATTAGTATAAAGCCTACATACAAGTTGTAAAATAAGTATTAGAGAATAAAAATAGAAAAAAATGCATAAACCACATGAATAAAAACATTTTCTTACAGATGCTTTCATTTATTTGTTATTAAATTTATATTAATATAGCCACAGGGATACAGCAGTGTAGTGAAGAGTCAGATTAATCAGGGCAGGACAGAACATTAGCACTAGGTCATATCAATTCATAGAAACAAAGGGGTTTGTAGAAGTGTGGAAATCAGTGGGTTGGCATAGTGGAAAGAGTCTGGTCCAGAGGTAGACAGGCGCAGTGGGTAACACCACTACCTGCCAGTGAGCTACCACATCATGAGGAAACTGAGGTTTAATTCCCGTACTGCGCTACACCAATAAGAGTCCCTGGGCAAGACTCCTAACACTACACTGACTCACCTCTGTAACAGGAATAACTTGAATGAGAGCGTCAGCTAAGTGTTTCCATCATCATCATCATCGTCACAGGCAATGACCCCATCCACAAATTAACATACAAGCTCTTGAAAAAAATGAAAGACCACTTAAAAATGTCGATTTCATTTTTATTTTACCAAATTGAAAACCTCTGAAACATAATCAAGAGGAAGATGGATGATCACAAGCCATCAAACCAAGCTGAACTGCTGGAATTTTGCTCCAGGAGTAGCATAAAGTTATCCAAAAGCAGTGTGTAAGACTGGTGGAGGAGAACATGCCAAGACGCATGAATTAAAGCCAGGATTATTACATAAACAGTACATATACCTACAAATAGCAAAATCAGAGAAACAGAAACTTCAGAAACTGAAGTGGTCTCTTACTTTTTTCCAGAGCTGTATTCATAAAATATTATCCTGAAATATATTTAAGATGTATTTAATTTAATAAATGTTTTAAGGTCCAGGCTTTAAAGGGTTAAATATGGGTTAAGACATGGATATTTGGGAGTAAGCTTTACTCACACGAGATATATTGCAACTATAAAAAACTTTTCTAAGCAATATGATGAAAAAATGTTCCATCCTCAGATGTACATCAGAGTCGAGGACACCCGGTAATAGAATAATAATAATGCTGATAATAGAATAATTAATAAATGCATAATAATCACCACAAAGCTTGTTTTATAATATTTAGATATATATTATAGCCATTAACATCACATGTATCAGCAGCTGCTATTCTTTTCAAACACCTTAAAGTCTAGATTTGTTACAAATAACTACAGTGTACAGGATTTGTAAAGAAATCTCTTCATATGTAAATGAACATGTTTCGGGTGTTCTGCTTCTGAGCATTATAAATATTAGGGTTTTTTCTTCTTAAACTCATCAGAACTCTAAACCCATCCTCACACAGGGCAGTATTTTGTGGACTGTCAGGGGGTAAAAGGCCTCATGGGAAGGCCCTTGTCCTAATGCTCCACTCTTAATGCACTTTGTGGAAATGTCACCTCAGCTTGCAGTCTGCTGCAATTGAAACAATGGAGGCCTGTCAATCAGTCTGGAGGCCCAAATGAATTACTGTTTGACTGACAGTGTGTGTTGGACAAGCTCTGTGTTTGTATTTGTGGTGCAGGAGGTGGTCAGGCTGAGGTCACACATCAAATAAAATCAGCTCTCTATAGCTTAGACTATTTATAATATAATAATTAATATACACTACTGCTAATAATAATCTTGTTGTATATATAAAATGTAAAACATATGTATATTACTGTTAGTGCTGTTACTATTGTACATGTCTATATGTATCATATTTTTTGCACTATAAGGCGCATCGGATTATAAGGTGCATTATGTGACACTAGGAAGGAACAAGGGTGTCGACATGTTTTCCTTCTAATTCGGCAGATCTCAACGCTGGGTGGAGGTGGGGGAGGGTAACTAAATTAAGTAAAGATAAGCTAAGTAAACAAAACTGTAATTCTTAAAAAAAATATTTTAAAGTCAAACAAGCACTAGATGTTAATCTACACAGATTTCTCTCCTGAAAACTGTATATTTGGGTGATTGAAGAGCTTCTGTTTATATACACTAAGCTTAGATTTCCAGATTTTCTATAAGGCTGGGTGCTGCAGCATTTAGCCGCAGTAAGTGCTGCAGCAGTGCTAGCTCACTTCTGAACAGAAAAAGAGCTAGTGATTAGCGTGGTTAGCGGCTAATGCTAATACTCATTCAGCCTCGTTGCTGGAGAACTAAATTGAAACTCATGTATAATGCTGCACTTCAGCAGAGTGGCTTTACTGTTTCTATACAAACTGACTGGTAAAATTCATATACAAGACGCACCAAAATATTCTGCACTTTTTTATCATTGTTCTTTATTGGTCAGGACTGTATTTGGGTCATTCTCTATTGTATACATAAAATAATTTGTAGATATCTGCTACTCCAGAGTTCTTCTCTTGTCTACAAAGGTTTTACAATAGAATATTGAACACTGTTGTGATGATTTGATGGCATTTAGGGAGCATGGGACTATTAGTGAGGTCAAGTAGCAAACTTATGGCTTAGACTCATGATGGGCTGCAATATGATTGGGAAAAAAACGGTACATTGACATATGATGTATTCCCAGTTCACATGTGCAGATTAACTGTGAACTTCAGAACTCCAGTAAAGTCCCATCCGTCTGGCACCCAGCTTGAGACCACAAGACAACAACTCACAACTTATACAGGTGTGGCAATCACCAAACTCTTCAATCATCAATGTACATGCCTTTATCCAATGGTGTTTGGAGTATAAAGCAATACAACATCCATTTGTAGATAATGTAAAGTAGTTGAACTTAATTATCTAGACTCCCTACTCAAGAACATCCAGACCAGGTAGGGTTGCTTTCCTAGGCAGGGATAAAGTCAGTTCCTCAGTCAAAATGTTGGGTAGTCCAAGCCTAGGATTAATCTCTGTCTGAAAAACGTTTCATATAATATACTGTATATCAAATGAGCTAAAACTTTCTCAGAACTAAAAATATGACTCTTTGCACCGTTTTGTTCAACATTGAGATTGAAACTATTGTTCCTTTTCACTTGATGAGGTGTTATCTTTCGGAAGACACAGCTCAATTCACTGGAACACCTACAGTCCAGTGTGTGAGAAGGAATATCTGTGTCAGTGTGATAAGATCAGCTAAACCTCAGCACACATAAACACAGCTGACAGCTACAGTAAGGTCTGGACAGGTCTCAAAATGTCAAGATGTCGGAAAGACTGAAACAATGACTGGATAAAGTGTGTGTATAAGGTGATGTATATACTAACTCCATGCATCAGCAGTTATAGATCCAGGGCGTGTGGTTGTTTGGTCGTCAGTCTGTTCTAGACAAAACAAGAAAATTAGCTGAGGGGCCTTAGACACAACAGTGCACTGAGAAAAGAACAGCAGAGAAAAGGTAAAATGCACTAAAATATAGTTCCAAAAGGGATATTTTAAAAGAAGCTTCTGCAAAGAAGAAGTTTCATGAATTACACTGTAAACTTTTTTCATCGTTTGTTCCAAAATTAAAAGGATCAAGGCTAATAAACATAGCTTAAACGTCTTCAGGGTAAAATTTTGAGCATTATTGTAAAGATTTGATTACTTTTGGTGATAACCTATCCCAAAAATATTATATGGAGAGCCATAATTCTAGAGAACACAGATCGCTTGCTCCACATTTCAATGCTAAGGATTTTTTAGACATCAGGCATGGTGTCAATAGGTTCATCCATGTTTACTTGTTCCAGAGACTCATTTTCTATTGGCAATACCTCTCTATATGGACTAAACATGCAAAGTGCGTGCATTTGCACATCTGTATTGATAATAGGATCAATGAAAAGTACATAATTCCAGTTGCTGCAGAAATTACAATTTCGCAAAGTAATTTTCTACTAAAAGCTTACAGTTCCCTACAGTGTTAACCCCTATTAGTTGAGTAAAATTACAAGGCCTATGCCAATATGATCAACTCATAGCTAATTGGTTCATACATTTTTTTCTTTTTATGTAGTTGGTGCTTGGTGGACATCCTGAGACAAATGTGCAAATGATTTGAGTTTTGGCTGTGCATGTGAGATGAGCAAGGAGAGGCTTTGCTGCTGTAGCAGACTGAATATATAAGTTCACTGGTTCAAATCCTGTCTATGCAGCTTGCGATTAGCTGCCGGAGCCCTGAGAGAGCACAATTGGCCTTGCTCACTCTTGGGTGGGTAGAGGCACTCTTTTCCCTCTTAATTCCTAGGGTGATGTTGATCAGCACAAGGCATCGGTGAGCTGATCTATCGGAACCGAGTCGCTGCGCTTTCCTCCGAGCACAATGATGCATCAGCAACAGTTCTAAAAAAGGAGGTGGCTGGCTTCACTTGTGTCAGAGGAGGCATGTGCTTGTTTTCATCCTTCTTGTGCTGTGGCATCACTAGTGATGGGGGATGAACAGTTCAATAGTATAAAAAATATAAAAAAAAGAACAGAGTGTCTAATGTTTAATGAGATCACATTTTCGAAGGAGGCCCAGCCTCATTTGCATCCTCTGAAAAGTTTCTGGGTTTTTTTCTACACCGTACATTCCATTTAGGCGCATTTAATTTGTTTGTTAAATCTATAGCTCTAAATAGATAAATAGCATGTACATTCGTAATCCACATTTGTTTTATGTGATGATCTGCAATGTGTGCCTGCATGTATGTGTGTGTGTGTGTGTGTGTGTGTGTGTGAGCTTACACATTTGTCTGAACACTCACTGTTGAAGCTCTACATCAAGCTGAAAGGGGACTATATTACCGCTGGGTCCTATTGGAATTTCCCAAGGGATTCCTGGAGACCTGGTCCATCCTCACATCCTCGCACATCTTCCATCATCTGAACCAATCATCTTTTTTTCTACACGCTGCACTCCTAATAGGGGCCATCACTCTACTGGAGAACTCGAAAAACCTGCAATAGAAGTCCATTGGCTCTAAAGGCTGTAAATGCAGCTTTCGTTGTAGCTGTAGTTTACATGCATTGGTTTTATAAAAATATAAATACGCATAAGGGAGATTAGTTAATTAACTTTGTGCTTCTTATGTGACTTATGTGACTTTTTTCAACCCTTAGGTTTACCAATCTGTATGTATTGTACATGCAAAGTAATGCAAACTGACTAAATTGTTCCTAAGTTAAGTCTGTAAGTGTGAAGTTTAAGAGGTTAACAGAACTCAGTTAAAAATGCATGTGTTTTAATTTCTGTATGACTGAAATGTAATTGATCTGAACCTTAAAAATAACATTCTTAGAATATTTAACCTGACAAGTTTTGTGGATGTTCTTAGAACATTTTTATTTAATGTTTTCAAACAAGCTGGTAAAGTCATTGCAATTGACATCACTCTCAGTTGTGTGTCAATGTTTGAATTGAGTTTTGGGAAAATTACGTTTAATGTGTCCATACTGTTAATATTTGTTTAGCAGGGAACATTGTTTAAGAAACGTTTAAAGCTCACCTTCCGCGAAAATCCGATTTTTCTTGTTTTTTGTGGAATACAGTAGGTCTCTCCGAGTTGAATGTGTACACCTGCACATTAAACTGTTTTGCAGCCCCCATTGTCTGCAGGAGCTAAGCAAAGAAATCCCCCCTCCCCCCCTCCGAAAAACGGGTGAATATTGAATTATCTTTCTGCCTACGTAGGCAGAAACTCACAGACCAGCCCACCTTGGCTCGAGAAACTCCCAGAGGCGGAGCTGAAGCGACGCAACATCACCGCTCATCAGTTAGGAGGTGGGAGGCAGTGAGCGGCAGAGCGGCGGAGGGGCGTCGCAGTGCTCCTAGCCAATCAGAGGAGAGATATTTGCATGCTGTTTGCATGTATGAATATTCATGAGCAAAGCTGGAATCCGGTCATTTTGGACACACCCCTAAAACAGTCCATTAAAAAAGAGCTATACAGAGACACCTGAGCACTTTTTTTTTACAAAAACGGCTCACATGTCATTCATTCATACTAGAGACCACAACTAGACATTTTAAAATGAAAGAAAAAACGACGGAAGGTGACCTTTAAATAATGTTATAAGGAAAACCATTATTATGTCACACATTTTCTAAGAGTTATCACCTGAAACATTTTGTGATGTTAAACTATTTTTGTGATGTTACAGGCTGACCTTCTTGGAACTTTTACAAAATGTTGCTAAATGTTGGAATAAAGGAATGTTCACCACAAGGCTGCATCATTAGTAATACACTATAGAATACACAACACACACAAAAAAACGTCTTAATAAATGCTCAAAAATACTAAAACAAAGTATACAGTATACAATTATACTAAAACAATTACACAAACTGAGAATTATTTATAGCACTATAGCACTTATAGCACTTATTTATAGCTGCCTCCATGTGTCACCTGCTGGCCCTGTTTTTGTGTCTGTCCTGTTCTGTCTCAGTGTTATTACTGCCCTCCTATTTGTTTATCTCCTCCATGTGCCGTGTTGTATGTTCTTCTGTGTCTCCATCCCATCTAGTGCCTTCACCTGTGTTACATCTGTAGCTCTGCCTCCTTGTTACCTGTCCCTAGGTGTTTCCTGTTTCATCCATGTGTATACATAGTTCTTTTATCCCAGTGTCAGTGTCAGTTCTTTTTTATGACGTCTCTTTATGTCTATTTGGTTGATGGTTTTCCTTAGTTCCTAGTCTCTGTGTATTCATTGTTGTCTATGTTTTGTTTATCTCCTTTTATTTCTGTTGTCTAATTGGTTTTCTGTTTTGTAGTAAATTTCTTGCATTTGTGTTCGCTCTCCTCATCCTCTGCTCCCTGCTGCATTATTCCTGACACCATGTTTTGTTTAGTTGTGCTGAGTTTTTAACAGTTCTGATGTTTAAAACATGAAAATACTTAAGATATGTATTAAATAAAAAATAAGAAAATGTTTACAAGAATTACAAACAACCATCACAGACAGAAACCTCACACCAATTATACACTGACATTCTAAAAGCCATGAGATAAGGGACTTGCATTGTGTCCCATGACTTTTGCCATGTCCCATGGAAGCTAAACCTGCAATAAATGTGGATTTTATTTATAAAGACTCACTTGACTGTTTGCACGGGCAATTCTAGCTAATTCTATATCAACAGGGCCCTATCCATTTGACACCCACTAGCAGGCCTCACTCACAAGATAACACCTCACAACTTATAAAACAGATGTGGCCATTCCCAAGCCTTACACTTACGTAAAGTTACATCAAGTTAAATACAGCTATTTTGGCATGTACTAAATGTCTCAGCTGTACTAACATAATAATAATGCACAAACAATAACTGCCATCTTTATTTTTTCTCAGTAAAAAGATCTTTATTCCAGTCTGATGCAATTAATAATAAAAGACTGCAGTCTCCTTGCTCATATTGCGCACCTGATGCAGTCATTCATGGCATTAAATTAATATGTTTATCTGAGCAGGGAACAATCTAATAACTCACCTGTCAAGCTTAACCCATACAGGAGCGAGAAAAGACGTAATGAAATAATTATCAAGTGTCTTTCCTTCATCTATGAGCCACGTATTACTTTAAAAAAACTGAAAAAGAAAAGCTGAAAATATTATCCTGCCCGTGAAATCACCTCCACTGACAAAATGAGCGAGGGAGGTGTATCAGGTTAGATGCTGATTTAGATTTGATCAACTGTAGGAGCTATTATGCGTTCGGCTTTTATGCATTTAGTGGCCAATCTAATGTTACATTTGCTCTTTTTCCCGTCAGCATTATGATCTAGTGTTCTTGGTTAAATGCGAGCCCGGGTCTTGCGGATTGATAAGGGGCTCCTTTTAGGAATTAAAAGCCGCCATATCATAAATAGCCACCGCCGGACATCCATCAGTCTGGTGGTCTGACTCCAGAGTGAGCTTCCATGCAGATATATCTCACTCTTAATGCACTTTGTGGTTGTCACCGGCTTCTAGTGCACTTGGGTACGATGCCACACACACCCAGGCAGCACTCTCCTCAGCTTGCACACGTGCAAACACACACTCAGCACTACGGAGGAAAGCAGCAGACGTGAAGAGATGCTGGGACATCGCGTTGGATCATCTTGGAGTCATAATGGGTATGTCTGGGAGATGCTGTAGGTTCTATTTCAGTGCTCCATCTTCTTTTTGTGGCCTTAAAAACAAAAGTTGCCAAACAGTGTTTTACAGAGGCTTTTACTGAGATGAGCTGATGTTAAACTTAATACTTTTTACTAACTATACACGCCCCCCACTTGATTGGGAGATCTGTGCAAGTGCAGAAGCCATCCCAAGCAGATAAATGTTTTTTTGTGGATTATTCACTTTAACACTATAAACTATTCATAAGGTTTTTGTTTGTGATTATATCAGTGATTTAAAATGCTGATTTATCTAATTTAATCCAGTTTAGTTGTATAACTAATTGTATTTATGAGAACAGCACAGCCATGCTTAATCAGACTAATCTATCAATATATTTATCAACAGTTAGCTAATGTTAGCTGATCTTTTTTGGTTTCTTTTTTATGGTAAAATGAGCATTAAATATAACTATAAAATAAAGATAAACTTTATCTTACCTCAGAGCTGCATATTAATATTTTTAATATTGCCATATACTATATTTTTCGCATTATAAAACAATAAGGCACCAGACTACAAGGCACACTACCAAAAAACATCTATTTGCTGGTCTATTTTCATACACAAGGCGCACTGGATTAAAAGCACATTATGCCACTCTAGTAAGGAACAAGGATGTTGCCATGTTTTCCTTCTAATTCAGCAGGTCTCCCAGCTGGGTGACAAAACCTGTAAAGCTAAGCTAACGAGCACTGGATGTTAATCTACACTAATTTCTGTTCAGAAAACTTTTTTTTTTAGGTGATAAAAACTCTTCTGGTTATTCACAGTAAGCTTAGATTTCCAGATTTTCCACTGATGCCTCCCACAATAGCGCTACACTGAGGAACCCTGAGTGTTACGGTAACCCAGGAAGCTATCAGCTAGCAGTTTGTCCCACGTAGCTTGTTTTAACACGGTAAAACTACAGGGCTACAGTTCGAAATATTCGCCTCTGATCGGCGAAAAAGCTATCGCTTACCGCGGTTAACGGGTAATGCTAATGCTGCTCCAGCAGTGCTAGCAGCAGCAGGCTACAGGCCGATAATACTCACCTCTGAATGGCAAAAGAACTAGTGCTTATTCTCAGTGCCAGAGAAACTGAAACTCTGCACTATAACGCTGCACTTCAGCAGAGTAACTTTACTACTCCTTACAACCTGACCGGTAAAATTTATACATAAGATGCACTGCATTATAAGGTGATTTTTTGGGGGGAAAAATTAAAGGATTTTAAATTGAATGCAGCATTTGTTAAGGATCCATTTGTATAGATTACAATCACAACAGTAATAGACATATAAAATGTGTGGTATAATATTATATATTTAGTCTGATTGTGTCATACTAAATGGAATAAGAGGAGAATTTTATGTTTTGAGGATCACCATTTAATTTATACAAGGATGCACCAACATGTATATGCTTAAATACTGTACATTGTTTGCTGCTTTCATTCTTTTTTACTAAGCAGTTGCTTGATAACAACCATTTTCATTCCCTTTTAATAAATGTTTATGTTAAAAACAATCAATAAAAAGGTTCTTACTCAACAAAAACTGACATTTCAATAAGAAAAGCAAAGCTTTGTGGAGTCATTATTATTTTTCTGTTAAGTATATGCTTAAACTGTGCAGATTTATGGAGGAGTCACGAGAGGAGCTTTTTTTAATCTGACGGCGTCCTCTCCTCATCATTAACCTCACTGCTCCGAGTGCCTGATCTCCACGACTCTGACCTGGTTCACTTTATCAGCGACCAATTAAAACAAATTAGGGGAGAAATCTGCCCATGTCATTCTCCTCACACTTCCTCCGCCCCCAGAAGCTCAGAGGACTGGCATTTGGGGCTGGATTGGTGTCTGCAGAGGGATAAGGGCTAGAGGTTTGAGGGTTGAAGGTGTTCCTTTTCTGATAGATGTGTTCTGCAGTGTGAATTAAGGGTTCTATCGGTGGTACCAGGAGTCTGTTATGAAGTCATGGCTGTTCTGTGATTAGCTGTCAGCCTGAGTATTTTAGCTGGTAGATGGCAGCACATTAAAAAATGTAATGTAAAGTCTGTAAATATATACCTTTAAATATAATACTGGATGCATTCATTGGATTTAAATATTTAAACGCTAATAGCTAACTGGTTGGGAACATAGGGAATCATACAAGCCTATGGGAATCTGATATATGCACATGTATCACAAAAAAAATATGATAAACAATACAGGGCTTAGACAATTAAACTGAAACACCTGGTTTTAGACCACAATCATTTATTGTCCCGACGGACAGTTCTGGTGGGAACGGCAGAGTTGAGGTGCACATTTGATTTGGGCAGACGTGGCTTTAAGTTTTTTGAATACAATCCGGGTTACACAATCCGGGTAACACCCCTTTCAGACAGCTTCCTCTCGCAACCACAGTTAATCCTGTTGGATGTGGTTCGTCCTTCTTGGTGGTATTCTGATATTACCTTGGATACCGTGGCTCTTGATACATCACAAAGACTTGCTGTCTTGGTCACAGATGCGTCAGCAAGATGTCCATCAACAATTTTGTCCTCTTTTGAACTCTGGTATTTCACCCATAATGTTGTGTTCATTACAATATTTTGAGCAAACCTGTGCTCTTACCCTGCTAATTGAACCTTCACACAATGCTTCTGCTCTTACTGGTGCAATGTGCAATTAATGAAGATTGGCTATCAGGCTGCTTCAAATTAGCCATGAAACCTCCCACACTAAAATGACAGGTGTTTCAGTTTCAATGTATCTCCTGTATATGTACATTAATATTGTGTATATAATATTGTGTATATATTAACATCACTGATGTGGATCATACATATATTTTTGAGTGGTAAGTAAAATACTATATGCAGTATAGATATGACTACACAGATGCCAGTTATATGTAATTTACTCTACATTTATTGTCCAAAAAAGAAATTTAACCAACAGAAATGAAACTTATTTGGTAGACTTGCCAGACTGTCTTGAAGATCCCCAATTAATCTGTGTAAATATGAACAGTTGAAGGCATGGTGTCATGGTGAATTTTCGAGCTGTATAGGAAGAAATATTGCTGGGACGCCATTAGGAACCTCTACAACTCCATACTAGGACGCCTGCCACATTGTGTTACACATACAGTGCAAACTACTTCTGTATATGAATCTCACTATTTTTCCAACCATTTCTTCAACAAAGTGACAACAATTTTTTAATATATTTTCTATGCTGTTGTCTCATATTTTGTTGACTCTGATAAACTGTGTGTGTTGCCTGGTGATGGTGCGTATGGGGGTGTGAGCCTTCGTATGTGCCTCCCGCATATGCCTGCTTGATTATTAAGCCCTCAACTCTTCCACACCTGGTGATTCTAACGCACGCTGGGCTTTACTAGCCTGCCTCCATGTTTATTCATATGTTTGCGCTCCGCTTGAAGAGTAGCGCCCTTGCCTGGGTCTCCTGCACAGCCCTTAATTTATGCATGGCAGCAGAAATTAATTAGGCATCAATTAACGCATGCTAATCGGTATGCGTTGCTTTATTGCGCTGCTTGGCTGTTAAGTAATTTGTAAAGCTGTTGCTGAAAAACGGTAGGGAGCTGTTCTGCGCTCTGCTATTCTGCTCTCTCTATCAAAAAGAAGAGGGGAAAAAAAAACAAGAAACAAGAAAAACAGGGAGAAAAGGAGCCTTGAAAAAAGAATCTTAGTAAGCTTACCGTTGGGGAATCGCGCTTGTTGTAGGGGGCGGAATGTTGAGCGAAGGTTTTTCTAACGTTCGTTTAGCACAGGCATGGTCCAGGTGAAGCCCCGGGGTCTAGATAAGACCGGGAGATTGAGAGACGGAAGAATAGAGCGGGGAGTGAGAGCGCCATGAAGAGTTTTCTGCTGCATGCGAGCTGATGGATGCAGCGGTACAGAGAAACCCCAATGGTGGGCTTAGAAGAGTCTGGCCTGTGTGTGATTGTTTGTGTAGGCCTGGGCTCTGAACTGAACCAAAATCATCCTAAAAACAGATCCAAACCTGCTGATACAGATGTGAAATGTACACGCACACAGCTCGTCTAGTCTCTGTAGAGTAGAAGTAGTAGCAATAGAAATTCAATAGTGGTTGTTAGCAACATTAGTCTAGCATCGCACACCATTCAAACCACACTGACATATCAAAAGCAGCATGGGGTAGCAGTGTGTAAGTAGATCATGAAGTGTTATCTCAGGGAATGGCTTGAAAACACCCACATCACTGTAAAGTCACTTAATGTAGTATTTAATGGTGGTTAGGTGTTATCTTGTGAGTAGGGCTGGCTAAACACTGGACTGTGTGCTCATGGCAAGGCAACGGGAATGATTGTAGTTGGAGAGAGGCAGATGGATGGCACATTCCATTGCTAAAGTTGTGTGGTCATTTAACATTCCTTACATCACAATGTCACATATAGTAGTCACAAGTCAACAGTTTGGACACACCTTACATTCAGTGGTTTTTCATCATTTAAAAAGGTTCTGCATTGTCGATTAATACCAAAGTCATCTATTATCCACTATGCAGAAAACATATAGAACTATTTGTTAAACAAAAAAGTGTTATACAAACCAGGATATGTTTTCTATTTTAGATTCTTAAAAGTAGGCACCTCTTGCTTAGATGACAAATTTCTGATTGGGACCAGCAGTGTCTGGCTAGAATTGTCTGTGTAAGACCCAATACCCCTCTAGTCCATCCCTGGTGTTTAATTTTGGTTGGCGTGGTGCAGTGGATAACACAACCGCCTACCAGTGATCTACCATGTGGGAGACTGGGGTTCAATTCCACCACCAGTAAGAGCCTGTTGGCAAGACTCCTAACACTACATATGTCCACCTCTGTAATATGAATAACCTTATAAGTCGCTCTGGATTAGAGTGTCAGCTAAAATAAAAAATAGAAATAAAAACGAACAAAGAAGCAAAAAATTAAATTTTTACCTAATGATTTTGCTACAGTTTATCTTGTGTTGGATTATTATGATTTAGTCTAATGTTTAAATTAGATATGTCCAAATTGGGTCTGAATCTCTGTTTTGGTGGGTTCTGAGTGTGTCTAGAAGGAGATCGTCTGTTAATATATACTTTCTTCAGAGATTGATGTTAGTTATCTTTTGTTTTCCAGTTCATGAGGATAATTTTCTTGGCGATAACCCTCAACATTAAGATTATTTATTGTTTTCTGGTGTTGTATTAGTGGTTGATATAGCTGTGTCTCCTAGTAGGCAGAGTGATGGTGTTGGGTGGATTTGGGAGGTTAGAGCATTATTTGTTAATATTTACTTTACCAAAAAATGCTTTATGTATATTATAATAAAAGATCAAAATTCATCTTTAAGCTACTGGTTATGCTCAGACTAAATTTATTCATATTTTAATACAGTGTCTTAGCTTGTATTTTTGCACTTGCACAATGTTTGTTTGCAATTTCAGTAAGAAGATCATGTATGTGTGCTCTAGAGGTAGAGGTATATCTGAACAACTAAAATCTTTGCTTGATATGAAATTGTCGATTATCTTAGGTTCTTTGCTGCTGCTTTACTGTGGTAATACTATTATTGTCCGGCCAATAGATGACGAGGGCCTATTTCAGTCCTCTTCAGGCAACGTCAGTGGGCTACATAACCAGCATTATGAGGGCCCAACACTGGACAATGTTGTCCAAATTGAATAAGAGCACAGGAACGGAGATTCTCTGACCCATTGTTAGAAAAGGCCATGCAGAATGTAGAGGCCTTATTGAAGCTATAAGTAGATTTGATCTTTTTTAGCTTTCCCTGGTTGGCTGTACACAAAGCGTATGAGTAGAATGTAGCTCGGTGCATTTTGCCGTTAATAATGTGGTTTCTCCGGGCCTCACCGCAAATATGCTCTTCATTGCAGGGAAAATTGGCCCGCTACTCTCCGAAATCGCTCCACTTCAGTGTGAAATGCTCTTCTAACATTTACTCCTGCTGCCAAGCCTTGAGGGTCTAATTACCTATGTTTTTCTTTCTTTGTCTTCTTCTGAATGTAGGTAGTTGCTAACATAGATGTGAAAATGCCTTGCCAAAAATGGTTGCAAGGCCAAACCAATATTTCTCACTTCTTCTCTTTCTCTCTCTCTCTCTTTTTTTTTTAACAGCGCTCGGCTTCAAATTCCAGGGAGAATCGTCCCACTCCTCTCTGCCTCCAACTCAACTGTTTTTAACTACAAGACAGAGGATCACTGCATATCACACCGAATAGCTTACTGCTATTCACAAGGATGCCCTCATGAGTTACTGCAAATTTAGGCCCTTCTTTACCACAATAAGCAATAATAAATGATTAATAACCACTTCAGAAAAGACTCGTGCAGACACTGTAGAATAGAATCTAATCAAAAACACATTCAAAGGCAAAAAACAGTACATATTAAAGCAGCAGTCCATGTGATTTATTTATTTATTTATTTTTTAACTAATAACAGCAGTATTCCTGAGTTGAGAGGTAACTAAGGCTACATTCACATTGCAAGCCATATTGCTCAAATCTCAAAATTTTTAACTCAGATCAGATTTGGTTATTTTGTCGGTTGATCTGTATCTGTGTGTAATGTGAACGAATCTGTCCCTGAAACATCTCACATGCGCACACTGATACATGTATAAACGTCGCGTTCTTTACCAACAACAACAAAAAACTCATATTTGAGAGACGACTCGTAGCTTTAAAAAGGGAAATGGGTGCGTTTGTTAGCAGCTCATATGTGGAGCATCTTTAGCTGGAGTGGAGAGTAAACAGCTGGTCTGAAGAACATGCTCAGGTCGAGGAGGTAATAAAAGGCCAAGTGGTTTGCTTTTGCTGTTTTTGCAGCTATAGCTGCACAGCTGCACCAAGAGATGTGTGGGTACTCCAATTCCATTCATGTCACATGTCCATTGATCAAATACATATCCTATTTAGGACTCAAAAATGCTATGAAAAAAATCGAATTTGGCACGTTCACACAGCAACGAACAAATCAGATCTGAACCACATTGAGCAAAACAATCTAATTTGAGTCACTTCAGCCTGGTAATGTGAACGTAGCCATAATGTTCTAACAACCGATATCAGTGGACTATGCCTGCAATGTCTAAAATATAATTTCATTCTGAAAACAGTAAGTGGTCTGGTAGGTTTGTTGGATGCAATTGCAAACACTTTTACATTCAACTAAAAGGTTACTCTTGTGAATATACATATTGTTACTTTTCTGTAGCTAATATGCATTCACATTTAAATGGTTTAAACCTTAAATACAATAAATGTAATAAATGAATGTAAATTTGCATTGATCCACTGCACCACAATGCACGTTTTTAAAGTATTTTTCTGCATGCTCAATGTAATTACACATTCCCATCAAAAAGGCTCTTAATCCATAAAACTTAAAGTAGGTAATACATTTTTGGTGCATAGTTCCAAGGCCCTGAAGTTGTGGGTTGTGGGTTTAATTCCTGTTTCAGCCACTCTCTGGGAGGAGTTTGATGTGTTGTCCTCCCCCAGGTACTCTCATCCCCCCCAAATAAAAACAGTTTAAATGAATTGGTCATGCTAAAGTATGACTGTATAAATGAACAGGTTTGTGGAACCCTGCGATGGACTGGCACTCTGTCCAGGGGGTATCCTGTCTTGCACCAGTGTTTCCAGGTAAGCTCCATGTAATCTACCATGAACCTGACCAGAAAGAAGCAGCTAAGAAGATAGATGGATGAATTAATTTAAATAAGAAGTCATAAAATCTGCAATTGTTTCAGAATATTTTAGATTTATATATAGATATACTTTTGACAACCTCGTTGTTTTTATACCCATCATTCATTTTTTGTGACACTGAGGTGTTTAAAAACTCCAGCAGCACTGCTGTGTACCACCCAAACTGACACCACCCAGACTGGACTGCAGTCTGTAATTTAAGAAGTATAAAGTGTCCTATATGATCAGTTGAGCTAAAAAAGATGGATAATTGGTGTAGAAACAAGAAGGTTCTAATACAGCTTTAGGTGTAATACAGCTTTAACTACTGACAGGGTGATTAAATACATATGCATTACTATTGTTTTAATTGCCCACATCGTTAGCATGCTTCCTTCCAGTGTTTTTCTCAGTTCACAGTTGTGGATCATGAGTTTCTATTTTATCAGAAACAATCTCATTGTATATTCAAGGTTTTGGCCAAGAAATGGTAGTATATAAATAAACATTCTGTTTATCAATTTTACAATGAAGAACTATGTATATGTAAAGAATGTATGTACTGTATGAACAATGTGAGACAGCCACAATATCTTTGAAATCACATAAGCTAGATGTACTTAAGACATAATTACTTTTTCTAAAGGCCGAGGGAGTCGTGGACAAACCATTATTTTATGGAATATGACATCAACTGCCAAGGGATGGAGGAAAACATGTCAAAGTTATTAAAAAGCATATAAAAGCTTAATTCAAGTAATGTACACTTTGTAGACATTGTGTGACCCATATGTCAAACAGTAGCCTAACCAATATGGTGAAGAATGGACCAGTTCTAAAAGCCAGGGATTAAAGCAGGTGTGGGATTTATAGCCCTTGGCTAGAATATGTTGTCTCAAAAACAGAAATAAAATATCAGTTAGATATCTGTATTTTATAGTTTGAGTTATTGCATGCTTTTTTAAACATATAGATCCTAAAGATATATTATGTTCTCTTTACACAAATTCAAATAAAATAGTAGGTTTAGAAAACTATTAGACCTTTTAGTATACTTTTTACTTATAGATCCATGCCACAAATAACACATGAACCGTGCATTTAATTTAACAGATTATATTACTGTATTTAATTCTGGTTGAGCTGTGTGCAGGATTATAACAGATCACACTGCATGTAAACATGGCGACAGTTCTTCAAAGTGTTCACAACAAAAAAATACTTTGTTGATTATTGTGAGATACCTTAATATTGAATATTATCTGTTTTTCAGGTTTTGTAATCAGGTCTGTTACCAGGAGGAACCTGCAATGTGTCTGTGTGTTTCTGAAAACTTATTTTGCCTTGAAAATACACTTCTAAACAGTTTTTTTACAGTCAGAAAACAGAAAAAATTATGTATGGAAAATAATTACCTCTTCTTTATCATATCTTGAACTCTCATGGGTTGTAGCTGCCCTAATTTCCAGTCAACACTTTTTACACTACTGGTCCAGATATTAAAACAGGGATTTCAAAGGCATACGTTATCATTTCTGGAGCAGAGAAACATGAACTTAATGGCACTGTGTCTAAAGCCCCTCTGCAATGAGCTTTGGAGCCATTAAACTTCTAGAGTATTCTAGAGTGATGACGCTCTGTCCAGTGGGATGAGTTGGAGAGTTGGGAAGAAGGTGGAGTTGGGTCATCTTCATTATCCAACATCCTGGCCTCACTACAGCTCTTATTGCTGAATGCAATCAAATCCTCACAGCTATGCCTTTCTTGGACAGTATAGAGAGTTACACTTTTACTTTTTTTTTTAATACACTTAATTTCAGAAGAAATATAAATTGATTGTCCATATACTAAAATTGTGTACTTTTAGTGGGTAGTACACCTATTGTGTGCTTGCCCACACCCCTCTCAAACACACACACACACACACATACATACACACACACACTCGTCCCTCGTTCCTCCTGAATTTCAGTGCTGCAGTAATTACTGTGCAGACGGCTCTACCTGGATTGATTTCCTTACATGTGTCTTATTACTCGGGGCCTGACACACAATAAACGCCGTGTCAGGCGCGTTAACGATGCTGGGACTGATAACCCAGCACACACACTCACACTCTCTCTCTCTCTCTCTCTCACACACACACACTTCTTTGCACATTTACATTCAAACGGGGCGTCTGACAGAACCCTGTAGCAACAGGCTGCCGACCTGCCCTCTTCGCTTTCAGAGCCCTGATCTGGGCGAGGAGCTTAAAATTGGAAATTATCCCACATTAGAGCCTCGACACGGGGACAGGATCGAAAGGGATCGATAACTCAGCAGGAACTATAAATCAGCCCATCTCTCTCTCTCTCTTCCTCTCTCTCTCTCCCTCTCTCTCTCTCTCTGTCTCCCTCTCTCTCTGAACATATTTAAATTTTCTTGTAACAAATTAATTCCAGCATTTTCTGCTGATTGAATTAAGGCGCTGTCACAAGCGCTAGGCCGCTCCAGGGTGGAGGGGGGGGTAGGGGCTGGTGTGTTTTGAAGGCGCTGGGTGGTGGAGGGGGGGTCGTGGGGTGGTTGAGACAAATTGGCGGCGTGGACACGGGGTAACAAGCGGCAGCGTTGAGTCCCTGATAATCTTCCCACTAATTCTCCATTACGGCGAAATGAAGCCATAAATCTTCCTGACAGCTGATCGATGTAAACATTGTTTCCCCCATGATTGCCAGCGCTCCCAGCGGAGGCACTGTCCGCGCAATCCGCCGAAATTACTCCCCCGCGAGAGAGAGGGAGAGAGAGAGAGAGAGAGAGGGAGAGAGAGAGAGAGTAAGAGAGAGCGAGAACTCCTCTAAAAAAAGGAAAAACACAGCGGAAGCCCATGCGCTCCTCCACCTGATGAGAGAAGCTAGCTAAATGTAGTGGTTTAGCTTAGCGCTAGCCCAAGTTTCACATTTCTGAGGTAAATTACTGGTAAATTAGCTATAGGTAGTTATATGAGTTAACTGTCATGTTTACAGTATGATACCTAGCTAATAGTCTGGTAACTGGTAGCCAATGAGTTTTATGACAATATGTTTCTGAGGTAAATACTATTTGTTTAACTGTGATGTCACCTTTGGACTCATGGCCACATGTAGTTGTTTCATATGGATGATATAATAATTAAGAGTTTTATGGTGCAAAAAAAATATTTTCATAATTAATAAGCTATAGTAAACTGATAAAAGCAAACAGCTGGCCTATCACTTTTACATTTCTGAAGTAAATTGTTTCAAATGGTAACTTTTACATTATTTTCATTGAGTCAGGATCACATGTAGGTGATTCAAATGAATAATGACATATTTTTCAGTTTAAAAATGTACGAAATATCAGGTTAGCTTTCTACCTAGCTAGCAGTTAGATGTCAGGTTTCACAGCATACTAATCTAAGGTTTCCTGAGGTAAAATATTTTATTAGCTTGTAAGATAATATTTTTTTTCGCTTGCTAGCTAGCTGTAGCGGTTACCTGGTTACACAGTATACTAATATGAGGTTTCCTGAGGTAAAATATTTTATTAGCTTGTTAGCTAATAACAATGTTTTTATCTTGCTAGCTAGCTTCAGCAGGTAGCAGTCAGATGGTGAAATATACTAGTTTTTACATCCCTTTGATACAAATCAAATACAGGGTCTTTTAAAAAAGTTAAAAGTGTCATTCAAGATTAATAAAAAACAAAACATCTCAGAATTGTGTAACTTGTCAAAGTAAAAAAAATAGGCATTGGGCAACATTAAGCTTGTGTCTCAGAAAATTACAGAAACACAAATTAATAAAAATGTTAATATTTAAGCCAAAAATATTGCTTTTACTCCAGTTCTTTGAGTTATGTGATGGCTTTTGGTTGGGTAAAAATGTAGTTTTGCTTCTCATATTGTACAGTCAAGTACATCAAATATGTCCCAAGTTATTATTAAAAATGCTTTTTAATAAATTATCAACTTTCCCTAAATTATTAATTGATGCCATCATTATGTCAAAGTAGTGTTGCTTTAATATACTGTTTTAAAATACTCTACAGCACTGACAGCACATCTTTGTTTTTGCTGTGTTGTAAAGTAATGTTTCTTTACATTGTTGGTCCTTTATACACAATTTTAACAAACCTTCTCGCTGAATAGATTTTAAATAACTGTGTAAAAGTCATGTGGCGTATTTTTCATCTCTGAGATGAAATAGCATTTAAAATAAGCCAAAACAAGTCTAGTTTTAGAAGTCTTGTCAAGAAAATTGAGAAAAGGAGAGTTAATTAAGCAAGTAGAGTGAAAACCGAGGTGTTTCTAGCCACTGGTGTAGGCCCACATTGCACACTACGACACTGTTTTTAGCTAAAAGCAGCAGTGAGGTCCGAGGGCTAAGCTGTAAGCTGTGGTAACATGTATTAAATTACTCTATCCTTTATCGAGTGTCGTTAATGTCCTGTAAACGAGAAATGGAAGTGCCCTGTGGCTTGGCCTGTGGCCTCTATCCGTGTGCACTTAATTCAAGAACAGATACTTTAAGTTCTCCTTCTCTAAGCCTGGTGGCCCCGTCCAGACCCCAGCTACATTTCAGTTTACACTGCACTCATCCATTACTGCCAACTCTTTCCTTCTTGTTTCCTGCTCTCAAACCCCCCCATATGTTAGCTTTCATTCACCGATTGGTGAACATCTTCACCCTTTGAAGTGTTATTGTGAATTACAGTATTTGGTAACTGTTTGATTTAGGACTGTATATTTGTTGGAGTCCCTCAGGGTTCTAATTTGGGGCCTATAAAAACTGATAATGGTTATGACTAACGTAATAACAAGAGTGGCGTCCACTCAGGCTATTGGACATGCTGCTAAACAGGCACTGAATACTGTATACTGTATATGTGGGATCTGTTAATAACCTGAAACAGCACTCTGTGTTCAGGTCCACTGAGAGTTAACTTTCATTTCATGCCACCTCTAGTCTACTGCAGTGTCAGGGAAATACTCTGCGCTGGTGATGATTCAAAGAAGGTCTAATTTCTAATTTTCTTTTGTTTCTCTCTCATGGAGATATGACAAGAGCAAACGCTTTTGAAAGATTGAGTTGTCAAACAGTCAGAGCTCTGTGCACATTATCAGCCTGTTAACTGTCTGATGATATTCTACACTGTTATTAAATCATGCATGCAATTACAGAGAGTCTGATGCTCTTAAAGGGGAATCCTTTGCTGCATGTCGGCTCGGTGCCGCTGGAATATTCTTCTTAAGGATCACCTGCACACAGAGAATTCTACAATGGAGTAAAATGTGATCTTTAAATCTTTTGTTTCACACACTTGTCTATACAGTAAATGACTTGCAAGATAATTATTTTCAACTTCTCATAAAATGTTATCATTGATTTTTATATCATATACTGTAAAACATTACAAAACTCAAAATCCTAGCTAGGCCTTGTACTGGGTGATATGACCTCAGGTACAGTACTGTAAGTTTCTTGATTCATTGAATTATTTACTTTTGTTATACTGTATGAGTAATTAGATAAGCTGCTGCAGTTGCTCAGTTACATCTCTAAGTTGCTTACTTTCGCAGACTAGGGTGAATAGGGTGGAGTCAAGTGACAACACATGTGGAAGTATGTTTTCAGTGTCACTGTACATGAACACACACAGTGGTTAAAGTACTAACATAACTTTTAAAAATATATAAGAACACAATGACGATTAGAAGTTTTGGATGTTGGTATTCATTAATTTATTAGGCCCAAACCCATTTCGCTCTTTGGCCCTACCACTTACCCCTTACCCTCTGTTTTGCACGTGCACACCAAGGGGTAGAGGTGTCCTGATTCTTGTTAGGCTGGAGGGGTAGGAGGAAGGAATGGGGCTTGTTAGCACTTCAAACAGTACTTTTTCAGAGGCACACTTCAAAGCAAAATAAAATAAAATAAAATCTAATCAAAGCTAATTTCAGCTTAATAAATCTATTCCAAGGAAAGGGGTCACACTCAAAAAGAAGGGGTGAAATGGAATTGGGCCTCATTGCCTAGCCCTAGCTAGCCCTCTGGTAGATCACAGTTTGCTGAGATTAATGTAGCCAAGCTAGCTTTGTTTTAATATGGTTTAAATAGGGATTAATAAATATTTTTGTGAATTATTTGAGTACTAATAGCCCTTGAAGAGGGGGACTATAAAAAAAATGAATGAGTAAAAATGGTCCTTAGCTACTTCATATTAGAACTTTATGCTGTATGTTTTACAGTAAACTCGATCATACTGTACATTTTGACACAACATATCAGTATCGTCACAATTGTATTATATCGGTATTATCAATACAGTAATATCTCTACAGAGACAGTATGATCTGTTTAAGGTGTGTAGTTTAATTATACATTGTATTATTAGCAAATTTCATTGCTTTCCACTATATTTTTATGCCCCTGTTTCAAAATGAAGTATCACTTATTGGATTATGACATTTTTTTTTTGTTCCTTGACCCTATGAGTTAGTGCCCATGATCAAATCTGTAAGTGTGTTATTGTAGCCCCTGTCTGCTCTAGTCCGTCAGATCAACACTGCCTCGCGAGAAAGATCTGAAGATTCGCTGTATGGGCAGCATTGTTCCATTAGGCCTACTGTGGGAGTGTATTTATGAGGGCCATCCAACCAACGCCTGAGGGGCATTCGTAAAGGACAAGGCAAGCCCTCTCTGAACAGACATCCTCTATTGCTTTAAAGGTTACTGCTCCTCCAATTGGTCCCAGTCTGGCAGTGTCACTTGCATTATGACTTCATCACCCCGGGAGAGGAGGACGAGACGAAAGGAAAACAGTTGGCGGCCATCCGTCAATGTCCGTCTCAAATTACCGCTCGACCAATCACTGCGCAGGATCAATAGGGAGTCGGTGAGGGCGGAGGGGAGGAGACTTGGGGGGTGGCCGGCCTGGAGATGGAGGAATAACTGATCAATACGCGAGGATGGATTTTGTCATTTTGAAAAGCTGCTGTCCGAGGTAAAGCACTCTTGTATGATGCTCGAGGTGGTCCTGGAGGTCTCTGGAGAGCCTGAAGACATTGTTCCAACATTGTGTCTGATGGCTCGGTATGAAAGAAGTTGGCTTCTTCAGAGAGGTCACGAAAAATAACAGCGCAACTTTTGTTATCTTCACAAATTAAAAGCTCAACGACCGGCCAAAACCTATTGATTTTGTATTAGCTAACTTCAAGCATGGTACAGCAAAAGTAGCCTCAAGTTTGTCCTATAAGATATAGTGCATAGATCCCGATTATTGAGGCTTCTCTCAGACTAATGACTGTTTGATCACAGCCGGTGGGTTTATTGACAGCCGAAGTGGCCTGATTAATGTTGGTTTAAGCAAGCCGGGATAATACTTACACAAGGCTTATTAGAGGCAGAAGCGGCAGTGACTGATACCTCGGCTTAGAGATGTCTTTTAAATCACACTCTGTAGCTTTTAAAAAACTGACCTATGCCATTAGAGTGGCTATTAGACTCACATTCACCAGACTCAACACATGAATAAGAGCTATTGATTTTGATATTCAACTGTAATCGACATGTAACCTTGTGGACATTTGCTATATGTGACTAGTATGCGGTTGAAGACACATGCTCAGGTAATGAACCATGGACAGGCCTTTACACAGTCATTAGATGTTCACCGAAGCATCAGTGCATAGAGTATATCCAAGACAAGACAACCACTAGGGCTTTCATCCATGGACAAAGGGTTTTAATACACTATATGGGCAACCGTATTGGGATACACCTAGACATGCAGTCTGCCTTTACAAACATCAATTAATTCTTGCATGTTATGATAATAAGATATCATTGTTGACTGTGTTTTTTCTACTTGTCTAGATATTCCATGATCAGCTGTTGGAAACGATAAGAAACCACAGCATCCAGGACCACGTACAGTTACAGAGCAGGGTGCTGAGATTTGAAATACACGGTGCATACACAGTAAATGTCACCACAGCTCTGCTGACTCAACAACTGCAAAGTTCTGAACCTAGTCTAGTTTTGACATCAACCCAAAAACTGTGTGTTTTAGGCGTTTAATGGCATGGTTTTCCATTAAACTCCTGCATGAGTAGCTGCATGCAAGCCTTACATCAATACTAAGCTTCAGATGGAGTGGTGTGATGCACACTATCCCACTTTTTGGCAGTCTGATGGACAAGGTTGGGTATTGTGCCCACTTTATTTGGATTATTTTTGAGAATTTGGTTTAGGCTCTTTAATTCACACACATTTTGGACACATTTAGCTTTTTCCACACTTGGTGGACACAATTTGAGGAAGGCCCTTTTCTGATCCAGTATGGTAACATGACCCAGTGCACAATTTAAGGGCCATAAAAAATGACTAGGATGGGATGGTAAAGAACTTCCCCAAACTGGCCCTCACCTTAACCCTATCATACACAATTTTGGATAAACTAGAATGGATATGGTAAGCCAGGCCCTCTCATCCCACATCACACAAAAAATGCTCTTCTCGATGAATAGACACACCCCAAGATCCTGTGGAAAGTTTCTTCTTCCTAAAAAAATGGAATCTCGTGTAGCTGCAAAGGGGTACTGACTCCATATTGGTGTTAATTCATTCCTTTATTTAGAATGAGATGTCATACAAGCTTCTATAGATATAATACATAGCAGTCCCAATACTTTTGTCCGTAGAGTATATCTGTATTACAGCCCATGTGGATGTTGTTGTGGCACACAGGAAGTTCTTCTCAGTCCTGAAGTGCGTGGGACTGGCCTGTTAGTAGGCCTGCTAGCTGGGAGCCCATTATACAGTAGCAAGTGAGGACAAGCTAGGAGTCATCACCTCAGTTGTCATATTTAGAGCTGTGTTTCCAATCAACATAATGCCCTTTAAGATCTCATTTATAAAACATTATCAAGGGGTCAGAAGGCAACTGGAGATTGCATAAATATCCAATTAAACATATGAATAATTTGCCCGAGGTCAAGTATTGATTTTCTCCTCCTCTCTCTTGGAGAGAGTTGGTGGGGTATAGATGAATGCCCTGGGCCATGGAACAGTGATGCTACACTAATCATGCAATCATCCCGCGTCTTTCTTGTACCAAACCGCTAGTGTGAATGTTCTTTCCAGCGAGGCCTTATGGGAGCTGGTGTATGTGATGTTTGAGGGCCGTAGAGACTGTGCAAGTGGAGACCGGAGTGAAAAATACATCCTTATGTTGGTCTCTTAAAGTGCGAGGTTGGAGATGTCTCCGAGTTTGGCTTGGCTGAGCGTGCGGTGCGGCCAAGAGCAGTGACCTCTGTGAAGTGTAATATTGCCGATCAGAATATCTCAAATTGAAAACAAGACCTCCATGCCTGCTTTGACTGCTTTTACATACAACTTCATTGCACCCGTTATTTCTTTATCCGCTCTTTTCATTCATATATTCCTGTTTTTTTCTCCTCTGTTTTTTATTTTTTCCGCAATTTTTCTGCAGAGGAGAGGTGACATGTCCTGGGGCGTGTTATTATTTTTGAAAAATTCAACGATTTAAAGTGTAACATTTCCAGACTCCAAGGTCACAGCTGTGTAGCGTTTTTTTCCTCCCTTTCCACCCCTCCCTCTCTTTTCTCTCTCTTGCCCTCCCTACGAATCGATCGCTTCTAAAGAGCTCAAACGGAGCGCAAGGACTCTGGGGGCCTCCGGCAATGCGGTCGGAGGGAAAGCGCTGGTAGGGACGCAGGCGTAGCGAGAGAGAGAGAGCGAGCGGAGAGATAGCTCTCCCACTTTTCCAATCGGAAAGCCTGGCAGCCTGACCTCGGAGTTCAGGGCGAGCGGGCGGATTGGCGCGGGTACAGGAGCGCCAGGCCCGGAATTTAGCCGCCCGGGCTGGCGCAGAGCGCCTTGGCCTCTCCTTGTGCCTTCGCCAAGAGCCTGAACAAAATATAAAACCCTTTTTTTTTTTTCCCGTCTTCACATTTTGTCAGAGATGGATGTAAATTTGATTCGCTCTCCATTTATTAAGGCCTGATTACAGGATCAGCTGTGCTCTAAGTAGCGCTTTCAAATGTTGACCATGCAGCGCTTGTTTTAAACATGAGGGCACAGAACAGGTTAAAGGCCCATGTCTCAGTAACCTCGTCGAATGTGATGTGGAGTCCGGCCTGGCATATACATAATGCAGGAGAAGATGGCAAACAAAGAGAGTTTAATGGGAAGTTAAGAGCAAGTGGCTGGTAAGGCGAGGAGCTTTCAATAACTTGGAGCAGCTCCTCTTGCTCCAGCTGTACTTCGGTTTAAAGGAATGCTAACAAGCAGGCATGCTAACTCCTGCTATTGTGAACCTTTTAGCATGCATTGGTTCACATAATGCTAATTGCTAATCTCTAGGACTGATCTCCTGTTAGAAGTGATAATTGCTAGCAGGGTTAGCAGTGGACACAGATACCCTCTATACTTAATATTAAATATATGATCCTGCTTTTGTTGTCCAGGGAAGGCTTTCTACTAGATTTTAGAGCATTTCTGTGAGGATTTGATTGCTCTTCCACCTCCACCAAGTTTTGCATGGAGCACCATCATTCCAGATGGAAGAAGTAGGCAAACTGTGTGTGTGTTGATGTGCATTTGCACATCTGTCTCAGCAATCTAAGCAAACTAAAAAAAAAGTAGCTGAATGCATTCAACACAATGGGTATCCAAAACATTTGGACATACATTTGGATCATTTTTTGCAGTGTAGAAAGGAATCTTGGCGAGCAGGTGAAAACACGATACCTCTCAGTTTCTCAAACCCCAGTGGCAGTGTCTCGGCCCTCTCGCTCTCTCACTCTCTCACTCTCTCTCGCTCTGACTTCATCTTCGATGTTCCATGTATGTCGGCGGCAACAGTCCTCAGCGCTCCAGCCCCACAGGGGGTCAGCCGTGTAAGGAACATAAAAGGCCAATTTAATTTAACGCGTCCGCGGCTCCCAAGTATTTTAATTCAGACAGCTGTGACGGAGGAGTTAATATTTTACTTGTCAGAAGCCAGGCCGAGGCCACTGAATCATAGTAATTCTCATTAAGAGGCTCTCCCCTAGCAGCGCCCTAATTCAAAATAATGAAAGTAAAGACTGAGAGGGATTCTAATGCTGGTTGAGGCCTATCTTTTAATATTCCCCCCTTGATGGATTAGGGAAGCGGGAAATTCATCTTGGATCATGGGGCCTAATTCAATAAGGGATCATTCCAGGAGTATTGCATTTTATAATAATGTCATTTAAAGTGTCGTCTTCCATTCTGACTGTCCCATATGTATGCTTATATAATGGTGCCGGAGGGATAAACTTTTACAGGGGGAATCGCACTTCCGCCCCCCTCTCCTAATGCTCCCTCTTTTGTTCTCTCGTCTCCTGCTCTCTCCGTTTCTCTCTCTCTCTCTCTCCTTCTCTCTTTCTCTTTCTCCCTCTCTCTCTATCTCTCTCTTTCTCTCGATGTTTTCCCTCCAACCAAAGTTGCAGAGATTTTAGGTCTGCAGGCACTGAATCAATTTCTCAGTGGAAATTTAAATAACTCGGGCAAATAGATTCTTCATAATAAACCAATGGTACACATTAATATTTAACCAATTATTGCAAATTGAGTGCTGTGCAGACACATAACTGTTGAATACAGTTGAACTTAGTAATATATAAATGCATGGATGTCACCAACCATTGGTTTGCTAGTTATCCTCATTTTTAGTTTTCACTGGCATACAAAACATTGTTATAACCTTGTTATAATTTAAAAGGAGTAGAAAAAAGTTGTTTTCAATTTAATGTATAGTACTGTAAAAAAAACATACAAAACAAGTATATTTAGACTAGGGGAGTGCAACAATATCAGTTTATTTAAGTACTGTGATATGAGTTTGTTTTTAATACTGTATTGATTCTTAAAAACACACATGAGGTATTGTTATTTGTGGCTTTCATCTCATTGTATATTCTTTTTTAGGTTTTGAGAAGATATTATTGATTGCAATCATTGATTACAATAGTAATTGCTTTAACGATAAATGGAATCTTTATTTTGATAGTTAAAATTGATTTGTTTTGGGTTTTCTCTGAGTGGTCCAGCTGATTAAGATACTGTTGCTATGATCTAAGTATAAGGTTAGCTAAATCCCAGATCATGCTCTTGCCATCAGCAGCCAGAGCCAGAGAGAGTACAATCCGTTTAGCTATTTTAGGGGTGGGTAGACGACGCTGTCTTTCCCCTTGACACTCCTAATCTAGGATCTTCTGAAAATCTACAGAATCCCAGTAAACTTGTTCAATTGTTCCAAGAGAGGTTTCTGTTGTATAGCTGCCAGGAGCAAGGTAGAATTTTGATTAAAACATGGTCAAATTAATGTAAGTATCAAGAATATTTAAACATTTACAGAGCAAATAAAGACTTGAGAAGATTTAAGTAGTGTAGGATCTTCTAAAAATCTACAGAAATCCAGTAAACTTGCTCAATTGTTTCAAGAGAGGTTTCTGTTTGATAGCTGCGAGGTGCAAGGTAGATTTTTGATTAGAAAATGGTCAAATTAATGCATAAATCAAAAATCTGTTAACATTTACAGAGCAAATAAAGACTTGAGAAGATTTAAATAGTGTAGGACCTCCTGAAAATCTACAGAATCCCAGTAAACTTGTTCAATTGTTTCAAGAAGGGTTTCTGTTGTATAGCTGTCAGGAGCAAGGTAGATTTTTGATTAAAACACTGTCAAATTAATGCAAAAATCAAAAATCTGTTAACATTTACAGAGCCAATAAAGACTTGAGAATATTTAAGTAGTGTAAATTCTTCTGAAAATTTACAGAATCTCAGTAAACTTGCTCAATTGTTCCAAGAGAGGTTTTTATTCTATAGCTGCTGCCAGAAGCAAGGTAGATTTTTGATTAGAAAATGGTCAAATTAATGCATATATCAAAAATAGATGCTGCCTGCTAAACAAGTGTCACCTAAAATATGATCAACATAAGTAGTAGAAATGACCTCTACAGAATCCCAGTGCAAGAGTGATTTCTGTTGTATAGCTGCCAGGTGCTAATGAGATTTTTATTCAAATATGGTCAAATTAATGCAAATATCAAAAATCTTTTAACATTTACAGAGCAAATAAAGACTTGAGAAGATTTAAGTAGTGTAGGATCTTCAAAAAAGGAAAATCTACAGAATCCTAGTAAACTTGCTCAATTGTTCCAAGCAGGGGCGTAGCAGCAAATTCTGGGCCCTGTACACCCTCTATGTTAATGGGCCCCTATCCATGCCAGTAAACAAAGGAAAGTGAGCGAAAAAAAAATCAGGATTTTCATGGGCCCCTCTCCCTACTCGGGCCCTGGGTAGTCAGGTCCACTTTTCCCCCCACTACCACGCCCATGGTTCCAAGAGAGGTTTCTGTTCTATTGCTGCCATTTGCTCTCCATGACTCAACACCTCCAGCTTTCTAGCTTTCTGCTTAGGAACCTGCACCTCTTTGACCTCTGGTTGAAACGTCCTGATGAGTAAAGTCCTCTTTTCATAAGCGCGTCCACCATGAGTCTGTCTGTCAGACACGTAGGATGAGGTGTCCTGACTGTGACCTTTTAAAAGGGCCCCATGTATTCATTAAGATAAGAGCCAGCTCCTCTCAGACCTTCTCCAAAACGACAAAGTGCCCCCTCTCTCCCTCTTGCTGCCCCTCGCGTGTCGCCACTACCTCGCGCCCACACTCAGCCCACGACAGTGTGACTCCCTTGTTCCCCTCTATCTTCTCTTGCCTTATCACTCTTGTCTTCCTTCGGCTGTCCAGACACTTGCATTCCTCTGTCATTGACGTGTGGCGCTTGCAGGTCTGGATGGTGTTGGAGACGCTGCTCACGGGCTCTGTTTAAAGATCAGCATGGGCCTTGTTGTAGGCATGTGTTCAGGAAAATATCGGCTTGTGCCTACGACCGAATCACAGCCGTGATGTTATTCGTGATAACACACTCCCTCTCGTGTTCTATTGCTTAAATAATATCTGTTTATAAGAACACTGTATACTATTAATACTGTATAAGACATTATGGAACTATGGATGTCTTTATAAAGATAATTTATTGTTACGAAAAGTATAACTCAAACAATATAAACAATAAGTTACCACATTCTTTGATTTCACCAAATTGAAAACCTCTGGAATATAATCAAGAGGAAGATGGATGATCACAGCCATTCTATGAAGCTGAACTGCTTGATTTTTTTCAAAAGCAGTGTGTAAGACTGGTGGAGGAGAACATGCCGATTTGCTTTAAAACTGTGATTAAAAAACAGGATTATTCCATCAAATATTGATTTCTGAACTCTTGAAACTTTATGAATATGAACTTGTTTTCTTTGCATTATTTGAGGTCTTAAGGCTCTGCATCTTTTTTTTTTGTTGTTATTTCAGCCATTTCTCATTTTCTGCAAATAAATGCTCTAAATGACAATATTTTTAATATTTTTAAATTTGGAATTTGGGAGAAATGTTGTCAGTAGTTTATAGAATAAAACAACAATGTTAATTTTACTCAAACATAAACCTATAAATAGCAAAATCAGAGAAACTGATTCAGACACTGAAGTTTTTCCAGAGCTGTATATTGCTATTAATAATTAATTATTTAGTGCTGTGTATGCCTTGTAATGTTTATATACTGTATATAAATAAAATATTCACAGGAATAAGCTTAACAATGCTAAAAAGAGCAATATCATATATTTCATTCACATTTAGGGCGCTTTCTCTTGATAAGAAATCTGTTTTTATGCAGTGTATCTATGCTGTTAGGAAAGAAGGAAGGAGACCACTGGAGATATACACCAAGGCTTTGGGCTAACAGCCTGCAAGGTCTAGATTTTTTATTTTTTATTTTTTCAGTTTCATTTATTTTAGACTGCAATGATATGTCTCCAACATATACACACACATATACACACACATACACGCTCACACTCACACACAGTCCTTGCTAAAGCCCAGCGCGCATGTTGGACGCTAATGCACAGCTATTTAATTAGATGTTGCCAGATCGTTGAGCCAAGATGGTAATCCAATAGTGCGGTAAGGCCCTTGTTAAATCCTCTCTCTTCAAAACGCACGCTTGCCCCTGACACTGGCCCAAGAAGCATTTTCCCGACCATCACGTCTCCTTTGTCCGTCTTCCTTAGGCCTTGTGACATCAATTTACATTGGATTGCATTAAATCCATGTAGGCTCGCGCACGCACGCACGCACGCACGCACGCTCGCCCAACCTCACACCGCCTATCAAATCTGACACCGGCCCATCGCCATTATACATTCCAGAGTGCGTGGATCCCATAATCTCATAACCTATGAGAGTGTGTCTGTCATTTAAACATTAATCAAGCCGTCCGGGGGTAGCGGCCTGTTACTCTCTGTGATCTGGATTACCATAGTAATGCACCTGCCAATAATGCTAGGAGTAGGAGGACCCAAATCAATAAGTACATCTGAACACAATCACCACAACCCTAAAGAAGCCGCTCTGTGCACTGTACAGTACATTCTGTACAATATAATCTCATCAATGCGTGACACTTGCTCTTTGTGGATCCTCTCACAACCCGAGCTCGAGTTATGCATTCGCCTGTGTGTACTTAAGCCAGGCTTTGATAATGTTTTGCTCCCATTATGACTGTTGGCTGCAGGCAGGCCGCAAAAGGCACAAGCAAACGGTATTTACAAACACTCATGCGATTAATCTTATATGAAACCCAGACGAGCCGTCACGCACCGACCTCTTTTCAAACACTGGTTTTTGAGCGATGGCTGCGGTACGGGAACAAAACACACGAGAAAAAAAAAAAAAAACAGAGCAAAAGAACGTGGGTTCTTCTTTTCTGAGTTCCTGGAAAGACCGTGGAGGGTTCAGGCAGAAAACGAACGAGAGCCGAAAAAAGGTCTTAGAGGTTAGCAGTTTTGGAACTGTTTGGAAGGGCCGCTTTACTCGGATGCAGCGGACTTCCACATTTGGCCCAACAGTGCAGTCAGTCAGTATCTTCTTTCAACCTCAAGCACTAACACAGAGATTGGTCTCCTTAAGAAGCATGTAATTGGAGACACCTATTACACTGGAGATATTACATGACAAAGAACCCGGCACGAAAACCCCTAGTCATGGCCCATGGTTTATTTTCCATAAATAGACGGTGTGAGGATGGTCCTGCCGCTGGAAGACCACTTTAAATATGTACTACAGTTGTTTCATTGCTGAATCAATTGTCGTCTGTGGTTTTGAAGTAATGTGAGGCAAATCAAATCAAAAGAACCTCGGGCCTTATTTACCAACTTTTACCAGAGAGAAATACACTATATGAACAAAATAAATTAAAAAATTCAGCTTATTTATTGTTTCTAAATACTTTATCCTGCTATTGTTTAAGTTATAACTGTCTCTACCTTCAGTGGAAAGGTTTCTACTGATGTCTACTAGAGGAGCACGTCTGTGGGGAATGGGGATTGAGTTGAATTGCATTCAGGAACGAGAGTGTTAATGAGGACAAGGACAGGTTTGTCGGATGATCACCAATCATAATCACCGAACTTATTATCCTGGTTTTTAATCACAGTTTTCATGCATCTTGGCATTTTCTCCTCCACCAGTCTTACACACTGCTTTTGGATAACTTTATGCCTTTACTCCTGGTGCAAACATTCAAGCAGTTCAGCTTGTTTTGATGGCTTGTGATCATTAATTTCGATTATATTCCAGAGGTTTTCAATGTCTCCATTTTTGCAGTAGCTCTTGTATCAGCACCATCAGTAGCTCCACAGTTGCTCAGGTAATCAACAAAAGACAAAAAGTCATGGCCAGTAAAACCAACCAGATTCCCATTTGTTATTAATATATTTGACTTTGCAGAAACCCCTCCAAATTTAAGAATACTACTGCTTTCAATTTAAAAGAAAAAAAAAGAAAAATAGTCCAACTTTATAACAAGTGACTCCAATAAATCTGTACTAATGCATACGTCACAAGAAGTTATTACACCACTGTTATAACATGAATTACAGACGCTTATGATAAAGTAGGGCAAAAAAAATAATCGTAACGACTGCTGCTGTTATGTCCAGTCTGACGTACATAGCTGCCCTAAAATGAGAAAACAAAACAGTAGGATAATCTAACTTTGCTGTGCTGAATTTGATTACTCTTCATTTGAGAGGGAATATGTATTTTTTGTTTTGTTTTTTTACAGTCTAGTTTTCTGTTTTGCATTTGTGCATGTGTGTGTGTGTGTGTGTGTGTGTGTGTGTGTGTGCGGGTGTGTGTTTGTTCGTGTGCGAGACCTTGAATGTTAACTGCTGTTTTGTCTTCCTCTAAAGCCGAGTTGTTCGTTATCTCCCATATCGCAACGCCAGCTGCGACGGAATGACAATAACAAATAAACACACCGAGCCCATAAAGGATTTGCGGATCAGACTACTTAAACAGGATGCTGAGCAACAATCGCTAACTCTTTGTTTGGCCTCATTCGGTTTTTATACGCGCCTTTTATGGCTTTCTCCTGAACGAACGAATGAAACGATTGACGTGCTGTCATTGCTTTTCCTGGTATTGGTAGAAGAAAAAAAGGAGAAAAATCTCTTAAATGGATTAACGTTGTCGTTTTCATCGCATTCTAACAGTGTCTCCTTCTTAACAAGGTGTTCTGTGGAATTTTCATGTGGGGGGAAAAAATGTCTGTAACATTATTAACGCTGCAACCCAAAGTGGTCCCAGCAGTTCATACTCAAAGGGCCCTCTGACTACACCGGCAATGGGCTTGAGTGATAGGGCGGCCTAATTGGCTGAGGGAGCGCTGTTTGAGCCAGTTTTTAGGCCTCTCTCTTTCTCGCCCCAACTGCATTTCGCACCTTTGAAGCTGCCCTTTCATCTCTCCAGCCCCATGATGTCTGTTGTCTTTTGTCTGATGGTGTGTGCACATTTCTTTTTCAGAGCACTTAATATAAAACAAAGGCAAACCTTTAGAGAGCTTGTGCCTCTTTCCCTCTCGCTTTCTTTCTTTCTTTCTTTCTTTCTCTCTCTTTCGCTTTTTCTCTCTCTCCTCCACCTTTCGTTCTGGGCAGGTCCAGGGTGGGTTTTGATTCAGAAGTCATCTGACATGCTCAAACACACTCCCCTTCCTCCTCCGCCGGTCTCTGAAGGGCTTGGAAACACACTTAATATCACACCATCTTCACAGGAAACAGCAGTCCCGCCATGCCTCATATTTAAAAAATAAATCAACTCATGATTACATAAGTCACCAGCGCTTTTGTGGGGAATTGTTCTCCCTCAGCTAGATTGTAAGCCAAGCACCCACTTGATAGAACTCTTCATACAAGCGTTTCATTATTATTATTTTCTTTTTTTGTCACGGGAAATGATTCAGCGCTAACTCCCTGGCAAATTGCTCAGTGGTAAATTTAGTAACGGGCCATGAAGGCCCAATATGGACCACAGACAGTTCATGAGATGATATGAGTGGCGTGGAAGTGGATTATAGCGCCATAGTGGTTTTTGTTATCACTGCCCTGAGGGTAGACGCTCCCGAGTCTCCTGAGCCTGTGGTAGCGTTTCACTCAGTTACACCTTAAAAAATGAAGTGTTCGGCTTACCTTAAGGTAAATCTAATTTACACAGTTTTCCTCTTACCCCAATTGTAGGTAGACAGCCAAGACATGTTTAGTGTTTGAATCTTCTAATTGACACATTTAGCTACTTTATTTTGCAGCCATTGCTGACAAAGCTTGTTTTGTCCCCATAGAGAAATACTGCCAATAAAATAGGACTATCGAGACAAGATAAAAACATGAATCCCTTGGCATCAAGGGGGCTTTTGATATTAGGTAAACAGATGAGAACTGTGAGGTTTTCCATAAGGTACTTTTTGGGATGAGGTGGGGTGATGATCATCAATCAGAGCAATACAAATAAAAAGATTGCCTAAAACATGCATCTTCCTTTTATTCAGATCCTTAATGGTGTTTTAATACAATGGCATATCTGTAGGTTTATATCTCCAGGCTAATGCCAAGACACAGTCCTACAGCTCTATGGCAAAAAAGAGAAGCTTTTTGTCTTGGCTTGAATATTGTAGAGCCTGGAATAGTACTGGAGCAGAGTAATAAGACCAAGCCATATTTACACTTCATTTAGTCTTACTGGTGTAGTCTTACTGGTGTAGTCTTACTGGTGTAGATCCATCATTCAACCCAGCACCTAGAGGGTGAACAACTCTCCATCAGTGAAACTTCCACAACTAAACTAATCAAACTAGTATAAAACATACACATAATGAACCCAAACAAAGAAGAAGAGTGGGTGCAAAGCATACTGGCAGCAGCCCTCTTTATTTAGTGATGCCACAAGGATAAAATTGTTAAGAAACCGTGTCAGTTTATTTTTTGCCACATTATAGCTTTATATTAAGGTAGAAACAAATTTGGCCTAATTTAGATTTTTTTTTGCTGTGATTTGTTCATCTTAAATAACTGATTAATGGTTTGAGGTGAAGAAGAAGGGTGTGGAAGAAAGGAAACAATGGACCAGAGGGCAGTAATGGAAAGTGGGGTGGAAGGATGGAGTCGGTGTGGTTCCTGGTGGTAATGTGAGGCCTGCCTGCCTGTCGGTCAGTTGGTCAAGAGAGTGGGTGTTTTCTCACCAGTGCTAATCTGCGGAGCACTTCAGTGTCCCCGTCCTGTTGTCTCCTTAGGCTCTCTGGTCCTCTACTTCTTTACTGATAGGCCTGAGTGGAGAGACAGGTGAAAAAAAATAAAATAGAGAAGCCAGTGATGCCTCTTGTTTATAGCTGTATAGATAGCATGACTTTCAATTAAAACTGTTTTTTTTAAATAAGTAATTATTTTATAATATGTAGATTATGATTCTACACTGTTAATTACACTATAACAGACTATGCATAACATTATGACCATTCCCTTATTTCAACACCCATTATCTATTTTTATTTTCAGCTGCAGTGAGTATATAGGATCACATATTTTTTATTTCTGTAATTAAAGGCCATTGTACTTCTGCCTTGTACTAGTATGAGTGGATCAGGCACAGCAGTGCTGCTAGAGTTTTTACACAACCAACAGCATCCTGTGACCACTGATGAAGGAGTAGATAATGACCAACACAAAATTTGCGGCAACAGAGGAGTTTCTGTCTCTTGTCTTTACATCTACAAGGTGGAGCAGGAAGGTAGGAGTGTAAAGTAGGGATAATGTGTGGACACAGTGTTTAAAAACTCCAGCAGCACTGCTGTGTCTCATTCACTCTTACCAGCATTACACGCACTAAAGCCCTTTTCAGACAGGATTAGTTTCTCAGGGGGTCCTGGGGTCATTTTCTCTTTTATATTATTTTATTCTCGTCTGGAACGACCATATCTATGTTTTTCTCAGACTTCCTCTGAGAAAATTACAGGCAGAATTATCAACTGTTTTTTGCTGAAGATAAGGTAAGGTAATTTTAGTCCTGTCCAGACTCAAATCTTTGTGTTTCGTTAACTCACTTTTAATAAAATAGCTATTTTTACACTGCCGCGCACTGTAATTACACTTTGGGCACACGGAGATCCATGTAAAAACACAACAGCAAGTGGAAATGGAGGAGCTACTGAACATGATGTCATGTGACCGAGAAAGCCAAAAAACTCACTGGTCCTCCTGTTTATTTTTTATTTTTTTCAATTGGAGTCCGGATGCAAGATTTTTATCGCTGAGTAGAAGGGTGAAATATTTTTCACAGATGTCCCATTGAGAATCTAATTCCGTCCGGATAGGGCTTAAGACATCACCTTCATGCTAGTGTCTCTGCTTTTGGCTACTGACTATTGAAGAACAGGGTGAATGGAGGATAATAATAAAGTATGCAGAGAAACATATACAGAACTAGATTCTGTAGTTAAAGAAAATTGGAAATAGGTTTATGCTTGATCTGTACAGTTTGGAGTTATTTTTAGGGAACTCAAAGCCAACACACACCTTTTTTTTTCTTTAAGTGAATAGACAATTGACAATCACCTCATTGCTGGCTCTGATGTACACCGTCAGTATGCTTCAGGACCTGCTCTGTGGATTAGTCAACGCGTCCTCTGTTATTCGTGTCTGGTGTTGAAGTCGACGAGTCCCATTCACAGGTCCGTCTCCTCTAAAGAACCAGCACCGATCAATAATTCAATACGACTGGCGTCTGACTCCAACTCTGGGGCCCCATACACAAGCACTCTTTATCCCATGCATGGCTGAGAGCGGTATTAATTAATAGCTCGAGACCTTGTTTTGCATTAGAAGCAGGACAGGCCTGATAGGCGTGTTCAAAATAGGAACCAGCATCAGGTTCTCAAACAGCCAATGAAACAAGAGTGGAGACTGTAGGGTAGATTAGAGAGCACTAAAACAATGTAAAAAGAACTGGCCCAAGAATTACCCTGAGATAATTAAGAGAAAAGCTTACACTATGTATTCAAATGTTGGTGGATACCCCTTTTAATGAATGCCTTCAGTTATTCAAGTTGCACCCATTTGCTGACACAGATTTGCAAATACTTCTACGCACACACTGCTTGTCTAGTCCCTAACAAGAAGTACAAGAAGTGCCGATAAAAAAATTGTTCTCTAAAGCAAACTAATGGCACCATGCCTAAAGCCAGTCATAGGCTAGAGGGATACAAAGCCCCCCAGCTGTGGAGCAGTGAAACTGTGACCTTTGGAATGATGGTGGGTGCTCCATCCAATATTTTGGGAAGTTTTGGGTAGTAGTGGATGAGGTGGAGTGGTGGCATCCAAACTCTTTACCTCACCTAAGGCAGATTTTGAACTTCGGCATCAAGTCAAACAGAGCCTATGGCAAAGACTGCTTGCACAAGCTATGCCATTGTGAGCGTTTATACTTGTGCCTTGGTGAGTCTGTATTGTTCTTCAGTTGCCCAGAAATGTGACTATGCATCGGGCAATGCGTCAAGTTTGATTGGCCAGCTGGTCATTGCATTTCCACTTTCACATTTTCGTTTTGCCAGCACATACTGTTTTGGCAGTATAATTGCAGAGCAATTGCAATGCAGACACAACACAATGTTAAAGTATAAATGCTCACAGCAGCATGGGCTACTTGCACAGGCTACATCCTAGACTCTGTTTTGACTCATTGCAAAAGTAGAAATCAGCCTAGGCTACAACATAGTGTACATGGCCACACGTTGTGTAGGCTTGGGCTATGACGTAGATTTGGTGCAGAAACATCAGATTTTATGTTCTTGAATGCAATCAAATCCTCTTAGCAATGCTCCAAAGTTTAGTATAAGGACTTAATTGGACAGTAACGACAGTTACTCCAACAAAAGCATGATGAATCAATTTTTAATTTCCTTGACTTTGGAAGAAAGCAATGAATGACCAAGTGTCCCAAAACCAATATTTATCCATTTAGTGTATGTATTCCATAAACTTCCATTCATGCACTGTAAATGACCCAAATTGACGTTGTATTTTCCCAAAAAGTAAGGTCTAAATACAGAGGATTCTTTAAGCAATGAGATACAAGAACATGCTTGAAAAAGAGGTTTATGACTGTGAAGAGCCTATAAAACATATGAGAGCATTCAGATGATTAAAAGGTTCTCTTGCTGATTTTGTTCTTCCTTAATTCATGGCTATATGTGGTTTAAAATTTGTACATTTTAAAAGGTGTATAATATGCTATATTTCTGAAAAACCTGAAAAGGGTTCTGCAATGGCATTACACAAGGAACCCCTCAGGCATCTTTCAGTAGTTGAAGGTCTGCTTAGAGGAACATACTGTAATGCAGATTGAAGGACTGAAAAGATTGAACAGCCAATTTACTGGTCGGTCAGGTCGGTGCAGAACAGAAAGCACCATATGCTAGCTGTGCCCAAAGCAAAATGCTCTGTTGTTTGGTACTTAAGTGTCGATTGAACTGGTGGTCCCTTTGTGAATATTTAATCTTCAACATTGGACCACAAGTCCAATGGATTTGGCTTATACTTGGTAGACAACCTCTGAAGTTTTGCTTCTACCAAAACCAAGGGTATTCCTTCATTATTTCTTCCAGTATTCCTGATAAATTTTCACCAAGTTTTGGAACATTGCTGTGTGGATTTGACTGCATTTTGCCTTAGTCAGATCAAGTGCTAATGATGGGTGATAAGCTCTAGACCTCAAACACCACTCAAATTCATTCCATTTTTTTTTTACCACAAATGTATACTTCTTTATCTGTGGTTTGCCACTGGGCATGTTAAGTATGCTAAGTATCCCATTATTTCTGCCAGTACATTCCTATAATGATTAGATAGACTACATGCTCACAATTGAAAAGTGCTTATACATAATTGAGTTTACTACCCGAATTAGAAGTTTATTATTCAATTATTAATCGAATCAGAAACTGTTATGTAAAAATTCTGATTTTGAGTTTGACAGGGTTTTAGGTTTTTCGGTTCTAGGACCTATAAAATTGATGTTAATTAGGATAGCAGTGTAATACAAAGTGACAAAGTGTCAGCTTACATTCAGGGTCTATGAAGTTAAAGGATGATGGTTAAGTTACATGACAGCATGACAGCATGTCCAACACCAAACATCAGGTTAAGGCATATAAACATCATAGAGATGCATGTGGAGTAGTTGATCTCTGTTTTCTGGAGTGATTGAGCTTCATTCAGTAAATTTGCAATTAGTTAGAGTGGTATTTGACATCCAAAACTAACCATCCAAGATCAGAGTACTTGAGTACTTGACCAGACTAATACTTTTTGTCTAAATACAAATACAAATATTTGCAGCAATCGAGCCTAAAAAAACCCACAAGAGTAAAAAAAAACTATTACTGCACCAAAAAAAGAAAAACCTCTCATTAATTGCATCAGAAGAAATGTTGGATGCGCAGACGCCTACAAATTTGTGGGGACCCTTAAACATAAATATGCAGTAAAGTAAACGTTTTAAAATCCATGATGAAACATTTAAAGAAACCCTTTAAATGCTTGACGAATCTTAACTGGATTACAGGTCTCTCTTTTTTTTGGGAAAAGTGAACTTCATTCACTAATTATTCCTAAATATGTTCTTAGATTTGATTCTGAGGAAAGTCCTAATTTTTTTATGTGTTTTTAAAAGCACAGAATTGTGCACAGCTCTGCTCCTATAATGATGAAAGCCATTTTTACCCTTAACTCAAAAAATCCCCAATTTAAAAATATTGATAAATGTTAGAATCTTAGACGTTTTAAGAAAATAACTTCTGAAGAATGGTAGGTAAACAAGGCCTATTTTTCTAAATGGAACTAAAAGTGGCACCAGTGGCTGACATACCCAAACCAGGCTTTTTACAGAGGCAGCTGTTCCAGTCCCTGCACAGAGAGTACTGGATAAGCTCCAATATTTCACCAACAAGGGAGTAAAACAACCACTCTGGGATTAATATTTAATTCAGCAATACAGGCCTTCAAAAGCCCACTAGCAAACGTCCTATTAGCTGCAATTTACCCTTCTAAAAAAGAAACCATACACAAAACAGAAGCAATCACAAGTCATGAACGTCTTAAAGTGTATTTTCCATCAATTATTCAAATTATTCCAATGTTAAGATTAGTGTGCTCTCCAAACAACTGAACAAGAGGAGGAGAATTAAATCAGATGATGACATTCTTCAAGCAATAAATAAAAGCTGACAAAGAACAAGAAACTCAGAAAAAAAGTACAGGACAATGGAACCTTATCCATACGTTTCGTGGATTTATTACGAATGGAAAACATTGTTCAGGTGAGCTCACGTTTCACAGTAATGAAGAAATTAGGCTTGTATTTTTCGTTTTAATTAAAAAGAAAAAAAACGCTTAAACGTGTTTAACGATCATCCAGCCTGCATTCGAGGTAACGTTTTCATACTTGAACCTTTATAAAACACCAACAGTACAGAGAGAGAGAGCCACGTGTTCTTTAACACAAGGTGAGGAAAGCAAACAGAAAGAGAGAGAAGGAAAAATAACCAATAACGAAAACCTTCAGAAAGCACAAAATAAGCAAAAATAATTTTTCGTTTCCTATGAACATTTTGTACATGTTGTGCCCGTACCAGTTTCCAGCACTTTTCTTTTATGTTTTTTTACATTTGTTAAATCTACACATTAATGACGTAATACGTAATACATTAATACGAGGTCAATATCCTACGGGATTGACCTCAAATGCAAAAAAAAACCCAACCAAACAAAAAAACATTTAAAAAAATCCAAAAGTGGATAAAATTTTATTGACCTGATGTGGAATGAACTTCACCATAGTCAGAAGAATAAACGTTGATAATTTTTTCGTTATTTATTTTTAACTCTTTTAAAGGTTCTTCAGTCCTCAACGCGCTCCCATGCGCGCCAAAAAAGAGTTTGAGCCAACGACACCCCAAAGTATGTCATCCCAAGAGGGGACAGTCGTGGCTTTTTATTTTCCGAGTTGGAAATTTTTTTGTCTTTTGATTTTTGAGGAGGTGCTTTTTTTGTACACAAAGTGTAGTCCGTAGTTTTCCTCAGTGTCGAATAAAACGAGGCCAGCCTCTTGATTTTTTTAGAATCACGATAGTAATAATAATAACAATAATAATCATCGTAGTAGTAGTAATAATAATAACGTATTAAAACAGCGCGTGCCCAAGAGAGCGTCCAGCGTCCAAGTCAGGTTTTGAATTTCTTATTTCTGATTTGCGCACAAAGCACTAAACTCGAGTGTCCTTTGCGTTCTTCACAGCTTGTCCATGTTTGTCCGTTCAGTGGATTAAATCTCATAAATAACCTCTCCTTCACTCGTGATGCGTAAAGCTTGCGTGACGCGTGAGTCCCTTTCGCCAGGAAAGCGTGAACACAGTCCTCTTAGTGCGCCCGGGTGGTGGTAGAGGTGTTGGTGCTGTCTGGGATCGTTCCCCGTTCTTTCCATCCACCCCTGGACCCCCTGTCCCGTTAACACCGCGTGTCACAGGCCGAGCGCAGCCGCGTGTTTCTTGGCCTTAAGGCGCAGGTCCGCGATGCTGGAGTTCTTGTTGCTGTTCTTGGCCGCCGCCGCTGCCGCCGCCACGGACGCTGCTGAGGCTGATTCCGCGGCCAGTGTGGCCAGCGGGAGGCCGAAGGGCGGCGCCGGGAACATCATGTAGGGTGCGTGCGCCGCCAGGTGTGAGTGCAGGTGGTGGTGCGCCGCGTGCGCCACGGCGCTGTCCAGCTGCAACTGCGCCTGCACCTGAAAGGAGAAGGGCGGCAGGTTGCTATGACTATCCTACGGGACGGTATGGTAGGGGGAAAGGGAGTGGAGGGGTGGGGAAGGGTGGAAAGGGGGGAAACATACATTAACTTAAGAGAGGGCAACTAGAATGGCAGCATCTGGTAGAACAGGGCAAATAGGAACAAAAACTGTTGTAAAAAGTGTACACATTTTAAATATACACATGTATGTATAAAATTGCGGTACACTGTGGCCATAAGCAAAAAAAAAAAAAAGGAAATAAGCACAACACACAGCTCTGGGAAAAAAGAGACCACTTAAAAATGATGAGTTTCTTTGGTTTTACCAAATTGAAAACCTCCTGAATATAATCAAGAGGAAGATGGATGATCACAAGCCATTAAACGATCAAACCTGCTTGAATTTTTTTAATCAGGAGTTGCATAAAGTTATCCAAAAGCAACCTATAAGACTGGTGGAGGAGAACATGCCAAACTGTGATTAAAAAACAGGGTTATTCCACCAAATATTGCTTTCTAAACTCTTAAAACCTTGACCTATGAATATTAACTTGATTTCTTTGAATTACTTGAGGTCTGAAATGCTCTAAATGATAATGTTTTTATTTGGAATTTGGGAGAAATGTTGTCTGTAGTTTATTGAATAAAACACCAATGTCCATCTTACTTAAAAGCAGAGAAACTCATTTAGAAACTGAAGTGGACTCTTATTTTTTTTTTCCAAAGCTGTACACATATTTTTCACTTCAGCATTTGTCGGAGTCACACATAAACCTTGTATCTCCAAAATGCCAACTATGCAGGAGAAGCAAAAAAAATAATAATTAACTTTAAATTGAAGTTTATTTTGACACATGTTAAATGGTCCATTTATCATGGAGTTCTGACACTAAACTATTCAAAAGTCAAAAGTCAAGTGTGAAAAATGTAATAAAAAAATCTGAAAAAATCACAACTTAAAAACGTGTAAACTTTGTCTTAAAACTTTTATGGAAATCTGAATAAAATTCCAATCATTATGGAGCATCATGAAATTCTGACATAATGAAGAATAAAACTTCCATATTCACATTGTGACAAAAAAAAATAGCAAAAATGAAGTTATGAGATTTTTGTATGACAGCTTCATACATATTTAGCTATCGCGGGACAACAGGAAATATAGCAAAGTGTTCTACATGGGTTTGGACCCATCCTAACATCTAACAATTCCTAACAATTATAATGCTGTAAGTCTATTTACAAATTCTCAGCAGTTCAGATATCCCATGCTTTCATTATGTTTCCCATTAAACTTGAATTCAAAGTTCAGAAGATTTGAATCCAGCCTGTAGGCCACAGTCTCTAAGTAGTATTATTAATGAATATTTCATATTACTACACACTACATAAATGGACTGAGCTGAGTTCTATTTTCTTTTAAAATGGCTGTTATTGACTGAGTTTGCAATCATAGAAAAGTAGTTATTTTCATTTGTGTGAAAGCAAAGCTAGAGGAATTATAGTTTGACTTCTTTAACCCTATTTTCAGGTAATAATCCTAATCTAGAAATGCTGTGAATTATTTGGTAATCCAACAGGGCTCTGTTCTGGGGCATATAAAATGTGTGTAAATTAGGTGAACAATGTCATTATGACAGTGATTAGATATGGGCTTACATAGATGGTCTATTGGGTTACTTGCACACTTTTAAGCATGCAGCATCATGACAAATTCAGAAGGGAATTAAATATAACAATAAGAAAAGTAATGCCCAATACGAAGCAGATCCACTGGAAAGGGACTTCTTAAGTGTTTTGTCCTGATACTTTTTCACTCCTACTCAAGCTTTGTTTTGCTAAGCTGAACTCCTACTCAACCCCTTGCTGGGGTTTCCTTCCTACTCAAGGCTTCATTTGATTAAGGTAAGAACACTTTTATTGAGCTTGGTTTTGGGCTACTCTGCCCACCCCTGATTAAGAGACACTGTAGATTTTAGCAAGGTCTGACTGACTAAGTGAGCCACTGATGTATTGGTGCTCTATAAGTGGGATTAACTGACATCACTTGGGCATGGATATAATGTAAGATGACCCTAGAAATAGAGTTTACAGAATGCTTCCACATCAGAAACCTAGGACCCATTCCATAGCAGTTGGAGCAGACCTGCGCCAAGCCAACATTGTGGGCACTGTTTTTTTGTCGAAGAGCATGCACATGCCTCAGAGCCACTTGCCTGTTGGAACGGCATACGCAGAGCTCCCACGTTGACATATGGTGCGACACGACATGCTTCGAACTGACTTGCAGCTCCTATAAGCACCCCTGCAATAAAAAGAGAAAGAGAGAGAGAGACGATTTGTCTGGGCTATCCTCCTTCAGCTGGGATTTGGAGCTCTTGTGGATATGCTTCAAAAGCCTCAGCATGGATTACACCACCAAACACCCACCTGCAGGTTTTACTCTTCTGCACACTGCTCAACAAAAATTCAACTGGGCCGGCTTTTAGGGTGGATTCAGGTTTTAAGAGACCATATTTTAGATCACGTGGGATGATGTGTTAGGTATTATGAGAACACATGTTCATGCTAGCTAATATGTTGGGTTGTGTGTTGGGTTGTATATTAGGTCATTAGAGACTTAGTGTAAGATTCAAGACTTGTTTGTATGATTCGTTAAATATTGTTTCAGATGGAATTGAGTGTTATATTTCTTTTAGACATTGTGTTATATATTCTGAGATATTTTGATAGGTATTGTGGAACATTGGGGACAGAGTGTTATGTGTGATTACTCATTTTGTTAAATAATATAGGACATTGTTAAGCAGTATTGGATTGTGTGGTAAAATTATGACATATTGTGGCACAGTATGTTAAGTATCAAAGGACAGGTATGATGGGACATGTGTTAGATAATATGGTGAAGTGTTAGGTATTGCAGGACAGTGTGTTTGGAATTTTGGGAGAGTGTGTCAAGTATTATGTGACAGTATGTTAAGTAATAAAGGACAGCATTTAAGGCAAGATGGGACAGTGTGTTTTGGGTATTATGGCATAAATACTACATATAATGTGTTCATTTAGAAACGACAGTGTGTGGAATGTGTGTTAGGTAGTATGGGAGAGTGTCTTAAATAAAAATTAATTATTGAAGTGTGTGTTGGACATGATGAGACGGCATGTTACGTCATATATTAGGTCATATGGGACAGTCTGTTAAGTATTATGGCGACAGCATGTTAGATACCATGGGACATGTGTTAGTAATTATGTGATTGTGCGATAAAAATGATGGCACAGTGTTTTAGAGTGTCAGAAGTGTTTGGTAACACAAAAACAGTGTTCGTTTAGTAATATAAAACATAATGGTTATTTTTTGAGGCAGCTATTTATTAAAACTGCAACAATAATAATTAAATACGTTTTTGAAGTATTATATTCATAATCAGCAAATAAATTCGGAATAAACTACATTCCTATAAAATATTCAATATTACCTGAGAACTCAGTTCCTAAATCAGCCTAAAGTATTGCGTAATTAAAACTAGACGTAAAAAAATTAGACTTCTTAAACCTCTTTTATACGTCTTATGTTTGTTTATTAAAATAGGCTGAAATATGGCCAGAATTAGAGCTATGAATATTTAGAGGGTTTGTTTTCGCTTTCGGCTTGATGTCGTGTAATAAAAGCAGCAGGACTCACCTTTATGAAGCTGATTTTCCTGTTTTCTGCACTTCGCTCTCCGATTCTGGAACCAAACCTGCGATAAGAGGAAATAAACAAATTTTACGTCATTAGCAAAAACATTTGACAGACGGCTCGCGAATGCGCGCGCAAACGCCCCTCCTCTGGAAGCTACAACGAGGACAAAACTGCGCGCGTCCCCGAGGAGCTCTGAAATATTAATGAGGCTGAAGCCCACAGGACGAACAGGCGAACATATGACGATAAAAAACTAATTTAACCCTTTGAAGCCTTAACCATCATCACCAGAAAATTTTAACTATTTAAAACACGAGCGTTTATTTGACCCTTTGAACAATTCACAGAAAAAAAATTATAATTCAAATTAAAACATATAGTATTACATGTTGCATTATATTTGATAGGTCAGGGATTTATTAAGTTTTTGTGACAAACATAGAACACGGCTCCCTTTAAAATATTTATAAATATATATTTTTGTTTTCTTATATTTTTAATCAATTATTATTTAATATAATAATTAACAAATATAATAATACTTATAATAAATTATTTAAAGAGCATACTGATGTTGCAGAGGTATCGAAAACTTAAAAGTATTATACACTTAGCTTTAAAGGGTTAATTTTAGGCAAGAACATTTTAAATTTAATTCGAATAAGGACTTTAAAAAACAAAACAAAAAACTAAACAAAAAAGCGTAGTATATATACATTTTACAGCTTAAACCAAACAAATAAACAAAACAGCAAAAAAAAAACACGGGAGCGTTAGAAACGTATAAAACGTATAAATAATGGAACAAGGGCTGATGGAGACGTGCATGTTAAACGGGCTCATAATAAACTGGCCCTGTCTCTCAACCCCGGTTTCATCTTTCCATCAGCGCTCCCAGAAGCTCCAAATCGACTGACTGATACCGAACACCAGCGCTGAGATTGGAGCCCGGCCTCTCTGAACGAGCCTGGAAAGCCTATCTGACAAAGCATTAGCAGACGCGCCAAATTAATTACCTTTATCTGCAAGAAAATTTATGTTAGTGATTCGCCTAATGGCGCGCGGTTCTGTTTAATTACTGTCAGAACAAGTTTGGGCACAAAGCCCCTGTTTGAAGATATTTCTTTCTTTTTTTACTCCAAATGTTATTATTATTTTTTTTATAAGTATCTGGGATTTTGAGATTAGGCGTCTCATTACTATGTTAATCTACTCTGAATCCCCCCACAGAGAGGTGGGCAGATGAAGCGGAGCCTCGACTCGAGTCTCAACCTCAGATATTTCAATTGTAGAATCAATCGTTAACCCTTTAAACAAGTGTTTGGTATCTGACATATTTGTGTTTTTGAGACCTCTGCATCGTCATTCATGTGATCGTTAAATAATTAATTATGTTACATGATTATTACATAATATTAAAACATAAATCCAACATATAATAAAACAGTTTGTAATTAATATTTGATTTAAAAATTACATGTTTTCGGAACTGTATATTTTTTGTGGTTTAAAAAATGTTCTAAAAATACATTTCGGTTATATTAAATATGATTCAAGTAATTTGTTGAAATTGTTTTTTGTTTTAAATAATTTGTCAGAAGGTCAAATTAACCTTCTAGATTTTTTAAGAATTATATTTTACGGCAATTATATTTGTCGTTTCAGGCTTTAAAGGGTTAAACACTGGGTTTTGACCGCTAAAAAAAATAAACGCTTTGGGGGGAAAAGAAAGAAACAAAACAAAACAGAAACATGGATATTAAAAAGGTATTTCCAGCAGGTTTGTGTATCAGTCATATTCTTAAAAACTCGACAACTAAAGAAACGTGGCCTAAACGCAGTCAAAACTGAAAGAGCATCAGATCTTGTGGCGAAAATATTATCCATAATTTATGTTAATCCGTGCTTGGGAACAAAGCGACCAGAGGAGACCCCGAGTTCACTTTTTTCTGGGATTTTTTTTTTTTGCTAGAAAGGAAGGGGTACATTCGCATGTTCACAGCAACCGGCAGTCAGCCTGAATAAATGAAGAGAGTGAAAGAAGATATTGTTCTGGATTGTTTTTGATCAATCCTATCAGTACTGATGTCTAATGTTCTAATGTTCTTATGTTCGTTGTCATTATTAGTGGGCTTCAGTTGCTCGTCTCTCCTTACACATGGATTCAAGACCTTAACCAAGACAGCTTATTAGGTTTCTGCACAGATGGTCTCTACTTAAAAAAGCCTTATAAAGCCCACAGGCACAAATTGTAGGCTTTTACTTGCCAAATGATAACAATAACATAAATTCAGGCTTATAAATAAGGATACAAACAAGTTTTCCAATAGGTTTCCGTTTCCAGTTTGCATTAATGTATTCACAAAACTAATTACAACGTACAAATGCACCAATATATATCAACACAATTGAGAACAATAAAACATACATATAAGAACTAAACTTAAGAGTAAAAACGCATGAACAATATAATATACTTATAGCACACTGCTGTCACAAACACAAAAAAGAAGCACACAGCAAATGACAGAATGACAGAAAAATTAAAATGATAATGGAACCTACAAACAATAAACTACAGCCACAAACTAATTAACTCCAAAAAAGACATATAACAGGGCCAACTGACCAATATAACAAAACCTAAGACATAAAATACTGACAAATTAGCAGTCAAGCAACATTTAACACATACAATACTAACAATTTTCCAATCCACCAAAACCAGACATAAAATACTGATCAATGACCAGTCAAAATGAACCTACCAAATATTATATAATATAAATACTGCCAAATTACCAGAACAAGTACTAACAAAACATTAATCAATCAGAGCCTAGCAAACCTGTAGCTTATTGTTTCAAATACAAATCACTGATTTTCTTCTCTGGAATAAGAAAAGTCACACAACGTAATTCTCTTCTCTTTCTAAACTGTTTGGAAGTACTCTTCCCAGCAGACAGTAACACTGCTATGTTTTAATCCCAGATGGGCTCTAATCACCCCTGCTCTGCTGGGACTGTGGTTCCAGTGGCTCAGGGCCTGTAGGCCTCTAATTCATGTTCAAACAAGGTAGCAATTAGGACTGAATTGACCAAAGCCTGCTTTACCTGTACAAGTCTGTTTTTTCCTAAATTCCTAAATACCACAATGTTGACTGAAAAACTGAACCACAATATTGGCTACAAAATCTGACATTTTGTCCTTCTGATAAATATTTTGCCAACCTAGAAAAGTAAGTTGCTTCATGTGGTTTTAGCTGGTTTGATTTAAGTCAAACAAATTCTTCTATTAAAATGAAGCAAAACTAAACATCTCAGAAGAAAACCGGCAATGTTTTACATCAATCCAAATCTCAATAACAGATCTCAGTCCCCTTTTTCCAGCACAGCATTTTTTGCATGAAACCAGTTGTGAGGCATGCTACACACTTACAGTACAGAGGAACCAAGCCAGCTGTAAAACCAGCTTTGAGTCTTTACCATTCACTATTTTAATGCAGATCTCAAGGACACAACGTGCTGGAAATATACTGCAATATAACCCTCTAAATACAAAAGCTTCAGTCACAGAATCTGCCTTTAATAAAGATACCAAAAGCAGTGGTAAAACAGTGCTTTTAGAGTTGTATTTTAACGATGTTCTATAAACTTAAATTCAATAAGAATGGGCATTCCTTTCTGAAAAAATATATATCTCTAAACAGTTTAACATTGTCGACAAACCGCTAAAAGAAAAACTTTCTAGTCTATAAACTGACAAATGGATTGTTATAAACTTGTTGTGTTGTGCTATATCTGTTTAGACTCATTTACTTGTGGATATGCAAAAGGAGTTGTAAAGAAAAGAAAGCTGCGGTATACCTCTCTAATCACACTTACAATCTGAAAACTAGTAAATACAGTTTTATAGACATATTATGCTGAGATATAACTGCATAAACACATTTATGTAGACTACAAACTGGTAAATATGTTGTTATAGACATGAAGTGCTCCGTTATAACACATTCATTACCCTATTAAAGAACGTCCATTTAGATTTTAAAGTAAACAGCAATAAACACATTTACACTCACGTCTTACTTATAGAGGTGCCGCACACCAATGGTATTACAGTTCTATAACCCCGTTATGCCGCGTTATGACTATAGCTATGGCTATATAGTCATATTCACACAGTATCAAACTGATGAATGAAAGTGTATGATAGACAAAGTTCACTACCTGCACGCGCGCCTCTGACAGACCGAGCCTCTGGCTGAGCTCCTCGCGCATAAAGGCGTCCGGATAGTGCGTCTCGTCGAACAGGCGCTCGAGCTCGTTGAGCTGCTCGAGCGTGAAGTTCGTGCGACTGCGCCGCTGTTTGATCTTCGTTTGCGTCTCGTCCTCGGTCGCCTTCGTCTCCTCCCTGCGCTCCTTCAGGTCCGTGGTACCTTTGGAGAAAGCGTGTAGCAGGTTTCTTTAATTATTCGTATTATATATTAATATTATAAAATGTATTTTATTACAAATATTTCTTTTTGACATAATACGAATCAGTCAGTTGTTATTTATAATGTAGCACAATTGTTAAATCGACCGATAGAAATTTTTTATACAAAATTCAATTTTGGAGATTAGCAACGATATGATTATATGATGATCACCAGCAGGCATCTACACTAGAATATAGACACATGGAGCAGCATGCTGAAATGCATACTTAAAATAACATAAGCACATACACACACATACACACAAACAGACTGTGGTCTAAAAACAAATCTAGCAGCCTATAATAATAAAACAAGCATTTAAATAATTTAATGTTGCTGCATTAATAATACACACGACCCTACTATAGTCGAGCATTGACTCCTACTAATGCTATTACTAATTATTATTATTATTATTATTATTATTATTATTATTATTATTATTATTATTATTATTATTATATTACTGTTTAATTTTACTATGCATTATTATTGCTATATCGTTATCTTTAGTATTTAGCTACTGTGATCACGAATATTATTGTTGTTGTTGTTACAGCCTTATCTAATCTCACCATGGTGCTTCACTTTCCTTACTTCCTTAAAATCGTTAAAATCCGAAATTATACGCCCTAAAAACTATGCAGATACAGAATATGATGGAATACTGTACTTTTACTATTCCGTGCAGTTTTGCACTGCTGTATCACTGCACTATTCCATATTAAATACATTTCATCTCAGAGCTGTTCACATATTTACATTGTTTTTTATTTATTATTTAGCAGCTCTCTCAACTGAGAGGAAGAATCTTTCTGGTTTCTGTATAATTCTGTATAATAAAACCTTGAAACTCTTAAAGCTGAATCTCTGTTCTTTGCAGTTATATGCTATTAATATTAATCAAGATACATTAATAACATATAGTTAACAACGTTTGTTTTAAGCTGCATCAACATTTACCTACATTACACATAGAGAATTTATAAAGTGTTAAATCTACAGCTTACAATTTTTTGACTGATTAAACTCTGACAAATTTGCAATTTATTCTCACGTACTGTTCACACGCACATGTAGATTCCCAAGACGTTCTAATACATAGTTTAATTCCTTATCTAATTATATTCTATATGTTCTACTCTAATTTGTGACATTTATATTTCTTGCTCTTTTTAATTTTCGTTCTTATATTTTATCTTGATGTTCTACACGACAATTTCAATACTAAATGCACCGCCTATGACTGTGTGTTTGTGACAAACTTTGATTTTAAATGTTGTAATTGCACATTGTGTGCACACTATTTTAAGTGTGATTCTAAACGTCAAGGTTAGATTTTTTAAATTAATTTTATGTATAAGTAATACCAATCTACAATATTTATATCTGTTTTTTATTATATATTTTTCTATTTATTTAGTGAACATAAAGTGATGAGTGTCAATTGGCATGAATAAATAGGTGAATTGATGGTATTATTTAGTGAGACATATAATAATTAAATGGGATGTTTACAGCCGCCTATTTATTTGTCTTGGTTATACAGACTAGACTTATCCTTAGTAACCAACAGTGAAATAAACTGTTTAAGTGTTCCCTAAAATGTTTTATATAATTACATTGATTCTTGCTGACTTCATACTGAATTTACACAAAATTTTAATGTTTAAACTAAACGTATTTTTAATTCTTCAAGCGTGCTGGATATTTTTACACGTCACATCAAATATACGTCACATCAACACACTCCTTGCCAAACTACAAAAGGCTGAAGACAGCAGATCTGACTGACAGCTTAGCATCGTTCACAAAGTACGTTTATTATTTTTTTAGGTATAATTCTCGCGCTGTTTGCTCGCTGCAGGCAGATGGTAATATAAAATAATCTTTACCGTCCGTCAGTTTCGGGCTGCCCGCCTCTCTCCTATCCGGCCCTGCCATGTCCGTGTCCCGCAGCGGCGATCGAGCGCCTCCTCCTCCCGGACCTCCTGTTCCTCCTCGAGCTCCCGCAACGGCGTCCTCGCGTGCCGCCGCGTCAGTGGCCAGAGCGTCCCTCGGGCGCGCCGAACCGGCGGCCTCGAGCACCTCCCGGTAGGTGATGGCCTCCTTCTTTTCCTTCACTTTCTGATCAAAAGATTTGGACACAAAAGCGGTCAGTTCTTCCATCCCCGGTGCGCCCGAAGAGAGGGAGAGGAGGAAGAAGAAGAAGGAGGAGAAGGAGGTTGGTTGGTGGTGGTTGTGATGATGATGGTGAGGTTGATGATGAAGAAGTAGAGTGAGAAGTAGAGAGAGAAGAAGAAGGAGAAGAAGAAGGAGGAAGAGGAGGAGGAGAGGAAGAGGGGAGGAGGGGGGAGAAACACCACCACCAGTCCTCTCCCTCCTCATTCACTCTCTCTCTCTTGCTCTCTCTCTCTGTCTCTCTCAAGCTCGGTTCCTCAACAGCACTTCACGATAAGACATCGAGGTTCGCGCGCGTGTTCGCGTCGCTTTGCGAGAGCGCGCCTGCCTCTGTGTGCTTCCCTTTGCCTTTCTTTCCTTGCCTTCTTCTCTGCCTGCGCGTTCTTGCGTGCGCGTGCAAAAAAATAATAAATTAAAAGTGTGTCGAACTAACTGTTCACTTCTCCGCTTTCAAACCGAATCAAGAAGAAAAAATAGGAAGAAAAATGAGAAAGAAATAGAGATATAGAAAGATAGATAGAAGATATAGATGTATAGAAGAATGTCCAAAAAATCCCGTGCGGAGAGAAGCTCACAAAACCTGCTGCTCGCGCGCTATTGAACTCACACTATTTATACTTTGCAACGCCTGCCCCCTTGATCCGTGCAAATTACCCCCCCACCACCACCACCCACCCACCCTCTACCTTCCCCCATCCCACCCAATCCTCAGAAAGCCCCCCCTTCATGCGCACATCACCTCCAGCACGCGGATGCTATTGGTTGGCCAAGACTGACAACGCCGGCTAATGCGCGCGATTAAAGCGCTGCTGCGATACTTTTTTGTTTGTTTTTTGACATGTTGTGAGCTTAGCAGTTAAGGGGTTAAAGGGGGAGATGGGGAGGGGGCGTGGCTACAAGAAACCAAATAAATAAATAAATAAATAAAGGAGGGAAAATAAAACACGGTGAGGAGGAGAGATAGAGAGAGTGAGCACGTGCGCGAGGAGCTTCCCCGGTGAGGCTTTGATCTATCAGGAGAAGAGGAGGAGGATAGAGAGAGAGAGCGAGAAAGAGAGAGAGAGGGGAGGAAAAGAATAGGGGAAAAGGTGAAGAGCGAGGCGCGCGAGACTGCTCTAAAAGCGCCTGACATCGCACGTTTATCGTAACGCACGTTTAGGCTCGTTTATCGTTGCACGGAGAAGCTGAACGAGAGGGAAAGCGTGCGTAGATTTTATCGCTGGATATGTCGGTACAGAGAACTCATATGAAATTATAATCATATAAACACGATGTCGTTATTTAATTTATCAGTCTATTCAGGTATATTTGAAATAATTCGTTTTGCATTGGTTACATATGGTTAGATTAGTTTAAAAAGGATATTTGTTATAATTAGCTATACTTTTTATTTTGTGTCGGTTGCAAAAATATCTGAACAACAAACAAAGGCTCATTATGCATATAAACTTTTGGGAACCGACAAAGTCGTCATTATTACCTATAATTAATGTCATAATACTTTGATATTGCTTAGATATAATGGTCAACATTTATTTGTGTGTTTATATGTGTAGCCAAAATAAATACTGTCATGATACTTATTTAATTATACATACATAATATATATATATTTTCAGTGATGACTGACATAATGATTAAATGTCATTTGTATCATTATCATTATTTAGCATGATCCGCTTTTAATGTTTATGAAAATAATCCACTGTTTTTAACCGTATTTTGGTTAATTCGCATAGCCAATTCACAACAACCCATGCAAAGCTTCACATGATATCCACAGCTCATTTTTAAGCCTTTAAAATCCACACTAAACACTCCAGTCCCCAGAGGAGAGGACCAGTATGATCTGAGTGCCGGATCGCTTCAGTGCTAAGAGCTTCAGTGAGCTGCATCGCTGTTTAGGCTGGTAATGACCGAAAACTGCGCGCGAATTATGACAGATTTGGGGGATTAATAATACATCATTTGCGGTGAAGGTAACTGAAGGTCCCTGGGGAAGCAGCAATTTAGGGGAAATTAAAAAGACAAAATAGGACAAGATATGGGATCTAGCAAGAATATTATATTCGTGGAGGCGAAAGCGAGGCTGTTTATTGATAATCTATATGAAATAGCCCACCATTTCCCACCAACAACTCTCCTTATTAAATATTTATGACTTCTTCAGATCCGCGCGCTTTAATTATTTTATTTTCTGATGTCCTTCTACGTTTTCTTACATTAGTGAAAATTTAATGAGTCTCATTGTATTGTTTACTCATTAGACTGCTGCTATATTTTATTGTTCTATGCTCCATTATATTTTGTGTTGTGATAAGATTTATGATATTTGGTATATGGTATGTATATTTGTCACATCATTTAAGCAATTTGAGCAATCAGAGTGTAATTTAGTTTTTTTTTTTGTTTTTATATTTACTAAACATGTTCTCACAATTGTTTTTCTTTTCCCCTTTTCTTTTCTTTTTTTTTTTTTTTTTACAATAAAATAAAAATGTGAAATGCGCTACTGGCCATGCTTGTGGTGAATGGGTAATAAAACGGGGCTACAGATTAAGACCACAGCTATTGTGTTACACATTTGTTTATGATTGAGTGTTTTAAACACGGCACAAAACGGGTATTTCTGTACATAGGTAGCGAGAAACAAAAGAAGGAAGTGTGTGTGATATATTTCTCTTTTCTGGGTTTTGTGAAAGTTTTCCCCTTATTAAATCATTAAATATGGTGTGCTTCATTAAAATAATAAAATTATTAGGTGGTATTGATTTAAAATGTACAAATAAAATACAAATTTAAATGTATTTTTTGCCGTGCTTGTTTTTGTGCATTTACGGTTGCTTAAACATTAGTAACATTAGTATAATTATTAGTAATATATTTGAAAATATATTAGTGATAATTAATGTTTATTGTCTAAGATATTATATTTCAGTCTAAAACATATAAGCTTGTTTTACGATCTAAGAATACAACCATCAAACGCAATGTAACCCATGCGCAAAGTTTAATTCATGCGCTATTCCTTTTTTTTCCCAATAAAGATATACCACACGTCAAAAACTTCGTAAAACAATCCATTGCCTGTTCTCAAATAGAAAGTGTTGACGGGTGGTATACTAAAAGCTTGTCTAGTGCTCTGAAGGCCTTGCATCAGATGAGAATTTGATTGCATCCATTGTGAGTATAGCCAGGAACAATGTTAGATGATCACACTGAAAATTGTCCAGTGTTAAATCTGATAGTGTTAAATTAACTAAGACCGAGAGTACTTTAACAATATTGTGCAGCTCTAAATAAAAAAGTAACCCCAGCGCATCCCAGGGATATTGGATTGGTCTTTTTCATTTCAGAAATAAAAAATACTAGTCGGGAGTACCCCTGTCCTGCACCTTTTAGTGGTTTCTGCTCTAACACTACATTATAACTCAGGAATAGAATGTTAATTAGTTGATTAGCTGGATTTGGAGTGTTGAAGGAGGGTGAAAACTGAAATATGCAGGCTAGGAGTGAAGCACTGATCTATATTATATTTAGAAATGCGTCTGGTGCTGTAAAACTTGTCGATTTTAATCATATATATATATATATTTTTACTTGGTGTACCAAAATGGCATGGTTTTCATAAAATACAGTTCATATGTGGAAGTTCTGCAGGAATAAATAAATAAATAAATAAATAAATAAATAATACATACATCACTGTCTTTGTAAAAGAAAACAAAATGAAAATGTAAAAATGTCTATTCAGTTTAGCTTCTCCCATTCATATTTATGCTGAATTTATAAAAAGTGTTTCAGCATAGGCTGCTTCTGGTTAAAGACCTAACAGCATAAACAATCAGAGGTCAGAACAGAGGTCACATTTCCAATTAACAAACAATGAATAAAAGTATTAACTGGACTTTGTAAATAAGAAAAATAATATTTAGGTTATTAATAAGTTGAAAAGCAACTCTGTAAGAATAAACGTATAATGGGTTAACATACGTCTAGCTTATCAAAAACTGCTTTGAAAATGCATTTATGATGTATTTATAATTAAACAAAATTTATCTAAACTTCGAAAGAATTAGAATGGCCAGGCAATGTATTTTATTATTCAAGCTTTAAATAAAAGGCTTAAATAACACTGCATGTCTAAATGTACAGTATTATTAACAGTTGTGAACGATAATAATAATATTAGTGAGAAGCACTGTGAGGTCGATCGATTGCTCGGCGTTTGATTTCGTGCTCTGGGCTGCCTCCCAATCGTTGTGCTCTGTATGGACTATGAATGCCTGTGTGTGGCTGCATGGCGCCGCTGTTTGAGTTCAGTGAAGCTGTTTCTGTTTGTGTGAGGAAGCATTTCTGACACGTTTTAGCCGGTAAGAGCTGGATATTACATTTTTCTCCAGTCTGAGACCCAGAGACTGCGCTGTTAAGATCTGTTAGCTTTAATACTGAGCTGGTGGAGCGATAGAGCTCGCGAGCGTTAGCGACAACCGGCAAATGTCAGTTTTAGCTCGCTTAGCAACCGAGCTAATACATTAATACTGACGTTTAAGGCAAATATCTTTAATTTATGTATATTTACTTCGTATTATGTGGTGTTATGCTGAGACATACTGAAGAAAGGTAGTAAAAGCACTGTTCTGCGGCCAACACAGCTAACTAGCTAGCTTAGCAGCTGCCTGAGCGTTGTTTTTGTTTGTGTCTAGTTGTTGTTAAAGGTAAGTTAGCTAACGTTATCCAGCGTTAGCCAGTTAAGTTAACTACAAAAAATATAGTAGGAGAAATACGTGTTTTACGTAACTAGTTTTTAGTATCTAAAACTGTTTTTAATTGTGTAGCTCAGAGGTTCTTAAACTATGATACAGTTAACTAATACACCATAGGATAATAATTTAATCTCGGATTTTTTAAATGTACCTAGCCCAGCCACAGTATCATGACCACCTTTGTTCACTCTCCACGTTTTCCAGCTCCACTGAGTTTAAATTAACACATTGTAGATATATAACGCTAAATGCAGAGTGTAGTCCTGAATCTGTATACTTTATTATTATTATCCTTCTTTCACCCTATACTAGTGCATTAAAAAGTAAAAAAACTAGAATGTCATTGAAAAGGTACTTTATTTTAATTATTCAGTTCAAAATCTGAAACTCATATATTATACAGATGTATTACACACAGAGTGATCAATTTAATGTGTTTATTTTTTTATTGTTGATAATTTTGGCTCACAGTCAATGAAAACCCAAAAATCAGTTTCTCCAAAAAATTAGATACTATATAAGATACTAAGATATGTACTTTTGCCAGTGTGCCAAGTCCTGCTGGAAAATGAAATCCGCATCTCCATAAAATTTGTCAGCAGAGGGAAGCGTGAAATGCTGTAAGATTTTCCACTGCAGCACCAGCAGATGACATGCCAGGAGACGACTCCAAACCATCACTGATTGTGGAAACTTCACACTAGACCTCAAGCAGCTTGGACTGTGTGATGATCAGTGATGGTTTGGAGAGAGATGTCATCTGCTGGTGTTGGTCCACTGTTTTATATCAAGTTTCAAGTCAGTGCAGTTTTTTTTTTTTCAAAAAAATCTTACAGCACTTTACTTCACATTGATGGTGGTGGTTAGTGTGTATTGTGCTGTTTGTATTGGTCATGTTTAGGCCTATCACAATGAGAAATTTTGTGGATGATATGTCGCCCCAGACATTATTGCGATAAACAGTTCTCATATAACTCATATAACCATTAATCGCCACTTATATCATGATAATAGAATAGCACGACAAAGTAATTATACCCTTTTAAAGACAATAGCATGTTCTTCACGTACTGCATTCCACACTGTGTATATATATTCACAGTTATAAAAAGCATTGGTCTGGTACTGCCTCAAATACTGTTCACTGTTATATATGTGAACAAACGCACAAATAAACACAACAGATTATCAAATAATATTGAGGTCATGTCCATTTATTGTACAATAAGTGGATAATGTAATTATCATGACAGGCATAGTCAAGTTCTAGTTCTTTGTTAGTCACAGGTCACAAGACGCTGCCCACAGTACTTTGCCCACTGACACACTGACATATGATGATCCCCCAACCAAATAATACCTGCTCTGTGCAGTCCTGACTATTAAAGAACAGGGTAAAAAAAGAGGATAATAAAATATGCAGAGAAACAGATACAGGACTACACACTGTTATTATAGAATTACAATGTGTTCCAATATGCTCAGTACAGCCGAAAGAAGAAACAAAAAGGAACAAAAACAAAATAGAACAAGTACTGGCAAAAGAAAAGATGCATACTATGTGGAGGCCACATCTAGCGTACTGAATATAAGTATATATGTAGAACATGTGATTCTTTTAAAAAAATCTTGTTTGTGCTACTGTTTGATCACAGTTGTAGGTGGATAAAATGCTGTAATGTGCCCTCATTTGATGTCAGGCCTACAGAACAGTAGTTTTGCTACACACTTATGTCTACTGCTTGTCTGGTTTTGTTTTAATATGACCTTTCTCACCCCTCCTTTTTTCTGTGGTCCAGTGGCTGAATAAACATGGGTCGTCGTTCTTCAGACAGCGAGGATGACAGCCGCAGTCGGCGGAAGAAGAAGCACAGACGCCGCTCTTCTTCTTCTTCCTCCAGCTCATCAGGCAGCAGAGTGACGAGCCGCAGCAAACATTCCAGCAGGAGAAGTTCCCGGGACAGAGACAAGGACCGGGACCGGGACCGCGACAGGGACAAAGATCGAGACCGTGATCGAGACAGAGAACGAGATCGAGACCGTGATCGTGATCGTGATAGAAGGTAGGACCTGAATGCTCTCATTAAATTGTGTGGAAGATGAAGGGACAGATAAAACTAATTGGAATTATTATTATTATTATTATAGGTCTCTAATTTCTCTCATGAACATTAAAATGCTTTTGAAAGGAGAGGCTTTATAAAATATACTGCAAAATTTATGTGGGTCTTAAAAACAGAATGTTAGTGCAGTCCCCAGTGATACCAAAGCCATCTGCTCCAAAGTACCAGAGAGTATAATTTGCAACACTCTTTCAGGGTAGGAGTAAAGTGGCCCTCCTTTTCCCCCATTGCTCCCATTGCTCAACACAACTTATCGTGTTGTTATCGGCTATGGCATTTATGAACTAGTGTAATTGAATTGAGATCTAGTGTTCTCCAGTGTAGGTGCATTAGTGGCACTTTAAATAGATGCACTTGGCTGCTTTTCATTGGCTGGTCTCTGAGGACTGCCTTCTTACCTGCTGCCCTTCACCCTTCCAGGTGGTATCTTGTGATGAGGTAGTCCTATCTAATGGATTCAAATAATAATGTTAATCCTAAAATGTTAAGATGATCATAGGTAATCATCAAATTGCTTTTATTCAGTTAGAGCTTGATGATTTTCCATTGGCCTTATTTTTGTAAGAGCAAAAAATCATATAATTGATGACATAATGGGAATGACAGTCACATTTTTGCAATAGTTCTCATTTTTATCATTTTCTTTACTTCTGTAATTTTTGTAGTTCCACTGGTGGTGATTTGATTTAAATAGTTATATAAACATTAGGCGTTCTTTTTTGTGTTTTAAAGCTATTTTTGTCATTATAGAATCTTATCATAGACCTTCCATAATGCAGTTAGACTGTCCTTAGACCTTAGACTGTCAGCAGAGTTAGATCATGCTCATTTTAAGGTGTGTATTCAGTACGGATAGTAATAAATAGCCCAAATTGTGGAGGATAACCATATTCTTGAAAACCCCTACATCCCTCTGACACACACAGTCTTTGATGCAGTTGTTTAGGGCCAACTGTCTCAGTTCAATTATTCATGCCATTTGGTGTGTGTGCATTATATGGGATGGGAAATCGTTGTGACCTCAGCGAATGCATTGGTTTGGAACAAGAAGAGGAATGGATTAGGGAATGTCAGGATTGAAGCTGAATGACAAGATTTTGATTGGACAGTTGTTGATGTAGTGTGTTCCCACTAATCTGCTCCTAACTATATGTTAAAGGAATTGGGTTGGTTTGAAGGAAAAACGTAAAGCTAACTAATTAATAATGTTTGGTCAAGGTCAAGGTATCATATACATATTGTATCGGCAGGTTTAAACCAATACACTGCAAGAGCTATTGGTCAGATTGTATTAAAGCATAATAACTATCCCATCCCCATGTTGTTGCACTTTGCAAATTTACTTCATAGTGGCACCACATCATGTAAAGTAGAGGAAAAACTTATTCTTATATAAACATAAAAAACATATATTTATATACATGAACATACAGGTCTGGAAGGAAATTAGAGACCACTTTAGTTTCTAAACCAGTTTCTCTGATTTTGCTCTTTATAGGTATATGTTTAAGTAAAATGAACATTGTTGTTTTTTTTCTATAAACTGCAGACAACATTTTTAATCACAGTTTTCATGCATCTTGGCATGTTCTCCTCCACCAGTCTTACACACTGCTTTTGGATAACTTTATGCCACTCCTGGTGCAAAAAATTAAGCAGTCCAGCTTGGTTTTATGGCTGGTGATCTTCCATCTTCCATCTTCCTCTTGATTATAAACCAGAGGTTTTCAATTTGGTCAAAGAAACTCAATTTGTGAGTGGTCTCTTATTTTTTTCAGAGCTGTACATCTAGATATGTTTTTGGTCAGATGTGTGTGGTGAGTTGAGGTCAGATGGAAAGCTAAATAAACCTCATCACCAACTTCCCCTAGTATCACAAAATATTGTATGAATCACCCACCATCATTGCAGAGAACACAGTTCTACTGCTCCATAGCGCAATACTGGGGGATTTATACTCTTCTAGCCCATACCTTTATATTAGTTTTATCCCCCGTTAATCTGCTTCAGAGAGTCCTATTCTATTTGCAGCACTTCTGTATGAGGATTAGCTCTGTTGCATTTGTACAAACATTTGGACACAGAGTGTATTATGCAGAAAATCTGAATGAGGAGAAATGATGACTGTATTAGGATGAGTTGCTGCTGTTGTTTTGTGTTTTTGCTCTCTTCGCTCTGTCAAACAGTCATGTTTCGTGTGTATTATGTGTGTTTTGTTTTTTTAATAGAGAAAGCTTGGGGCAGGCCATAGAGGCACAATAGCACACAACTCCTTCTTATGGATCGCTAGTGTTACAAATTTATTTTGATAGTGCAGCGTTTGTATTATCTGTAGTGGGTTTTTCTTGTTCTTGCCTGTCTCCCAGTGGAGCAGCCACTGTTATTTTAGCTTTAAGCACATGTGAGCGATGGGGAGAGGAGAAAAAAGCAACCCATAAAGCAAGAATGGGCTCAGAAGAAAGAGAAGACTTTTAATAATGAATATTACTCAAACTGTCTGGGAGTGATGCGCATTTAAATGCTCCCCCAGCAGCCCCATCCCCCTGTACGCGCTAGCCGCCAGTGCAGCCTTTGAGCTGCGGGTTTACGAACAGAACCGAGGCAGAAGTTGCTCGCTATGGAGGAGATGAAAAGAGCGCAGCCACGGCCCCGGCGTTTACTCTCCCAAAGCCTGGCCTGTCTCTGCCGCTTTGCCTTCCGACGCAGTGATGCTCTCTCTGGGATGGGCCGTCTGACTTGCCAGCCACTGGCAGTGAAGTCTGCTTTAAGAGGTGGGGAATTATTTAGCCAAATAAACTAAATTGTGTTAAATTAAGGCAATAAGACGATAAACAATTTATAGGCACAGGGAGCAGGCCTTCTATTTTAAATTAGAATTTGAGGAGTGGCTATAGGGAGACCCAGAGGATCAGGGAAAGTAGACAGCTGGAGAGAGCAAGAGAGGGAGAGAGGGAGAGAGCAAGAGAGGGAGAGTGAAAGTGAGTGACTGAGTGTAAGAGTTCATTAGTTGAAATAATGGAGTAAAGGAGGGGGGGTGGGGGTTAGCTCATCTAAAGGAGTGATGTCAGCCTTTCTAAACACAGTGCAGTGAGTCATTCTGGCTGATGGGTCCATGTGGAGTCCGCAAGTTCAGGATCTTGACCTCTGTTCGGGTGCTCAGATTATCTCCCATCATCGAGAGGTTTTATCTGCTGTTTATTTCTGGGCTGTGTGTGAGAGCTGAAAGCTGCAGTTACCAAATATCAGTTTTTTTCAATTTAATGAACAATTCTGGGTTTTGCAGCAATGCATTGGTTTTCAAACTAAGTGTTTTATGTTGATGAATAGTTTACATCTAGATCAGTAGATAGCTGTGTTGTACTTCAGAACCCACTGTTCTGTTTGGATAGCTGTATGTATATATAGTGAGGAGTTAACTTGTGAGTGAGGCCAAACACTGTCCAGCGTGATCATGTTAAGGTGACGTTAATTATCTCAGTCTTATATAAGTTGTGCGTGCATTTATCATTTCTCAATCCACAGTTTTATGAGTGTACTGGGAAATTGTCATAGGAGGCATTATCGCTCACAGTGGACAGTGCAGTGGGTGACGTTTGGCTAGTATTGTCCATGCAAACAGAAAGGATAGATGTGAACAGAATATAGAGAAAATATTCAATGCTCTTGTGATATATAACAAAAATCATGGGACAGAAATCTAGTCCCTTAAGGATATTTGCCATGTCAGTGTGTTATGAATTAGTTCGAATCTATTCGTCTTTTATTTTTAAATCTCTTGAACCCTACGTTAATATATGCGTTTCATTAATCTAGAAACTACTCCGTAACTATCATATAACTCACTTGTGTGCAAAGAAAACTAGTATAAAATAGTAGCATTTATTTATATGTTGTTGTGATTATGATAACATTGTTGTGATAATATATAAAGTAGACCCGCATGATCAAAATAAATATATCATGTTCTGGAACAGGATCTTTTTTTCAGGTTTCTCCAAATTAATTATTTTTTTATGCAGTCAAAACAAAACTACAACACTGCCCTCTAGTGGTTGGGGTTTAAACACAACACAAATTGAACAACTGTCTTAACACCAATATGCACATCCAAACTATTCAATAATAATTAATACTGTGTCTTTAAAAATCAGTGAAGTATTGCAAAACAGAATATCGAGATATGATAAAGTATCAATACCGATTGTTTCTTATAGCCGTACTTTACTATGTGATACTTTTGCTTTCCCAGGCGAAGGCACCGTTCCAGCAGCAGCTCCTCCAGAGGCTCCATTCACAGGAGGCGGAGCCGCAGCACTGACAAAGGGCGGGGCCACAGGTCACGGAGGTCTCGCTCCCGCAGCCGTAAGAGGTAAGAAGAATAAAGGACACCAGCTTGCCTGGTGCGACAGTAGGCCTGCAGTCCGATACTCGTGCAATCTGGATAATCTTAATATCCTTTTATTCTATATGACTATATTTTATACAAATGGGTGGAGCAATAGAAACCAGTAGAAATATATATATATTGCATTAACCTACATTAAATGCTTTTTACCTCTCCCTACTTTTTGGAAAAAGTTCTAACACCAATCAAGATTTACAGCCATTTAAAACAATGCCACCTGTAATACCTATTCTGGTAGTTCAGGTTAACCAAATACAAAAATATTAAGTAAGTTCCAGCCCCAGGGACTCCTGTCTCAATCATTTTCAATCTCTGTGAGATCACTGTGAGTTTTGAGTGAATGACAGATCTCTGAGAGGATCTGAACCCTGTGAGGCATTTAGGGAGGAAATAAAAGACCTGCGAAGATAAAAGGTTAGTTATGTAATGAGATTTGCAATCTTATATTGAATATCCTCAGACTCAGGTTCCTGGCTTAAACTTTATCATTTATTCTTTGGCAAGGGGGAGCCAAAGTACAGCACAGCTCGAACAATTCAGCTGCAAGCCTTTCTCAGCGTCTCAGCATCCCAGCGTGTCTCCCTTAAACAGTCAGCTCTGCCTGTTAAATCAGTAGAAGTTAAGCAGGTGAATCAGTGCGCAGCAGTCTCTGTTTAAGAGCACATGTGTTGTAAGGCATTGAGACAGTTTAGCATCATTGTGCTTCATAAATAATAGGACAGTGTATGTTGTTGGAAGCATTGTAGCGTTTTTATCGTTTGGATGCACAATTAAGAAATATGAGTTGGTTGATTTTTAAATATTTTCAGAACTAACAAATACAATTGTAGTATGGAAAGATTTGACTCATCAGCTGACTCTTATCACTTAACTGTTCAAACCCTTAAACCATAAGAATTGACAGTAACAAAGCTAAAAAAGGGATTTTGTGGCTTTTCAACACATTATCATGTATTAAACATTTAATGGGACATTCATTTAATGTCACAATATCACAAAAAAATATCTGATCAGTGATTAATGTACTGTTGGTGTATCCTCACCATTTTAAACACAATAATGAGAGAAGTTGTTTCACATCACTTAATGTCTTCTATATGTATACCTCTTAAGGAAATGGCATCTCCTAGTGAAGGTCACTTTTTTGTCTTCTGTTTTCAGATTTTATACAGTTTTTTTCAGAGGTAAAAGAGCTGACCAGAACATTGGACCTTAAAATGGTTTTAAATATACTACAGATTATTTATGGAAATAGATATTCTAATATTCTATGCACTTAAACTGTTAGGTGTAAGCACAAAAAAGTTGAAATTCAAGTCAGTTTATGAATTGTATCTAAAATGTACAACAATCATTAAAAATGTGACGGATTAAGTTGATAAATTAGTTAACTTATTAAATTAACATATATATATTTTTTTTATTAATTATTAAAAATTAAACTAGCTAGAATTTATTTTTATATTTTCTGAATTTACACAAAGTGGTCTGGGTTGCAGAAGGAGACTCCTGTTATGTTTAACAGAGTGTTTTATTTAAATGATATATAAAGTATTTTATAGTATAATATATTTTATGTATGTGTTTGTGTAAATGTTTAATAAAAGAGTTAATACCTTTTATAAATATATTAAATGAAATACCCAATGTTAGACCAAAGAGGCCGTTGAATTTTACTATTTAGTAGTACTAAACGTATTTTTATTAATACAATTTGTTTATGTAAATATTGGAATATAGGAATTGCAGTAGCAAATGTGCGCAAGCTTCTAAAAAAAAAAGCATAACTTTAGTTAATTTCATATTTTTGCTGAAGTGTAACAAAGTGGTCTCTATTACAGAAGGGGATTCCTGTTGTTAGGCCAAAGTGAGAGTTTTATTTCACCGAAAACGCCAATATGTTTGCAATTACCGGCTCACATTTGGGTGTTTAATGAAGAAGAAGATGAAGAAAGGAGAGGAGAAATGAAACATGTAGGCTGCAGCATGTGGGAAAGCATACTTGCCTCTCCCCAGCCATCCTCATTTAGACTGCTACAGAAAGCTGCCTTAGCTAATTAGCTTGTGACAGCCTGCCATTAAAGCCCTTCTGTTTTTTAGTGAGGCACTCTCACTCTCGCCAGCTGCTTGTCCTCTGCACATGCTCGCTCGCTCGCACTAAATACAGCGGTTATTAGTGTACGTTATGATTATTTTTTTTGTCTCTATTAATTAAGCAGGGGCCCAAGCACCCTCGGGTCAAAGCGCACTGTCTGTCCTTGTGGCCTCTTCAGAGCGGGAAAGAAAAAGGGGGCACTTAGGCTGATTAATTAATGCAATTAAAACATAATTATCCAGTCGCTGTTTATTGAAATGTTTGTTTTCTGGTTCCCCCCTCTTCACTTGTGTTTATGCGAGCGTGCACGCACACACACACACACACACACACACACATACATACACACGTACACACACGGACTCAGCGTAGGAAGAGTGACCGTGGGCATCATGTATGGTTGATAAAGGGAGCCGATTTCATTAACATTGCAAATGTGAGTAAATGAAGCCGCCAAGAACACGGCGGTTAAATCCTTCAGAACGGCAGGGTGGCTCACGTAATATATGCGCGCCGAGGCCCCCTGTTTACTGGTGCGCGGCTGCAGGAGATGGAGGAGAAATTTCAATCACAAAGGAAAGAGGTCCATATCTTCATTAGCCTCCCACTGATAAAGAGGGCTAATAGGAGCTTTTCTCAGACTGCTGCTTGTTTTTTTTGTTATTGATAGCTTTATTTGCAGCTTTGTTAGACTGCAGTGACTGGAATTAGAAATAACTTGCTTACCATTTTTTTTATAAGTTAAAGTAAAACTTTTTCTTTGAAAGGCTGTAACTATAAATGACCAACTATAATGGGTAAGAGACTCAAGTATCACAATATTATGTTTTGGAATGTTGTATTAGTTCTAAAAAACAAACAACCATAGTATTGTTTTAATAACATTAACATAAATTTTGTGTGGTTGTCTGCTAAGGTTATTAAATTGTAGTCTTCACTTACTTTTTTTAGCCTGCACTGTGGATGATTTCTCAGTGTCCTATAAAAAGACATAAATTTAGCTAGATTCTTCTGTTTGTTTATAGTTGTGAGTATGACTTTTTTAATTGATCTTTGCCTTCTCGCTTTCAGTAAGGGTTTAAAAACACGGTATCGACAAGTAGTTTTCGCACAGAAATCTGAGGCAGACAGTGCCGATTTTTTGGAATCTGAGCTAAAATATAGCACACATTACATGTCTTGGCATGATACAATATAGGACCAGATTCCTGACCACATGCTCCACCATTCATGTGACTCACGTAAACTAGGAGATTCAGATGCCAACATGGAGGTGCACAAGCTTGCTTCAGTCGTTGTTATGCTGCAGTTTGTGCAGAAGCAAACAAAAAAAAAAAACGTAAACGTTGTTGGGTAGGCAAAGCGGTGGGTTGGGAGACGTGTTTATGTGTTTCATGGTCTCTACACATTATATAAAGAGATGAAGGCAGGAAGAACACTCGGTGGCAATAAATGGTGCCGCAGTAGCGACTCCAGCTACTGCAGTAGTGCTAACGTTATATGATGGAATGGAAAATTTTAATAAAATTAAAAAAAGGCTGTAGTTCCTTGTGTGTAATCATGCTTGTGTGCATAATTATAACATTCTAATATTCTGCAGCTTTTATTAGGATTACAGTTTAATGTGTTGCTTTGCTGTGTTTTAATTAGTACACCTTCATAGCTTTAAATACAGTAAAAATAGCATTAAGAACTGTAGACCTAAAAAAACTTGAGCCAGACCTGACAGGGTCCAGGGAAAGTAGTGAACAATACTTTCTGGGTTATTTATTTTAAGATTTGTTAAATTGTTTTTGTCTATAATTGTAACTTAGTCCGATAACCTTTGCTTTGTAGCTTTCAGTTGGAGGGTAAGAAAATATTGATATATCGAAGAATCCTGATAAAATGTTTTTCTATACTGTATTAATTCTTAAAAACTGTGTTGATTTTAATGAATAGTTTACACTCAGAGATTTGGAACAGATTTCAGTTCATTTTGAGAGCTTGTATGCTTAGTTTATGCATTTTAAGAGTTAACTTTTTTTTTTTATTGTCCTGCACTGTGGATGTTTAGTTAATTTAATCAATAAATATATAAAAAAATACAGCTTGCCTCCAGCACAGATCTCTTCTTATATTTTTAATATTCTACTATTTGATTTGTTTGATCAGTTGCTAGTACAAGAGTGTTGTATATTGGCTTAGATGTGATGTTCTGATAATCTGTTTTTATTGATTTACCTGTTTGATTTGTGGAAAAGCAATTAAAAGCTTTAGTTTGGAATCTGGATGTTATTTCAAGTTTATATATGTTTTTGGAGTTCTATCCTGCTAGAAGTGATACTTTAAAGAATGGTTGATTGATAGGTTTGCCCCCAGATGGTCAACACTTTTGTTTTGGCCAGCAGAGATATAGGGCTGGAGTAAAATTATGGGCTGTCTGTGGCATCAGTCCAAAGAAGCCTTTTTGTCACCTTTATTTTGAAGATCCTGATATAAGTCTGGGCTCGGCTAGAAGTTTTGAGGGTGTGCGATTGTAGGCCTGCGATAAGTGGAACAGGTTGCCCCGCTCGGGGTAGCTATCTGTCACTGTCGTGTTAAAAGGGTTTGGGTCGAGTTATGGAGTTGGGGACGAGGCACACTGATAAATCAGGGGCGGATTGAGTGGACAGCTCTCCGTGATTGATATACTGACAGGATATGAGCGAGCGCCATGCGAGATCTAGAATATGAGAGTGGGATGAGGGAGAGAGAGTGAGTTGGGGAGGGTGGATGGGTGTGTATGTGGGGGGGGGGGGGGGGGGGGTGAAAACTACCCATAGAGTGGATATTATTCAGAGGAATAAGAATAATAACTGCAGCATGGGAATATTGCTGCAGAGAAGATTAGGGCAGTTTGGAGCGAATATTACTTTCAGCGGCCCTTATGTGTAAAGAAAGAAAGAAAGGGAAACAGATAAATAAATAAATAAACAAGCAAAATTAGAATAATGCTCCATTATAGCCTGTTGTTTTTTTCCCCCTACCCGTTCATATCAGAAAATGAGATGAACAGAACGGATGCCCGTAGAGACTCGCAGTCTCTCTCCCCCCCCAAACATGTACGACAGACAAGAGTAGCTGATAACCCATTAGACATTAATGTTTATTCCCTTTGATCAAAACAGGCAGTTCATGCAGCCCGGTTGCTGCTGTGAAGAAGCTATTGCTCAATATGTCTCGCTCTCTCTGTGCACAGAGCTTCTGTAGCCCAATTCACACAGCCAAATAAAGCTAGAATGTAACATGCTGCGAAACTGAGATGAAATTTAAACGCAGTTTTCTGCAGGACTTTGTTTGCAAGTGAGGGGAGTAGTTTGAGGATATTAGGAAAAGATTATGCCAAATCACTTCACATTGCTTCTGGAGCTCAGTAGCATTAGGGAAAACAGGATTTCCCCGAAATAGCAGTAATAATCGAAACTCAAAACTACTGTTTTAAAGCCACCAGTTCACTGGTGTTGTAGTTGGAGTCAAGATATTATATTATTGTAATTTTAGGACCACTTTGTCAGTGATGGGATATAATGATAATATAATAGCTAGGGTTGTGATGAGGGATAAAAGCGGCCCAATATTTCTTGTCAGATGTTTAACCTGTCTTTTAAGACTTGTGCACAGGTAACCAAAATAAATGTTCGGTTATTTTGGGCCAAACAGCAGCGCTGGTCTACTCAAGTGAGCTGCTGTGTACACACACACACACACACACATGCCTACACACACACACACCTGCCTATCTGTTGGGTTTAACACGTTGTTCAATTAAACGCTAAGTCGCTTAGCTGCAGACTGCAGAGCGAAGCGGAATGATGAACACATGCAGAGGCATCGAATTGAAGTTTGGTCATAGGTTGCCAGATCTGTATTAAACTTTCAAGGACTTTCGATATTAGAAACCCTCAAGGGGTTTATGAATAATCATTATTCATAATAAAAATATACCGACCTCCATGACAAAATGGTTACTTACATAATGTAGAAAAAAGTAAAAATTTCAGGCAAATCTCTTCAGTAATGTTTTTTTCTTTTAAATGCAAAAAAAAATCTGAAATCTTTTTTCCTCACGCACAAACCCAGTATATTGTCTCTTTTCTTCTCCTGAGTAATAATAAAGTAATAAAGTAATTGCAAAAAAACTGTTTGTTATTAAGATCAGCTCTGCTGAGCTTTTTTGTCATACAGTTAGGCATGTCTCAATGTAATGCACTGAAACTATTTGTACGCATCAAAATGAACTGTCAAGTGGACACGTAATGTTATAGCTGCTTCTCTGAGCACCTGCTTAGCATCCTCAAAATTAAACTGATGCCCAAAAGCAGGAGAAAGCATTAGGAAGACATCTAAGCCTGATGCATTTGGGGAACAAGTTCTAAAATAGAACTTTGTAGCTGCAGTGACCAAACATGTGAAATTCATCTATTAAACAGTGAAGGTTTTACCATGACCATCACAGTCCACTGACATAAACATCATCAATAACCAGTAGATAGACCTCTAAAGAGCAGACCAACAAATACCACAGAACTAGAATGAGTTGAATCGAGTCGAATCAGGTCAAATAAGTGAAAATACCCCAAAAATGGACTGAAAGGCTTTTGGCTTGTAATCCAACCGTGGGTATTACTAAGTATTGACAAAACTTTTGCCTCAGGCCATGTTGCACAAAATATTAAAGAAAATGTTTGACTTTTTGCCTTTGGAAGTCATGTCATCTGTGAAACATGCAATCTTTACCGTCTATCATTATTGCATCTGCATACTTGCATCTTTTAGTAGAGCCACAGTAGTCTGAGAGCAAAGTTTTAGTTATAAAATAAAAAAGGTTTAATGTTTTCCAATTTAGAAACTTGGAAGTCTTCAGATGATGAGCATTGAGCGTGTAAGCAACTTTTTGTAAAACTGCAAAGTCTTTTGGCCAGTCTGTGGAATTTTTTTTTTCTTGCTGAAGGAAGCCAGACAACTAAAGTTCCTGATGGAATGCTGAAGATCACAGTTTTGTAGTTATTAGGTCCTACATCAGTGAAACATCGGTTGTTCTTGGCCTATCACAGAGGATTTTCAGTAGTAGGGTCCCAGATTTGTGTAATGCTTGCTTGGGATTGCCAAAAATTCAAGGAGGATAAAAGAACTGTCTTAATGTTGATAATGTGGTGATAGTGAGAGTGGGATTAGTGCACAATATGGAAATATATCATGCTAAATGCTATTATTTGGTTGCAGTGGCTCTTTAACTCATTTTGTAGTCTTAATATTTTGTGTACTCCTCTTGTTCTAAGTGTTCAAAATGACCTGCCTTAACTAACTGCTTACATACTTGTAAACTTATTTGAAAATTTAAACCGAAATCTTCACAAACATCTCCTAAATCTTTAAAAACGTATCCCTACCCTCATCTATAACATTCAATTTTAAGCTAATGAGAGATTATTTAGGTGTTGTCTCGGCTGTTAAACATGGTGGCGGATCATTTATTGACCAAGACTTTTTTTTTTCTCTTTCTGTTTTCTCCCCAATTTACACGGCCAATGCGGACTCCCGCATCACTAATGATGCCCCAACACCAGGAGGGTGAAGACTAGCACATCCTCTTCCAACACATGTGAAGTCAGCCAACCGCCTCTTTTCGAGGCCAAGTAGCATCACAGCACGCTTGGAGGAAAGCGCAGCAACTCTGTTCCAATACATCAGCTCACAGACACCTTGTGCTGATCAACATCACCCTTTGAAGGTGATGTGGGGAGAGAGCACCATCTACCCACCCAGAGAGAGCAAGGCCAATTGTGCTTTCTTAGGGCTCCGGTAGCCGATGGCAAGCTACATGAACAGGATTCGAACCAGCAATCTCTCGATTATAGTGGCATCGCTTAGACCGCTGGGCCACTCTGAGCCCCCTTGTGGCCGATTTCTAATTGAATTTTTAATATACACTATTATGAGGCGAACAATGTCAGTGATTGGCTGTTTCAGCTGTCACTCTTTCTTGGTTAAGCTCATTGAGTTTAAGAGGTTAGTTGTCGCCTGCCACACTGTTTCTAATCCACCATTTGACCCCAAAGACCAGACAACTGTCTGCCTAAACCACAACACACAGGCACACGTCTCCGTGATCAATATTTCATTACGCACTGTGCCTTGGGTTTCTCCTTTTGAATTAAAACGACAGGAGGTGCCACCACAAGAACGTGCAACACCCCCTCCCCTACAATTCCCTCTCTGTGAGGTCCAGAGCACAGGTGCGGCCTACTAGCGAGAGTTTTCCTTTTTCCGTTCTTCCTAAAGACAGGAAGAGAGGTGTAAGGAATGTTTAAGATCTCAGAAGGTGTGAGTGATAGGCTTCTCTTCTGAAATGAGGTGTTGGTGCAGCACATCTGCCTGATGACTTTCCCTGCTGCTTCCTCACCGTAGCCTCGGTGTGGCTGAGCGGCCGGCGAGATCACGCACAGGAAGAGAAGGAGGAGAGGAAGGGAAAGAACGAGGCGAATCGGATAATGCAGATGGCATCTGTGAGAATCGTGCACTTTAGATATGGCGTATGAAGGAGCTTATGGGATTTTTTTTTTGTAAATCTTAACTATACCTTACTTACTCCTGACTCATGATTCTGCAAAGGATGTTCATTCAGAAGCTCTTATCATCTTTTTAATTTCAAAATTAAAGATTTATGGAGGCCACTGTGCCCTTTGGAACTTTCAGTGCAGCAGAAATATTTTGTAGCCTTCTCCAGATCTCTCCACAGTCTTCTCTCTGAGCTCTACAGGCAGTTCTTTCCTGCTTTGTAGGTTTTTGCTCTGATATGCAGTGTCAGCTTAGAGACCTTATAAACATATAAACAGGGGTGTGTCTTTAAATCTTCTCCATTCAATAAAAAACTCTAATCAGTGTTGAAACTTCTTTAACGCTTCAAAGCTAAATTTCAGTTGTCATTGCAAAGGGTCTAAATACTTCAATATTTTATTATATCTTTTCATAGGACAACACTAAAGATATATCACTTTGATGCAATGTAAAGTAGTCAGTGTACAACAACTTATATAACAGTGTGAATTTGTTGTGCCCTCGAAATAACTCAACACACAGCCATTAATGTCTAAACCACTGGCAACAATAGTGAGTACATCCCTAAGTAAAGTAAATGCCAATTCATCCCCAAAGTGTCAATATTTTGTGTTATCACCATTATTATCTATCATTGCCTTAACCCTCTTGGGTATTGAATTCAGAAACCAGAGCTCCACAGGTTGCTAATGGAATCCTTTTCCACTCCTCCTTAATGACATCATGGAGCTGGGGGATGTTAGACACCTTGTCCTCCTCCACAATTGGATTTTGGTCTGGAGACATACTTGCCCAGTCTTACCTTTATCTTCTCTTTGTGACAGCTTTGCATTTCTTTTGCATTTCTTTGCATTTCTAGTTGTCACAATTTGATTCTTGTTAAAGAATGTGTCTCAGATTCTTAGGTTTACCCATTTTTCCAAGACTTCCATTGACAATTACATCTTTAAATGAAAGTGTAAATCATTGTTTTCAGTTTTTCACTTTACCTGTCAGTGAATGTAATGTTGTGACTGATTGATGTATATTAGCCCTTAGCTAACATACCAGTCACAAGTTAACATGGAGGTCACAATACACTGTATTCTAGTTAAATAGCTTGTGTTTTTATTGGTTTTGTCAATCGATTTAAAAAAAATCTGATTAATCACAATATTCTGTGATTAATCGCACTTTCTTCTTATTAAGATTCTAAAACTTATGGGATATTTAAATGTAAGTAAATTAATGAAATGTACAGTAGGATTGGGGAAATGAAATTATATTCATTAATAGATTTAATTATTATTTCAGCATTAATAAATAAAAGATTTTTTTTTACCTTCTGAAATTGAAAGTAGTGACACAGTGTTTAGATCATTTACTAACATCATACTTGGTCACGCGAGGAAGTTAGGGCCAAACCTGGTGTGTCCCATTGACAACACTCATTTGTATGTTCCTCATCTTCTATTTGAGAGGTTTTCTGTGGGTGCTTATCATGCTAAAAAAAACACTTATTGTTGATTTTACCAAATTGAAAACCTTTGGAATGTAATCAGGCGCAAGATGGATCAAACCAAGCTGAACTACTTGATTTTTTTGCACAAGGAGTGGCATGAAGTTATCCAAAAGCAGTGTGTAAGACTGGTGGAGGAGAAAATGCCAAGATGCATGAAAACTGTGATTAAAAACCATGGTTAATCCACCAAATAATGATTTTTGAGCTCTTGAAACATTATGAATATGAACTTGTTTTCTTTGCGTTATTTGACGTTTGAAAGCTCAGCATCTTTTTTGTTATTTCAGCCATTTCTCATAATCAAACATATACCAATAAATAGCAAAATCAGAGAAACTGATACAGAAACTGAAGTGGCCTGTTAATTTTTTCCAGAGCTGTATATTTCGTTTTCCCATCACCACTGACTTTTTCATCTTGATGTACATTTTGGGGGGTCAAGACTACCCTCTGGTTCCTAACCTGCTTTACTAATGTCTGGAGCGGACCCTAACCCGTATTCTCGCACATGCTGGCTGATTTGTAAATAGTTGATTCAAGCTGAAGCCTGGCCTGCTTTCGGCGGAGTGTATTCTTTATTTTATCAAAATCAACATGCTTCCACTAGCCTCGATCTAAGAGGCCACGATTTCTTTCGTTTTTTTTCTCCTCCTCTGTTTTTTTGTTCTTCCCTCTCTTTCTTTTAGTCTTTCTTTTGCTCCCTCCTTACATCTAGAGTGCACAGTGGTGTCTTTTTTTATTTATCTCCCCCCCACTAAAGGCTAGTCAAACGCTGCTGGCCTTTGTTGTCAGAAACCTTTATTTACCAAAGACGAGAGTAAGTGAGTGACACGGCAGAGGCCTTTTATCCCCGGCTAGCCGCGAGCGCAGCTCCCTCTGCCTGCCAAAAGAAGCCCCCCGGCCCTCCTCCACCCTCCCTCTCCTCCAGGCACATCCAGCAACAAGGCCTGTCCCCTGGGTGGCTGGTATTGGTGGTGGTGGTGGTGGTGGAGGGGGTTTAGCTTTTCTGCAGCCCCGCCAAAGAGCTGCCCATTAAATACTCTCAAACACAGACTCGAGCTGTCACACTCGCCCCTTTCTATACCACATATCGGCTACGCTATGAATCGAGCCTAACAGGTCTGGAGTTATTACTTATGTTCCGCTGTACCAGTGAGGTTATTTAATTATTAAGTATTCTGTATGTATTTATATGATTTATGTTACATATTTAAATACATGTCTGTATTTACTGGCTCAATTCTTCCATCCTTCTTTTTTCTCAGCTATACATACATATAAAAACAGTCTGCTGTTCAGATGAAACTTCAATTAATCTAATTAGACTTAACATAAGTCGGTTTACATACCAATGGGGGACCTACACTCTTAAAAAACATAGTTTCTTAAAATGGTTCTTTGAGGGATGCCAGTATAACAAAGGCGGGCCACAGTCAAGGTCTAAAGTTGAAAGCTGTCCTATCTGGAGCTGGACCTATATATCTCTCTACTAAGAACTATTTCATTTTGAGTATTTGTTTATTTTTTAAGCAGAATTATTTTTAACATAATTTTCTTATCAAAATATATCCAACTAAATAGCTTCTTCACAATAACTATTTTTGTTTGGACTATAAATTGCCCCAGAAATAATTGCAATCAATGGTATTCTTGTATATATTTTATATATATTGTGTGTGTGTGTATATATATATATATATATATATATATATATATATATATATTTGTACCATTTTTATTATATAATGATGGTATGAAAGCACAATAATGCAGTTATGCACCTTCATAAAGCAATGATTTGAAATTTTCATTTTTATAATTAGGAATATTCAGAAATTGGAATTGGAATCTGAAAGGTGAGATTATAGTTAATAGCCTCAGATATCTAAGTAAACAAGAAAAATATTGAGATTATGTTCATATTTTGTAAGATAACTTGATAACTTATTTATTGTAACAGGCTTATCTGAGGTTTACCAGCCCAGGAAACTCCATTCGCAGGAAAGACCAATTGCATGTATAATGAGTCGTGATCAACAGGAAAGAAAGAAAATACTGTGGTCGGAAAAATATATGAGCCTGAAGATTTATTTTACGTAACTCGGAAGATGTGCTCTTAAAATGAAATAATAAAACATGTGTTGATATTGAATTGTTTGCTGGCAACTTCAGTATGCTGGACATGGCACTGATCATAATGCAGGTTAGACGTTCTGAAGTTGTGGTCCATGGTTCCTCTAGCTAGACTTTTCTGTAACTGAATTTTGGTTTCAGGGAGATAAAGTAAAGATCTGTACATCAAGTAAAGGTTCTTTTGAACTCCTCACCTCCAACCTTGTATCTTTTTATATTACAGATATTCCTGCATCTTAATGGAACCCAAAGCCATTCTTGTATGGCACCACCTTCATCTTCTCAAAGAACCATTGAATCACCTTTCTGTTTAACAGTCTTGGAGTTAGGGTTAATGCATGCACACAAGCAGACATACACACACTCGCAGACCCGTACACACACTCCAGATCCACGGTTGGCCTCTGCGTGAGCCGTGCAGAGATTAATTCAGTAATTTGATTCCTGCATTGTTCTCAGTGCCAGGTCGAAAGATACTCTGGCGCTCCGGTTACCCTCCCCTCGTCTCGTCAAACCCCGTGTCAGTCACGCAGGGATGAGGGATCTTTTGTCCACCAAATATATAAATATGGAATGAATAAATATTGTAATTTGGGAACACGGATGCCCCGAGGCCAGGAGAACTCTGCGTCGAGCACTCTGCCTCTTTCCCGTTTGAGCTCGGCAGACTTGAAAGGAGCCCACAAAGAACATCACAAACGGTGGCTGATTGGTCAAAGGCTAGCCTGCTGATCTTTATTCTGGAAGCACAGCCGCTGCCCCGTCGCAGCTCATTATCCGCCGGCCGGTGATTCGCAGTAAATATTAAGGGTGGTGAATTTTTTATTTATTTATTTATTTTAAAGCCTTGACCTTTCATGCTGTGGAGGAATGTGTCGGGAATGTGTCGGGATTCCTCATTATAGCCCCCGCGGTTTCCCCCCACGGCTTCGTCTCTTCCCTGTATGTCTTAATTTCGTCAAATTTCTGAGTGACTAGACTGATTTCAGATGTCATTTGAAAGCTTTTGAAAGAATAATTCAGCCTCATCTGGGACCTAACACAGCCTAGTCATGTGATCACCCATTGAGGCCGGGGAAATGTAGCGTAGAAAGCAAGTAGAAAGACGTGGCTGGCTGCTAATTCACAATGAGCTCTGTTCTTTTTTTTTTTTTTTTTTTCTGTATTTCATCCCATTCAAAGTTGCGATTGCTTCTTTTTCCCCCTCAAGCTCTTTTTCAGTTGCTATTGGAATACGAATACAAAATGAAATTCTTTCCTTCTTACTTTCTCTCTCTGTCTCTCCTACCCCCCACCCCCTCCCTATTTAAGGCCTTCTTGAAGTTCTTCCAAATTGGGTTTTAAATGCCAATTAGGAGGTTGAATGTAGTAAAATGAAAGCCAGCGCTACCAGAATGGCCTCACCTTCTGGCTGCCCGGGCTTCTGAGAGAGCGCGCTGAACCTTTGGCTCCGAGCGCCGCTTTGAGAGAAAATATCCTGCCTAATGAACACATTAATTAGAACCATAACTATTTATAAGATGATAATTAGAAACGAAGCGAGGTAAACTGGGCCCTTCCTGCAATTAATGGCGGATTAATTACGGGCGGTAATGAAGTGGAGTTTTGAAACGCATTAAGGTGAAGTACAGAGGCGCGCGGCGGCTTTGTGATCACTGGCATAATTATTCGCTGGCCGTTTGAGCCCCCGCTCGCTTCGGCGCCGGCTAATCAGCATCATTGCGTCGTTATATATGCACTTAAAAAGACTCGCCACTGCAATGACTGCCTAATTATTTCTAATTGGCAGGCCCGAGCGAGGAGGCAATCGGCAGGACTGCGGGGGCCCAGCCGCTCGCAGAGGAAGGAGACCCGGGGTCCGGCTTCGGCGAGCCTCCCTACCTGTGAATCTGTTGCTTAGAAACGCACCCTGCAGACCCTCGGAAAGGTCGTTTGCCTGAAGTAGTTACGGCGGCCTTGAGATTTTTGTGTTATTAAAAAAATATATATTTTTATTTATTTATTTATTTCTTGAAAGCTTGAGGTTATTTTTTATTTTTTCTGCTTTAATTAACAGCGATTGCCTCACAGTGAGGAGCTAAGCGCTCCAGATCAATGTGGTTTGCTAAGAGAGTCCGAGTCATCCGGTGCCCATAAGCAGAGAATCAGACGAACAGAAAAAAAGTCAGTGCTACATTTTTAGGCCCAGACTGCTGCGGTATGATTTGGATTGTGAATACTGTTGTGTAAATCGAGAAAGAGATAAGAGATGAGCATTATGGATAGTTCTGATAAATAGAGCATTTTTTATCTTCCATGGGTCATGGCAAAATCCCTGTTTTATGGCTTGGCAGGACATTACTAATGTCCCACTAGATTCAATTTTAGCACCTGTGAAAGTGTGAAGTTAATTATGATAATAAAATTTTAGGGTTACCTATATTGTAGCATTGCTTTTCACTGAGTATGTTTTTTTAATACCTTAAGTTAGGGAAAATACACAGGCTGTCCAAATATTTCTATAGTTCTTCTTATAATGCATTAGTCTGCTGACACAGATTTGCAAACAGATGCTGCTTGTCTGACCCCTGTAGAGGAGAAGTATTCCCAACTAGCCAATAGAAAAGGACTATCTGGAGCAGCTAAACCCTGAAACACTGATGAACCTATTGCCACCATGCCTAAAACCGGGCATGGGCTAAAGGTGTATAATAATCTCCAGTGTTGAGCTGTTAAGCAGTGGAACTGTGTTCTCTGGTGTAATAGTGTCATCTGCAATACTTCTTTTGGGCTGTATAAAATATACAGTTACTCCAACAAAAGTAGGTATCTCAATACTTTTGTCCACATAATGTATCTTGCATCATTCTTGCTGGTATGAAGGTGTTCCTCCAGCACTTTCGATTATATCCCCGTCAAACCGAGCTTGTGTCTCCAGAGGAAGACTTTGCACTGGACTGTTTTTTCAATACGTGTGTGTTTGAGAAGTGTTTCAGGTGGAGCAGTGTGTGGCGAGCGTCCCTAGAGCCGTTTTCCTCTAGAAGTGCTGATGGCTGCCTCTAAGCAGAACCATGTGTCTCAGCGCGTACGAGAGACACCATCGTCTCCCCAAACACCACTGGAGCAAATTGTAGCCTAATCGAATCCAAAGCTGCACTTGTCTCTCCCTCTGCTCTTCTGACAGCACAAATATGGTTCCAGTTACCAGTGTAATATTTAAGCTTAAAAAAAAAAAAAAGAAGCCAAAAGCGAGAGTGAGAGCGAAGGAGAGGGAACACTAATAAAAGTGAAATCTGGATTATGTGCTTCTTGACTGAATTCATGACACCCCCCGAAAATAATGAAACACTTTCCCCTCTCTTGATATTGGAGTCTTGGAGTTTTTATTTATTTCCTCTGTACTGTCGAGCTTGTGGAGGAGCTTCTGACTGATTTGGAGGAAGTTGGGAAATGTATGAGCTGCCAACCACACACACACACACACACACACACACACACTTCACACACCCATACACACCAATGCACAGGGTGTGTGATTAGTGGAGCAAGAGATGGAGCAAAAGTGCAGAATCAGCAGACTCCTGCTATAGCATCACTCTTCTGACCGTGTGATGAACACCGTTGCTTTTTATTCCTTCAGCTGAGACCATGACGATTTTGTCATCCCAGAGTTCCTTGCAACCATGAGGTCCATCAGCCTGGTCTATTGTTTCTAGAGTTGACTGAATAGAACCTCAAAGTGAGTGTAACGGTGAGGGTCTTGGTATATCTGTCCTTTAAAAAGTAAAATTAATAATCAGGATTAAATCTGTCTGGTTTAAATTTTGTGTGTTTAGTATTTCTTTAAGCGTTTTGATTTATTGTACAGTGCTTAGGTTGATACTTGATGTCCTTTAAATGTGCTTTAGAAATAAATCTGACTTGAGTTAAAAATTCTTGAAACTTAAAAGTGCCCCCCAAAATTTTGTTTGTTTTATCTAGTCAAACATTCAATTACAGTTTTCCCTTTTCTCTTTATTGCTGATATGAAAAAAAATCTGATTTGATCTGAGATTTAAAATGTGATCCGATCTAACTGTAATTGTAACTGAAGTAACCTTCTTCAATTGGTAAGAAAAAGTATATGCAGGTAAAGAAAATCTCCTAATAAGGCTATCAAATAAGCGACCATCAAAACAAGACAATTAACAAAATAACAAGGAACAAAAATTAGCAATTTTAATGGAGCTAAAAATGCCACATTCCTGTAAAATTGATAGTTTTAAATGATTAAATATTAAACCCTGATTGGTCAATTTTAAGGCTGGAAAATTGTGTATTTATTTTAAGTATGACTTTAAGATGTTAAGTAAAATTAACAGGAGATCATTGTTTTCAAAACCAGGTCCTGTACTGGCTATAAAAATTGGCAAAGTTGATTGAAATTCCATGTCATAATGATCAAATGCTTACTGTATTCCAGGCTTGAGTTGATTTAGAGTACATGACTGATTTTATTGGGTTACAGAAGTTGGGTTTGAGTGCTTGAAAAAGTCTTGAACTTGAAAAGCACTTCATTGTAACAAGCCTGTAATAAAGAATAGACTTTTCACATAAAGGAGCCTTGTACCAGTTACTGTTCCTGTGTGGTCCGTGCCATTTATTGCCAGTACCCCCCTCTCCCCCATTAACCAAAGAAAAGCACTGCAGCGGACAGTTTTGATCTCGCAAATCAGTTTGTTTAGAAGTTTAAAACCGAGCGATTGACAGCAGAAGTGCGTAAAGCAGCTGTGGGTGTAGTTGTTCTAATTTACAAGCAGTAAATTCTCCATGCAGATTTGCAGTATGGGCGGAATGGGTGCAGAGAAATGGACGGCAGAATGAATGAAGCCGAACTGCTGCTTGCTTATTTGGCTGTCAGCACCACTCAGAAGGGCCTGAAGAAGGCCTGATGGCATTCCACCATTAAAAGCTATCAGCCTTACAGCTCTGATTGATCCTCTGTGGGCTAAAATTTGATATCTCTGCATATCTCTCCCAGGTCACCCTTCAAGACTGGGCACTCTGGTGATGGGATACGGCAGATGTTTCGAGGTCCTGAACCTTAGATTCTTCTCCAACTTGGAGTTTTGGATGGTGTCTCTATATGAACTAGGGTTGTTCCATATTGTATCGTATATGGTAATATTGTTATGATTATTGGAATGATAAAAACAAGCTGTAAAATGATAATTGTGGTATTTTATCTTAAAAGTAGTCTCTCTTTTATTTAAGAGCTATATGAGGCAAGATTTTTTTAATAAAGGGTTTTATATGCAGTTTATATGCGTACACCACTAAATATATTGCACTCTAATTTCAAGTGTCATTTAATTTAAATAATTATTAGATAAAGCCACATTATGCACTGGTCTCTATTTTCATATTGTTTGAAATATTGATTTGTCTGAAAATACAGGAATCACAGTGTTACAGTAAAGTATGTGAAGTTAATAATGGTGGTGTTCTATTTTTTAATTGTCTTAATTTTACCTTTCATTGGTATTAATTTGTTTTACAAACTTTTTTATACAAAATCAAAGTTGTGATAAGTTACTGTTTTTTGCAAAAACATGAGTTTTTTTTTTTTTTTTGTTATTCTGCCAGACACTTTATGCTTAAAAACAGGTCAGATAAAACTTATTTGTTGGATAAATAAAATGCATGCTGAAATTCTTATAAAATCAGTATTGTACAATAGTGGACACAAATCATTTTTAACACAAATAATTTATGATCGACATTAATAATCATTGTAAATGGTTAAGCAATGACTCAACTAATTATTAATTGACACTAGTTAAGACTTTATTAAACATTACTACTTTAAATACTTAAGAATTATGTAAATAATAATGAAATGAGACATGAGTTGAACAAAATTGTCAATTAATAATTAGTACAATAATTAGTATAATTAGTATGTTATATTTAATTTGTGTGTAGAAATACTTAAAAACCTAACATTGTGTGAGTGTTAAATTCATATAAACAAGGTATTTCTGTGTGTCTTAAATATTGTTAAGTTATGTTGTGCAAATAGATTGTAATTATTGATTTGGAATTGCTCTTGTTTTGTGCTTCTTATTTAATCATACAGTCTGACTTATTATTAAATGACTGTAAAGCCAGAACTCCCAGAAATGAGTAACTCCCCTCATTTTAGGTCATATTGCCAAAAATATCAGTATCACAGAAATAGCATGAAATATCACAATATTATTTTAGGGTTGTATCGCTCATCCCTTAACAGTTTCTAGTCTTTTGGAGCAGCAACCATTATGTTTTTCCAACCGAGCTCTGAAAAAAAAAATCAGCAACTGACTTCATTTCCGTTCATCTGCGGTGGCGAATAGTTAGCGTTTTTACAAGGGCGATATTTCAGATGCACTCGCATGTTTAATTAAGTGTAGTTTTTCCTTTGACGGTGGAATGCACGTCTGCTTTGTGTCTCAGCTTCTCCGCCGTCCGCTTTTTCCCCCCTTTTTACAGTTGGCCCACATGTTTCGCCTCAACATTTATGATTTTTCTTATAGCTGAGTTGTGAGGTACCTAAATCACTCGGACACACACGGCATAAGTGTCCACATTTAAACAATAAAACGCTGTTAGGAACAGACCTTCAGATCTACTGTCACTTCATAAATACTCCTATATAAAAAGAGCCGAAAAAAACATCATCGTGCCCTGAGAACACACCTGCTAATTAGAAACACATTTTCTGCTACGTTATTTTTCGTTTCGTAAGCGCGCCACCTCCTTTTCTCTGGAAAAAGGCGGAGCGGCTCGTGTGATGGAAAAGAAAACATCGGCCCAGCTTGAAACCTCAGACCTGCAAAACTTTGAAAACTCAGAACATCCTTGTTAGTTAATATATTTTTAAAGTGCTTTAGTTCAGTAAAAACTTGTGCTGTAAATGTAAACATGTAAATGAAACGAAAAGTAGTCATGTGACCAAGTGAGGTATTAGATATTTAATTAGTGATGTAAACACAGTGGTGATAACTGTCAAATAGGGTTGTACAATATTTATTTCATGATTTATATCACGATATACAGTATTTTTTTTTTCCGCACCATATTATATAATTCCAACATCTATATGAACAGTGTAAAGACCTCAGGCTGTGGTGTACATAGTCAAAAATATAATAATATATGAAATTTAAAATACACAATTTTTGTATAAAATTTTGACACGCAGACAAGATGCATCAGCGTCAGCATCAAAAACGGCTATTTAGATTACTTTCATGCACTTTTCAGTGATTGTTTTTAATTAATTTTTTGCTGCACATCATCCAATTAAACATGATTTTTTTACACTCTGTAATAAATGTAATTAAATTTAAACACTAAAAAAATCCTTGATATGGATATTAAGGAATATTGATGACTAACTATTCGATGCAATAAAATATCAATATTTTGGAGGTAGGTAGGTAGGTAGATTACTTTTTTATCTATGCTGAAATACTGTATGGATTAAATCTCTTAACAAACTTTCACTACACCCTTTGCTCTCACTCTCTCTCTCTCTCTCTCTCAGACGCACACATTTAAAAACAAACGTACAGCTCTCTGTTAAACTTTTTTTTAGCACATTAAAGGATTTTAATTTAAAAGCAACAGAACTAACCTGAGATATACTGCTCTGTTTGCCAGGCACATGCCACCACAATAAACTATTATTTTTTGTCTCCCGCTCAAAAAATACATGGAAATATAATTTTTATACAGTTTATACAATTTATACAGTACATATCTTGACTTTGCCAATTTTACATATTTTTGTGTTTCATTTACAGTAAATTATTAATTGTTAACTGCTTAAGCCTTACAAGGAATAAAAACAAAAAAGGCCGTTATCATGATTAAAGACGATTAATCACAATAATGGTGTGAATAATGTGATTTCATTCCATTTTTGCATTTGATTGGCTCCACGAACAAGAACAAATCCAAAGCCAAACTCCATGTTATTTTTTCTTACGCTGTAAAAACGCTAAGAGATTCGGCTTCTCTGGGTGGGTTGAGGCTGTTGCTGGAATGATGGCCCGTGTCGACAGTGGTGAGTTAGCACCTTATTGCCACTCTGACCCCTCACCCCTCGTTGACCCTGTGTTTGGGTTCGCCGGTGCCCTCTGTGGCACTAATAGAGGGTGTAATATGGCCCCAACTGCTGTGCTCTCCAGACTGCGGCGTTTAGGATTGCGGTGTCCCTGTCGAGTGATGGCGGTCACATGTGCCGGCGCGGCTCGGGACCCGGCCTAACGAAGAGTAATGAAGAGCTAAACGCTACGTTTCTGAAGCTTCTCGCGGTACGACTTTTTTTTTGGGGAACATATGGGTTCTTTTAGATCTGAGATGGCTTTGAAGGCCTTTGAACTCCGACAAAGGACACGACCTTTGCGCTAGAGTGTATGTATGTGTGTGTGTGTGGGCCGACCAGTGTGAGCGGATCTCTATACGCCCCCCTACAAAACTCACGGACTGACTGACATATCCCCTCTATTTTCTGTTGCCCGGGCCACTGAAGAGCTGAAGTAATTTACAGGAATCCAAAGCAAATTCATGTTTCTTTTTTTTTTTTTTTTTAACCTCTTTGTTTTAATCATAGTATGTTTTTCACTTTCAGTATGGCAGTGTGACACCATGGCACTGGGAGGGGGCAGGTTATACATGGATATCGTGGGTGGGTTGGGTGTGGTGGTGGAATGGTTTGAAATTGCCGCAGTAGCTGTGGTAATTATAATATCTGTCACTTAACTTTTACTTTGCAACAATTAGTTGCAGCTTTTGCTTCTTTTCCTGCTTTTTTTCCCTCTTCTTTCTCCCTTTCACTGCTAAAAGCGTCTAACGTCGCAGGAGGAAACAGCTTGGGAAATGTTTTCAACAGCTATCGTAATTAGAGAAATCTCATAAATTAAACTTGTGCGCGGCACGACGTTTGAAGAGCACTCAAAAGTAAGACACGCTGGATGGCGAGCGTATTTGCATCGCATGGAACGGAGCGGACGGTGGCTGGGGGGGGAACAGCTGTTTAGTGCTGCGACGTTCAAGCTTTTTTGGCAGCAGGAAATCCACCCAGCTCATTCAAGGTGCTCTCGAAACAGTCTGAAATAAAAATAGATAGCACAGCTTTTAACTTGATTGTGTTGCTGCTTTTCTGTATATATGTGTGTGTTTATGTGTGTGTGAGACTTTGTTTGTTCGGGTGTATCTCTGTTGTGTTTAAAGAGGTGCGCAGCAGGGGAGCAGTCTTTAATGAAGTTAACTATATTGATTTTTTTTTTGCTGTCAGCTTTTTAAAGCTTTTTATTTCGTATTTCTAAATGATTTCCAGGCAGAATGATGATTATGATGATGAGCTGGTTTGTGTACAGCAGCAGCTTTCTTCTGCTTTCATCTCGTCTGTCTCTCTCACACTCTTTTTTTTCTCTCTCTCTCTGTGTATGTGTGTGTTCTCAGCATGTCATTATGTAGAATTAAGGCATATACAGTACCCGGTTTGACTCCGTTAACAGTGTTGAAAAGGGGAAAGATGATGCAAATCGAGGAGAAAAATGGTAGTCGTGTTTTGTTGAGGAACTGTATGATTTTTACTTTTTCAATTCAATCATTTGATCATCAGAGCAGCTGCCCTTAGCGTTGTGTGTAGGGCCCTATTAAATCAATTTTATTTTTTCCCCAAATTCCAGTTTATTTTGTTGTTGTTTTTGTTTTTGGTCACTAAAATCGAACCAAAATGTTTAAGAAAATTGTAGAACTATAGCCATGAGTGTTTAAATAGCACATGAACAGTGAGTCTCATTTGTCAGTGGTGCACCTTCATGTTTATAATGTTTAATTTCAGAGTAAAGGATCACAAATTAAATCTTAGATCATGTTTTTTTTCTTTGTCACAAATCGGATCATTTTTAAGATCAACCAAAAAAATTAAAAAAGGCTAACCAATAAAATACAGTAATTTAAGTTTAAATTAGGCCTAGTCACATTTCTCATTTGTACCCCTGCCCCATGTTTTCAATTGCCTACCTTAAAACTGGTGTGGCTCAAAGTTTACAATATTTACTGTTTCAGACTGAGGGAAATATTACTGTAATAAGTAACAGTGACTGTAAATCTGTATTCTACCCTGTTATGATCAGACTTTAGCAATTTATCTGCATATGAGGTTTGTGGGTGCATTTGTCTTCATACCTGTGGGACAAAATATTGCTATTGCGATGTATCATAGATCATCTGTACATAACATCAAATATTGATATTTTTTATTGAAACATAGGCACGCTAAATTCTTAAGACTCGCCCAACCCCTACACTATATCAATGAATGTCTGTTTTATGGCCTATTTTCGTACATAAGTCGCACTGGATTAGCCACAGTTAGCAGCAGTGCTAGCCACGGTTAGTGGCAGCACTTAGCGCTACTAAACACTGCCCGACAGCGCTACACTGAGAAAACCAGTGTTCCAGTAAGCCAAGGCACTATCAGCTAGCGGTTGGTCCCACGTAGCTTGTTTTAACACAGTAAACACGCAGACTACAGTCCAATATACTCACCTCTGAACTGCAAAAGAGATAGAGCTGCAGTTAACAGCTAATGCTAATATTGCTAATACAGCCTCCAGTTTTTAATAAAAAAAACTCCTGTATAATGGTGGACTAAAATGGAATGGCTTTACTTCTCCTTACAACCTGACTGGTAGAATTCATACAAAAGATGCACTGGATTATAAGATGATCTGTGAATTTTTGGGAAAATTAAAGGGTTTTAAGTGCACCTTATAGTGCGAAAAATAGAGTAAACCTGTGGTAAAAAATATTGGTTGTCAAATTCTGTGGAACTGACACCAATACATCCATAATTCCTGGTATTTGCTTATTTATGAGTATTTCGTTCCTCTTCAGTAACGCAGATGCCTTTAATCATAGAAATTGATATTTCATTTAATTAAATTATTAAGTGATTTATCAAATTAAATCACTCAATCACAGTATATCAAATTATCTCATTGCTATTGTGGGCAGGACATTGTAAAAAAAAAAATGGTCTTGTGATCCCCATCCGTCGTGGAAATCATAGGACCCCAGATTAGTTTCACTTAACAGTAGTTAGTAAAGGCCTGAAGCTGTTAATCAATCCAAATGACTACTATTTAAAGTTTCAGTTAATTAAAGCTAATTCTTTACCCATTATCTGATTGTAGCTGCAGCCCTGTGGAAATAACCCAGTAAATTGACCCAGCAGGCCTAATCCAGAGTAAATACCTGTACACGTGTATGCATTTAATTTTTCTATAATCTTTACTTTAGTACCTCTCTGTGTCATTGCATTAATGTCCACTGCATTGGAATTAGAAAGAGAATGTCTATTTACTCCTCAGTGTTTTCTATTAATCATGCAGTTAGCTTTTCCTCACATACTCCTTCATGTTTGTAATGTCAACACTATTTAACCTAGCTCAGACTGAACCCCGATGAATCACCTTCTCCACATGAATCCGTTATTAATTTAGAATACAGGAGGGGATTTCACGTTTGTTTTTAAGAATTTCTTCAGCTTGATTTATAGCATGTTGCTTTTATTTGACACATTTTTATATTTTGAGTAGGTTTTTAATTGAGCTTTATTACTGTGTTGATTGAAGTATACAGTATGACAGTAATGGCAGTAATTTAGCACTATGCTATAAATACTGTGTTTGTAGCACAGAGTGCCTTTAGTGTTGGATTGTAGAGCTAGGACACATTTATTAAACATATCCAACATTTTATAATATTTGCATATATATACTCTATATGAGCAAATGTATTGGGATACCTGGCCATTCATTGTTTGTTCTGGTGTTTTTGTTGGATTAACTGTCTCTGTGGTGCAGGGAAGGCTTTCTACTACATTTCATTACATTGCATTACATTTAATGGATGCATTTATCCAGAGCGACTTACAAATAATGATGTACATTTAGCAGTAGAGAACAGTAGTTAGAAGTAGTTAGTGTGTTAGAGGTGTTAGGAGAGTAGGTGCTCTTTGAAGAGCTCTGTCTTCAGGAGTTTCTTAAAGATAGTGAGGGACATTTCTGATCTGGTAGTGGAAGGTAGTTTGTTCCACCATTGGGGAACTAGATATGAGAAAAGTCTGGATTGCTTTGTGTGAATGTTTTGCAAAGCTAGGCCACGTTCACTAAAGGAGCGCAGCGGCCGGGAGGTACCATAAGCCTTTAAGAGTGAGCGCAGGTAGGAAGGAGCCTTTTCTGTCATCACCTTTTAGGTAATGTAAGAGCTTTGAAGTGCTTTTGGTGAAGCATTGCTGCAAGTATTTGATGGCATTCAGCTTTTTCTCAAGCGTTTGTGAGGTCAGGATGAAAACATTTAGGAACCACAGCAACTCCTAAAAACAATACAAAGCTGCAAATGGGGGACTCACTCCATATTAATGCATATGGATTTATAGGGGCCTGTCAGTAAAATCTCCTGTAGATTAATTTTTAGATCCATCATTTTCTGTTTTTGACCCACCAGCAATTCTTCCATCTCTATTTTTATTTGTATGTGTTTGACTGCAGTGTTGATCATTTCTATGATATTACATAATCAGATTCCACCTCTAAACAAATGTTACATGCAATTTCTTCCTCATGCAGGTGTGCATCTCAGTGGGGGTCAGACCTGCAGGCCTGCAGACCTGCGGATATACAGGGTGGCATAGTTAGCTGAGGCAGAAGCAGCAGCGGCGGCGGCAGCAGCAGCAGCAATAGTAGAGGCATAGGAGGGGAATGTGTGTATAATGATTGTGGCAGGCCCGCTCCGCTCACAGCTGTGTGCTAGCACGCTAGTGCTATCATTGGCCCACCATTAATGTCCAATTTCCCATCAAGTGAAAAAAGCTTGTTTAGCAGGAAAATAATATGGGCAGATAACAGCGCTACACATCCAGTCTCACCCAGGCCCGCATAATTACCCAAATAGGTTGTGGGGAGGGATCGGGTTCGCGTCTAGGCGGGGGGCTCCTGCGATAAGCGCCCACCGCACTCCCACACACTGGTAATTACTTTATTGATAATTCACGGGGAAAATAGCCTCAGCCAATCGCTGCCGCTAGATTTAATGGATTGGTCGGGGAGGGGGGTAGACGGGAAGTTGGCGGGGGGAGAACAGTGAGGTCCCCTTTTCAAACAGAAATGAAAATATGTTTGGGCCATAGGGGAAGGCCTTTCCCTCCAGAGATAATCACTAAAAGTAAATGTAAAATAGCCCACACTTGGCTTGGGATTGGGATGTGCCGTGCGGATGCGTGCTAGTGGGTGTTTATCTATAACTCCTGCATTAACACATTTACCCCTAGCCTTAAATTAGCTAATAATTCTCCAAGGGGAAGGCCTTGGTAATGAAATTGACATTTAGCAGCTTCACCACAGTCTATTAACTACAATAAATTTAATTTGCAACAGGCCCAGAAGTGTACTGGGGTTGTAGAAAGAGGGGGGGGGGGGGTAAGAAAATCCCAACAGATTTGGTGTTTATTGCATCGGCTGGCCACGAGTACAGTTGCTAAAATAAGGCCACTCTGTTGTTCCCACGTGCTTAACAATAACAGTAACCTTCTCCCCGCTCAGTAAAAGAGGGGATAGGAGGCAAAAATATTGAATACAGTTGACATGTATTATATGTCCAAAAGTTTGTGGACACCCTGCCTAATGAATGCATTCAGCTGTTTAACTATCAGTTGAACCTATTCCTGAGACTGATGTGTTAGACCAAGACTAAATGTGTGCACACAAACACACACACACACACACACATGCACAATGCTGTGCAAAGCCCCTGTAGTGAAGAACTTCCAAAATAATAGGAATCTCTGGAGCAGATAAAGACTGGTGAGCTTTTCAAAACCAGGATTGCACTACATAACTTTTCATTGCACTGACAAAACTAAATTAAATAATTATACATTATTTAATTATAAATAATAAATAATCATGATTCATGATGCTGCTAATTCCCTGTAGTTTTGAGAGGGATTATTATTAATAGTGTAGTGTGGTTTAGGTCAGGCAGACTAGATCTTTTTTACTGTATTATTATATCTCAGGAGAAAGAGAGGGGGGACAGAGTGAGAGATAGAGAGACAGAGAGAGAGATTGAGTGAGAGATTGAGTGAGAGAGAGAGAGAGAGAGAGAGAGAGTGAGAGACAGCGTGAGTGAGAGATGGAGAGACAGCACAAGTGAGAGAAAGGGAGAGAACAACGAGTGAGAGAAAGAGAGAAGGGGAGAGACAGCACAGGTGAGAGAGAGGGATTGAGGGAGAGACAGTGTGAAAGAGAGAAAAGGAGAGAGGGAGAGACAGCACAGGTGAGAGGGGGATTGAGGGAGAGACAGCGTGAAAGGGAGAGAGGGAGAGACAGCACAGGTGAGAGAGAGGGATTGAGGGAGAGACAGCCCGAGTGAGAGAGAGAGAGAGAGAGAGAGAGGGAGAAACAGCACAGGTGAGAGAGGGGGAATGAGGGAGAGACAGTGTGAAAGAGAGAATGGGGGGGGGGGAGAGACAGCACAGGTGAGAGAGGGGGATTGAGGGAGAGACAGCGTGAAAGAGAGAAAGGGAGAGAGGGAGAGACAGCACAGGTGAGAGAAAGGGAGAGACAGCCCAAGTGAGAGAGAGGGAGGGAGAGAGAGACAGCACAGGTGAGAGAGAGGGATTGAGGGAGAGACAGCGTGAAAGAGAGAAAGGGACAGACCACGCGAGTGAGAGACAGAGCAAGTGGAGCAGTGGATCTGTGTTCACTGGAATGATGGAATCAAATGAATGCAATCAAATCCTTACAGCTATGCTGTAAGCTGAGTTATAACTCCAAGACCTTAACATCAGAAATTTAAAATAATGAATGTGCAGGTATCTATACACGCATTTACACACTTTTCAGATGTAATTCTTGCTATAATGCTTCTCTGCTAATAGATCAAAGTTTTCCATTGGTTTAGAAAACTTAACTTCATCATTCAAGTTTTCCACTTTTTTTTGTTTAATCTAATGGGATTGCGACTGGAACATCTTCAGTATAAACCAGTGTAACACTAAGACGTCTTTCACATGCGTCAATTACCACTGATTCAGGAGTTCTCCTCAGATACAATACCAGCACCAGCGCTACTGTACGACCATATGTCCCCTCTGTAATCAGCGCTCTCTGCAGAGTGATTAAAAAAGACAGTAGAAATATTCATATGACAAGAAAGAGGCATCAATATGCATGGAAATGTCTATCTAATATGGAAATGGGCACTTAAAGCAGAAGTAATGAGCATATGACTGATGCATCAATCGCAGGATGTGGACGGGAGAGAGTGAATGATGTGAGGTAGCTCTGTGTGTCTGAGGGAAGATTGCGTTGACCCTGGTACTCAGTTTATTCTGTCACATTCCTACAATAAATAATAATAGGGATGAAAATTATTTTGTGTGAAGATCACAATTGTGCATGTTGCAATTAATTATAGTAATGATCGAGTAATCCAGGAATTAGTCTGTTGATTCATGAGGTAATCAGGTTTGAAGTTTTTAAGGCCAAAAAAATTGTGAATAAAAATTACAGAAGAATTTTATTATTATTGTTCTTTGTTTATATTTCAAAAAGTGTGCTTGATTATTGCTATATAATCATTATGTTTGGACACACCTCTTCTCATTCTCATGTGTTTTTTTTTTGTTCTTATGATTTTTACATTATACATTTAATATTGAAGACATTAAAGCTATACAGAAACACATGCTGACTTTTTTGAAACATAAAAAAAATGTTAAATAACCCAGAATATTTTTTATACCATAGATTCACTTTAGATAAACCACTAAATACTATGATAAGTTGTACTGTTACATATACATGTCCGGTGTGTGTATATATACGCTTGTGTATGTGAGCTGCAGAGAGAATGAATGCTTGGGAGGTCAGGAGATCTAGTAAGTGGCCCAATAAATCTCCCAGCATTCTCTGCCCTGTCTGTTAGGATCAATACAGTGTATGTACAGTCATCCCAGTCCCTCCCTAATGGCCACTATCTCCAGCCGTTCTTGTCTTTCAACTCTTATCTCACTACGCACATAAACACATGCAGTGCTGTGCAAAAGTTCTAATCCCCTGGGAAAATTGGAATAAAAAGCTCCTCATCAGTGCTGTAAGAGTTTATGTACCCAGTCAAACAATAATATTAAAGAAAATACAATTTATATACATACCAAAAGTAGTGGATTTAACTCATTGTGTTCATTGAAACATCTCTGGAACTTGATCATATACAGCTCCAAATTCAATTTTACCAAATTGAAAACCTCTGGAATATAATCAAGAGGAAGATGCATGACCACAAGCCATCAAATCAAGCTAAACTGCTTGAATTTTTTCACCAGGTGTGGCATAAAGATATCCAAAAGCAGTGTGTAAGACTGGTGGAGGAGTACATGCGAATATATGTGAAAACTGTGATTGAAAACCAGGGTTATTGTTTTCCTTGCATTATTTGACGTCTGAAAGCTCTGCATTTTTTTGTAATTTCAGCCATTTCTCATTTTTTGCCAACAAATGCTTTAAATGACAATATTTGACAAGATATGACAAGATAAATGTTGTCCGTAGTTTATAGAATAAAACAACAATGGTCATTTAACTCAAACACAAACCTATAAATAGCTAAATCAGAGAAACTGATTCTGAAACTGAAGTGGTCTCTTATTTTATTCCAGAGCTGTATATAACAGGTGAACAAATAATGAAATAAAAAACATATTCAACATAAACACATTCCAAATGTTGGCTGCATCTGTTATAACCAGTAGACAGTTTTTGAGGACAATGTCCTGCTCACTTCACTGGAGTTATTATTTAACAATTATTTAGCGTTTATATAGTTAATAACGATCAATGGAAATATGATATTGATTCAGATCTAGAGATGTCGTTTTTAAAACTTAATTTCTTGCTTTTATTGTCAGTGTTAATCAGTGTTTGGTGTTTTACCAGTTATTTTGTGTGTGTGCAGGTCTCGCTCCCGCCACCGCAGATCCCGCAGTCGCAGCAGTGGCAGATCCAGCAGGAGGCGCAGCCGCAGTCTGAGCAAAGGCAGAGACCGTAGCCAGCGCAAGACCCGGGAGAAAGATAGAGAGCGAGACCGGGACAGAGACAGAGACAGAGGGCGGGACAAAGAGCGCGAGAGGGAGAGCGATGCAAAAGCCAAAGAGAAGGAAAAACAAGGGTAAGCATTTTTTGTGCCTAAATTTGATTAAAAAAAAAAAAATTAAAAAAATAATTAAACACTTTTTACACTTTTTACAAACACATTCATATAGGGGTGGACCACAATTAAATATAAGTATTTAAAGCAATAGAAAATTAATAATGGTTTTAATAACAGTAATTTAATTTTTACAAATATTTTTGATATTTCATTGTCACTAAAAACCCACCTAAGAGACAGAATTGAGCAAGCAACTACAGACTGGTGTTCTTCCTTACTAAGGAATAGAGTAATATGTAGACACAATCATCATAATGTATCATATCAAACAGTCGAAATACCTCTGTCTAACCAGTGCCATCGATCTGTTGTCAACAATGAGCGAGTAATCCAGCTCAGAAAACGGTTAGCATCTTGTGCAACTCACTATTTTAGGCAGGTATTGAGCTGGCAGCTACATGCCAGTGTTCTGAACTTTATAACTAAAGACTGGAGAGAAGAACAGATATAATACATATATTATATCAAACAACAAAACATGCCCTATATAACCAGCACAGCCATAAATCCAGTGCAGAATTACAGTTAGTCTACCTGGTCCAAGCCTTAACATTGTGTCTAATCTTCCATTGTAGGCTGCATAATTAGTCAGTATTTTTTCACACTATTTTTCACACTATAAGGCGCACTTAAAATCCTTTAATTTTACAACAGTGATCCGTTGACGGTGAGCTTTATAATCCGGTGCACCTTATATATGAGTTCTACCAGTCAGGTATTAAGGAACAGTAAAGTCACTCCACTAAAGTACAGCATTATAAAAGAGTTTCAGTGAAGTTTCTCCAGTACTGGGTGCAGCAGCATTAGCATTAGCTGCTAACCACAGCGTTAACTCCATTTTACCATTTAGAGATGAGTATATTGGGCTGTAGTCTGCGCGTTTAAAGCATTAAAACAAGCTACATTAACCGTTAGCTGATAGCGCCCTGTCTTACCGAAACACGCAGGGTTCCTGAGTGTATCTCTGTTGTCTGTCTGTGATTAAGTACACTATAGGTATTGACTTTACACTGTTCATATGAATATCAGAATTAAGCCATTAAGAAATATGCATAGTGTTATAATTCATGACCATATGGTCTACCCAGAAACCTGTGCGCTCCTCAGCACCTCCTCGTCGGGCCGACTCTCTCATTACCCCACTCGCAGCAACTCTATCCTCCACGCTGCTGATATCCAGCAGGGAGTTGGGACAGAGACTGCATAGTCGTCCTCATCCATCTAGCTCCAGTTGTGCTCTCCGAGCCCGGTGTCTTCACTGTCCCAGCGGCCCGCTATTGCATTTCCCCTCCCTCAGCCGAGCCGTGTTAAACTACCTTTTCTTGCTCAGCCATGATCTCCTGTGTCCCCGGTGTAATATGTGTGAGCACTGGCTAAACTGGTTTCAGCCTGCTTTCTCATTTTAGCACTTCTACTTCGCTACCGCCCCAAAGCAGCATGGCCTAATGCGATTGGGGGACGGTGTGATGCGATGAGGCGGCCCGTGGTTGTCAGTCATTTTGAGTGGCTTGTCGCGCTGACAGAATCACACGTGCTTTGGGAAGAAGTTAGCTGCGAAAGGGAGGTGAACGAAACGATGAGAGGAACAAGAAACATCTTAATCTATTTTTAACTGCTGTATGTGTGTCTGTGTGTGAGTATATATGTGTGTGTGTGTGTGTGTGTGTCTGTGTGTGTATGTGTATGTGTAGGGGACACTAGTTTGGCTTTATACTACTTATGTACTAATACCGATCTTTAATTTGTTGCAAAAATATTTTATGATACGTAAATATGCCATAACCTTTTAGAAGTACAAGGCTGAGCAGAACTGATAAAAGTTCCTTTAATATGTTTGAATTTATACTGTACCTTATGTCATATCATATATAATAATTGAGGGGTTTAAAGAGCCCTTTTCAAGAAAATGATATAGAGCACAGTTTTAAATAATTCTGAATATATATTGTTCAGTCTGTATAGTACATACAGCTCTTGAAAAAAAAAAAATAAGGGACCACTTAAAATTTTTTTGTCATTTAAAATTTCTCCATGCATTCTTTATTGGGGACTGGTCAAGACTGCAGACAGGCTAGTTCAGTACCGGTACCCTCTTCTACAACAGCCATGCCTATTGTAACGGGTGCAGCATGTGGTTTTGCATTGACTGTTTTTAGGCCTGTCATGATAAAAAAAATTTGTGATCGATATTTTGTCCCAGAAATGATTGCGATAAACGATATTGTTGGCATTTTTAGACCACTAACTTGGCACTAATAAAATAATAACGTAATATTGTAACAAATAAACTTTACATTCCTGCTTGCGCACCTAATTTTGGAACCTGAAAAGTTTCAGTTTGAACCAAAATAGGTTATAGTAGGTTCTTCAGTGTGCACTATATATACAGTACATACACATTGCAAAGTGCTGAGGCAGTGGGGGAATGGTGTGTCCGCCCCACATCATGATGTGCATCCCGGGTCTGCCCCAGCTGGCACATGTTGAACCGGCATAAAGACTTAAAAAGGCCTCAGCCTTCAGTCGAGAGATGCTGATGGTGAATGAAAGGCTGAGGCAACACGAACCTAAGAGACACTAAAGTTAAGCAACTAGAGCCGCACTGACCCGTTACTATGTTTCTTTAAGTTAGTTTTGGGTGTTGATAGAGGGCATTTGTCCTAACAAAGGTGCAGCCACTCTCACAGTCACAATATATGTAAGTGCATACACAAAGGACGATATCACGATAACTAAAATGATTGAGGTCATGTCCATTTATTGAACAATACGTCGATAAAGTAGTTATTGTGACAGACCTAACTGTTTGAAAAAAATCAGTTTCCAGTTTCCTGGAAAAGCTGTAGTCTTGAAGTCAGTGAATGTTACTCTAAATGTGCATTTCTGCATGAATGCTGCCGTAACAAATGTATACTGGTGGAACCCCATACCATAACACATCCTAGCTGTTGGACTTGTTGCTGATAACAGCCTGGATGATCCTTTTTAATCTTACACTGTGTCGTACACTATCTGTTCCAAGTTCATCCCAGATGCCTCCGATCCCACAGAGGTCAAACCACTTCTGGAAATGGTTAACATAAAGCTTCTGATTTGAAGAAGTAAAATTTTAAGTGGCATTTGCTATTTTTTCTTCATATTTGGAGCATTTCCGTTGAATCACTCATCGTAAAACATAAAAATCAGTCAGAATATATCAATGGGATTCACTTTGATTTAAACAGACTCCTTTCCTCCTTTTCCATCATCAAAACAAAATGATTCAGTGTGCAGCTCATAGCTTGTACTGTATATACAACACATGCGCTGGTATTTATTTAGTCATATTTACAACTATTACTTTTTTAGATCCGTATCACTTGACCAAATAAAGTGCAGTCTCTCACATATAAAGGCCAGCCTTATCTCTCTTTCAGCGTTTTTATATTAAGTCTTTAATATCCTTAAACGCTGATAGGAATCTGTTTTTGCCTGACCCGGCTGTGTGTGTGTATATGTGTTTGTGTGTGTTTTATATGTGTGTGTTGTAGCTTACAGCTATAGGGGTTTGTGTTAATATTTTGCCTTTTTTGGGCCGTATTTCTGTAGTCTTCAGGGAGAAGTTAGAAAAAAACTCAGAAAAAACACATAGATGTGTTTTCAGTCGTATCCTGGAGCTGTGTGTGTGTGTGTGTGTGTGTGTGTGTGTGTGTGTGTGTGTGGATGTGTCTTTTTGGAGACTGCTGCCCTGAGTGGTGTCCCAGAGGAGTGATGGACTGATGGAGAGCCCAAGAGGAGGAAACAGCCACAGAAATCAGCAGAGATGAACGAACGCACACACACACACACACACACACACACCTCTCACAAAGCCTTTGTGTTCTATAGGAGATAATTAGTTCCAGTGCTGTAGTTACGCTCTTCTCTTTACCGGAGGCAGGCTGGACAGTGGAAGCCTCGGGTGTTCCTACTTCATGTCCTAATTGCTGTGTGTGTGTGTGTGTGTGTGTGTGTGTGTGTGTGTGTGTGTGTGTGTGTGTGTGTAACTCATTCAAACCTGTCCAAAACACACAGAGCCGCTAGGGCTGTGTATTGCAAGATCCTGCCGATACAATGTCACGATACAGGAATCACAATATTGCAATATTTTTTTTTTTAATAATTGTGATTTTTTTTCAGAATACTTTAATATTTTTTTCTTACAAAATCACATTGCAATGTACATAAAGTCTGCTTTAACCCTCCTATTATTTTTAAATATACTAACACCCTTTATTCTTAGGATAAATAAGCAATTAGCAGTTTTACCCAGAAATTCAAAGCTCTAAAAATAATAATAATTAAAAAGCAAAGTTAGCAAAGTTTATGTGGGATATTCTACAACTGGTTCTTGCATTACTATGGTGTTTATTTTATGACGTCAATATTATCCATATTTGTAATTACGTAAAGCTTTTATAAAGAAAAAACAGCCTTGGGTAAAAAAAGATCCTGTCAAAAACTAAATGAGTATGAAACAAAAATTATTTCAATATTTTTTTGAAACTTTAAACATTAAATGGTAAACATAATTACAGAGAACATATCTTCTTCTGAATACATTTATCGACCTTAAGTGTCGTAAAACTTTTAAATATATTTTATATCTAGTGTTTGTTGTCTAATAACATTAATAATAATAAAATATCGATACAAAACATTGTGATACTTTGATATATCAGTATTTTCCTACACCCCTAATAGTCAAACTTTAAAACACATCATACTAATGTGTCTGATGAAATCAGATTACTTTTTGCATTGTGTGTTTTTTGTCTTTTTGACCTGTGTCCTAAGGGGTGATATAAAAAATAACTATGGCTTAAATGTAATTAGCAGAGCAGAGCAGGATGCTGTCCCACTGGGATGATGTGAGCCCTGCATACAGAGAGACCCCACGGGACTCGATAGGGACCCTCGCGTCCCTCCAGCTGACGGGATGGTGTGACCTTCACACAAACTGTGCTGAAGTCCATGCAGCCCTTTAGAACTGCTAAATACATAAAATGTGCAAATAATATGCATTCAGCTACTTTAAGTAGTACCAATTGTTGCTGACACAGATGTGCAAACACACACACTCACATACACAACTTGTCTTGTCTTTGTGGAGCAGTACTGCTAATTGAAGATAACTCTTTGGATCAAGCAGTTAAACTTGGATCTATTGGCAACATATCTAATCCCATGCATGTGCTAGAGAGGCATCAATCCCCCCAGCAGTTAGTAGTAGAGCAGTACAACTTGTTTTTCTGGAATTATGTTTTTGAATGGAATGGGGATGGGGATAATTTGAAAGGAATGGGGATAATTTGGCACCTGTGGAACCTTTTTCACACCTGTAAGTCTTGACCAATGCCCACACCAAGGTTTATGTAAATTTTTTACATTGGCTGCATTTGGTCTGATTAGTTTAATATGGTGAACGCGCAGGCTACAGGCTTATAATACTCACCTCTAAACAAGAAAAGAATCCCTTAGCACGGTTAATAGCTAATGCTAATGCTGCTCCAGCAGTGCTAGCTCGTGTTAGCAGCAGGGTATCAGGCCGATTTATTCTCACCTTTAAACAGGAAAAGGAGTAGCTCTTAGCACGGTTAGCAGCTAATGCTAATGCTGCTCCAGCACTGCTAGCTGGGGTTAGCAGCAGGCTACAGTCCGATAACACTCAATTTTGAATGGCAAAAGAGCTTGTGTGGTTAGCGGCTAATGCTAATAATGCTCCAGTCTCGAGTTTCAGTGCTGGAGAACTAAACTGAAGCTCCTGAATAATGCTGCACTTAAGTGACGTGGCTTTACTGCACCTTACAACCTGATTGGAAGCATTCATACATAAGGCACACCACATTATAAGGCACTTATAAGACCCATTTTTGGGAAAATGAAAGGATTTTAAGTGCGTAAAAAAAAAAAATAGTGTAAAAAAAATATGATAACTGTGAAAGCATGCCTGTTTGGCTGTATCTCATCCAGGTGCACCTCCTTTACCCTCTCAGTGCCTGTTCATCAGGGCCAGGAGTTGATTTAAATTTTTATTGAAGTCAAGCTGTTCTAACTCCACTGCAGCTCATCCTTGCTTCTTCGTTCGCCGTGTAATTCTATTAGTCATCAAGATTATGTTAGTGTCGGCTCAGCGTGCGGTCGCTGGCTTTAAGTTTTGATTACGAGCAGCACTCGCAGTGACTGCGCTAACAGTTCCAGCAGTGGCGGAGGCAGCGATAGCAGCGGCACTGTGCTAATGATGATTATGATAGCAGTGATATCATAAGGACTGGAGTGCAATTAGCGCAGTGATGAGTGGAGCAGGGCTGCATAAGTAGCAGGTGTGTGTGTGTGTGTGTGTGTGTGTGTGTGTGGCAGTGGATCAAAGCCTCCTCTAACCTGCTCCAGGTGTCCCTTCACAGCTGTCACTCTGCTACAACACGGCACTTTAAGCACTGCTCAGGTACGCTTAGGAACACACACACACTCACAGGCACACACACACACACACACACACACACACACACACACACACTTTAAAAGTTTTGCTTTAATGCTTTTTGCCTTTTTTTCTGACAACCATCAGATATATTTTTGCTCCCTCAAGCCCTTTTGTCTTTTGCAAGATGCCATTTTGTTAACCTCTAGTACGTGTACACGCACACGCACACACACACATGCACACACACACACGCACGCACAGATTCAGTCAGTCTACCTTTTTGCATCCTGGTTGCACAGTGGCAGGTGAATGTACCTCCTCTACTCTATGTGTGAGAGAGTGTATATATGTGTGTGTGTGTGTGTGTGTGTCTGTGTGTGAGAGAGAGAAGATCAAAGGGGGTGACAGGCTTGGCGGGGGGCTGACACAGCCGCGTGTGGTGTTGTTTTCATTAAACATTTATCACACCTCTAGGATGACAGCAGGCATCTCTGGGCCGCACGACGTGTTTTCATGCAAAATTTATGGGAAAAGACGAGCTGCTGTAAAGCGATCGTGTTGCTTTTCACCAGTGGCAAAGGGTAAATGGGTGATTGTGGTGTGTGTGTGTGTGTGTGAGAGAGAGAGCGTGAGAGCGTGAGAAAGAGAGGGTGTCTAGGCATATGTGTGTTGTGTTGGGAGTTAAACAGGTTAAGTGTCAGTCTGTGTGTGATGCGTGTGTGTGTTTGTGTGTGAGAGAGAGAGAGAGAGATTTGCTCATTGGCTCTTTTCTTCACTGACTTGACCACTCAGATTTGAGTAATTAATAGACTGTGTTGTCCCAAGTGGTGGTGGCTATGGTACTCCATATATTAAAGGTGGTTTTGGGGTGTCACACATAGTTGCTAGAGTGTTGCCTGCTGGTACTTTCTGTGCCAGGTGTTTCTTTTAATTATAATGTATTACTGGCGTTGGCAATTCTGTCTCAGGTTGTTGCTAGAATGTTGTTAGATGGTTGTAATGTTATCACAGGTGGTTGATGGGACATCCCATACTTCTACACACATTACATTTAATAGCATTTTGTCAGGTTATATTTGACAGAATTTTGCCTGGCTATTTTTACTCATTTTACTTAGATGAACTTTGGGTTATGACAACATTTTGTTGGTCGTCAATTGACAGGATTTTCTTATACTACAGTTGATGGAATTTACTCAGAATTTTTACGCAGAATTTTTCAGAATACATTTGACAGTTTGATTGGGCTGTGCTACATGAAAGTTTGGCTACAGGAAATTCAGGTTACATTTGAGAGAACCTTCTGACAACATTAAGTATACTTTAATTTAAGGTTGGGCTATGACAAAGTTTTCTTGGTAGTCAGTGGGACAGAACTTTGGCTACAGCTGCCAGATGTTTGTTTAGACTAAGGGTTTTGCAGGCTAAAGTTTGGTTAATACAGGAATTTTGTCTAGAACCACATTAAATAGAATTTGTGCAGAGATTTGCTGATTTGCTGGGCTTTAATTTAGTTTGCTTGACAGAGGTTGACTTAGTTTTGATGGGATACATTTGAGTGTAGATAGTTTTTGTTTTGGCTAAAGTTTTTTTTTGGACTACAATACAGAATTTTGTCAAACTACAGTTTAAAGAATTCTGTTGGACCAAGTAAACAGAATTTTTTGTAGGTTGAATTTATCAGACTGATTTTTTTGGGGCTTTACTTGACAGAGTTATGCCAGAATAGAGTTGAAAAGTGCCCAATGAAACTTGGCATGGTCTACAGTTGGGTTTGGATAAAATTTTGACAGGTTGCATTTGACTGTTTTTGTAGGGCTAAATTTAACTTAATTTTTTCATGATACATTTGTCAGAATTTTGTCAAAAATGAAATTTTCACAAAGCAAAGTTTGATTTCAGCTATTTAAGTTTTTTTTTGGGATAAATTATGCTGTGCCTATTTTTTTATTCTTATTCTTTCAGACTCCGATAGCATGTTGACTATATTAGAGTTTGGGTCAAAATTTCAGGCTTGATTAAAACTGCACTTCACCCCTGTGTCTCCACATCTCCACAGTGTTCTGGCACTCTGCTCCAGGTCTGTTTCAGTCTCTTCGTGATGTGGTAGTGACCTCCCCTCTTTTCTCCTTAATGGGCTCTCGCTGGCTTCTGAGGAACATGTTGTGGCACTTCGCTGCGGTCTCCTCCGAAGAGTTGGGGCAAATTTGTCAGATAAAATATCACCAGGCTGGGCAGAGGATTGTGGGTAGCGATTCTGAATGAAGGTGAAAGGTTGGTGCTGCTGGGAGGCTCTGTGGATACATTCTAAGCAGGGGGGGGGGGGCACTGGTCCTGAAGCAGTCTTCTGTCAGCTCATTATCAGTGGTCATACACAGAAAGTAGGGTGCCTGTGAGGAGGTGTGTGTACGAGTGTGTACGAGTGTGTGCGTGTGTGTTCTCTTTTTCCCCAAGCTGATCTTAAGGCTGTGTCTGTGTTGAAGGAGAACTTCAGAGTCTGCAGATTGGCTGGATTGCACTACAGCAGAGTGAAATCAATGAAGTGTGTGTGGTGGGGAGCTTTACCTTTGGCATTTTGGGTGGGAATATTTTGTATGTAGCTTATAATTAGGAAGGAAAAAAAAGATTTTTACTCTATTTGCACGAATGTGTGTGAGGGTTATGAAGCAAGGTGTGTAAATAGACACTTGGGGCTATTTGAAGCCCTGAAGAGTTCTAGTTGCTTCCCCTTCTTTTTCGCCTTTGGATATACCCACACAGGACACACACACACGCACACACCTCACTGGTGTACTCCTGCAAGTCAGCTTCATTTTCTTCATTCCTTAAATTCTCTCTAAAGCACAGACCTTAGCAATAGGTTTACGCTGTTCTTTAAAAAAAAATATATTGCAGAAAATGTCCCACCTAGAAGGAAATGACGGATTGCAATGCTTTTCGAATGAAAGATAAACTCTTAATCATATTTGTTGAGCTACAAAAAAAAGAAGCAGTGTGTAATGCATGTGTAACGAGACATGCTACATTTTTCGGCATGTAGTTGTAGAGGTTCCTAATGGTTTCCTGCGATAATCCACCCAATGTTGCTTGAATATTCTCACACAGTGAAGATTTCATAGTAAAAAAAAAGCACATCCAAGACCATCCCACACATCCCACGTCTGTAAACAACTTGTATAACAGTGTAAATTTGCTGTGCTCTCAATAACTCAACACACTATTATTTTTCAGCACTGACTTAACTTTCCTGGGAATGGAGTTCACTAGAGCTTTATTGGTTGCTGCTTAAATACTCCTTCCCTCCTACATGATTATACCGCAGAGCTGGTAGATGTCTCCACCTTCCATTTGAGGATGCCCCACAGATGCTCAATAGGGTTTAGATCTGGATAGCGCGGAGTATCGAAATTCAATACCAAAAATTGGTTTTCATTTAAATTGTTGACACACCGCCGCTGTGCTAAAATCTCAGGCACTCGTCCCTCTCTTTCTCTCTCACTTGAGATATTATAATACAGTAAAAAAAAAAAAAAAAGCTGTAGTCTGCCTGACCTAAACCACACTACACTGTTATTACTGCATCCCCTCTTAAAAATACATGAAACTCGCAGCATTAAAATAAAAAAATCCTGATTATAAGTAATATACTACTTACATTTTTAAGTAATATAATTGAAATTAATTTTGTCAATGTAAATTTGTCAACTGATATGTTTTAAAAAGAACTCTTACAACTGAAATGCATAAAGCAATATGCATATGAAAATTATTTGTAGCTTAAGCGCAAGCAATGTATTTGTGATTTTTGTATTTAATAAAGCGCCGCAAACATTCTCACTGGTTGCTCCAACAAAATCCAAAAAAGTGGAGTCTTTCATGATAACAGTATGAGAATGAGATTACCCATGTTTGGGTAATAATAAATACGTCATGTAATAAAAAACATTTTTGGTAACAATTTAGATAAAGGTATTGGTTTGGGTATCTGTTGTATTAGTACCAATATCAAAAAATTAAAAACAGGTCCTGGCCAAACTTTCCCCTCAGTTTCTTTGGCAAGACAGTGGTCATCTTCTAGGTGTGTTTGTGGCCTCAAAATGTGAGGGGTCTGCTCTCTTTTGTGAGATTCTGTATGCGCAACACCACAACCACTTCATTTGAAAATTAAACCTGTGTGATGAGATTGTATAGTCAAGCCCCATTTAACCACAGGACTAATTTAGCAAACGTGTTTGTGTTTTAGTGAGTGTGTTTTAGTAGACTGTAGTGTTTATTTGATGTCAGCAGAGAAATTAGGTGTTTTAAGAGGAATATTTGTCAGTGGTGCCGCAAACCCAAATGTGCCTTGATCACATTATTGCCTGATTGTTGTGTGCTTTCTGCCTGCCAGTGCAGTTGTTACCTGCAGTGCCAGTAAATTCAAGTGGGACTGACAAAGAGAACGTGGAAAGCAGAGAGAATGAAAGTGAAGAGAGGAGCTCAGTAAAATGGTTGGTTTGGCACATAGTGCTAGATGCCCTAATTTAGCTCAACCACCTCCACTGGCCTGCTCACATCTCTCCTCCCCCCAGGATTAAGGCCTAGATGTGTTCTGAGAGTCGCGAGCTCGCTAGCTTAGGATGTTGGCCCTCTCTTCTTTTTGGCAGCAGTGTATTAACTGGATCCATGCTAATCCTCTCCAGTACATGCTGTCTCTTTCTCTTCTCCTGCTGTTATAGGGAGACTGCAGCGGGAGTCGGATGTCCAGTTTTTGTTCTCAACGAGATATTATTGATCAGCCAAAATCTTGGGTTTTGTGTCTGAATTGCTTGAACTTTAAGACTGTTTGAGTCACAGATCAACTAAACAAGAAGAGGAGAGAAAAATGTAATGCAGTAAATGTAACTTTTAGTTTAAAAGTATTTTGGGCCCTATTTTACACTCTGCACAAGGCACGTCAAGATGCTCATTGCTAACTTAAATCCAGATCTGTTTGTTCATTTGTATAAGTACCTCTTGTTCATTTGGTGAGTAACTTTTTTGTTTGTTTGTGAGGAATCTTTCTCCTGGGTTCAGGATATATTATTATTTTGTTTTTTTTATTGATTTATTATTAAAATAACTCTATAAGGATGGCTCTCCATCTAATACATTTAGGGTGAGTTTGAGGATGAGGTGAAGTGTGGTGGTGATCATCCAACATTCTGACCTCTCTATCACTCTATCGCTCTTATTAATGGATACACTCAAAACCTTACAGCAATGCTCTTTAAAAAAAAAAAAAAAAAAAAATGCCTTTCCTGGAGAGTAAAGACAGTTGATCCAACAAAAGGAGAATAAACACTTTTTAATACCATTGATTTTAGAAGAGAGGATGAATGAGGAGGTGTCCCAATACTTTTGTCCATATAGTGTATCTTTAGCTGTTTATCTTTTTCTTTAAAGACATTTACTAGAGTGTATTAGCTCTGTTGTATCAATTGTATTGTCCAACCATTTGGACTGTTACAAGTGAATAGAGGGGCACTGTAGTCTCCATTACAGCCTTTTGTGTGTGTTGGAGAGTCTCTCTCTCTTTCTCTCTCTCTCTCTCTCTCTCTCTCTCTCTCTCTCTCGTTCTCTCTCTCTCGTTCTCTCTCTCTCTCTCTCTCTCTCTTTTCTCTCTCTCTCTCTCTCTCTCTCTCTCTCTCTCTCTCTCTCTCTCTCTCTCTCTCTCTCTCTCTCTCGTTCTCTCTCGTTCTCTCTCTCTCTCGTTCTCTCTCTAGGGACGAGTCTGGCCGGTCCTAATCGCTGTAGAGACACCCCGAGCGGGCGATAGTGAGCTGTGACAATCCACTTACCCTGCTCTGTAATCTGTTTAGCCATTAGGACTAGTTAAATCAGCATGCACTCACTCACACACACACACACCGCGCGCACACACACACACACACACACACACACACACACAAAGCCTCAGGCTTTCCAACTGCAGGACAGGATACTCCTCTCCAGTTCCCACTCCCCTCCCCGACTTTGTTAATATGTTTAGCATTTTATGATTATGTTCACAATTCTGCTTTTACAGCCTCCAATGCAGGTTTATTAGTTTGTTAACCCGGGAGTTGCATACACACACACACACACACACACACACACACACACACACAGGCAGATAGAGCCAGCCCTGGAGCATGATGACAGAGCCGAGGCAAAGCCAAATAAAATCTCCCACAATCCAATTAGATTTGGGCTGATCCGGCCCGTAATGCTTAGCTTTGCAGCTACCTCACCCCTCCCCTACCACCCCCCCCAACACCCGCTACCCTCCTCCTGCATTGAGCCCACCTTCACCTCCCCCTCCCCAACAGGACACGTAATCAATATCCACCTAGCTTGCGACTCGCTTTTTTTTTTTTACGGCTGTTTCATTGGGCGGCGTGCGGAGACAGAGTTGTGGCTGATAGTAATTTGTCAGGCCAGGCTGCTTTATGGTAAAAAAGAGAGAGAGGCTGGGAAAGAATGAAAGAAAGGAAAAGAGAGAGAGATAGAGAGAGAGATATAGATACAAAAAGAAAAGAGAGAGAGAGAGAGAGAGAGAGAGAGAGAGAGAGTGTGATTTGGAGGAGCCGCTTATGAGATCCCAACATGACAGGCCTCTGTTTGGATTTAGGAGCGTTATGGAAATGTCCTTGTCCACACATTCTCGCTCACATTCTCGCTCCTGCTCTCGCGCTCCCTGCATCTGTCTCGCATCCGTTGTTTTGTGTTTGGTGATTTCTTGCTGTTGTATAAAGATGGAAATAAGATGAAGTGATGTTTTAAGGAGCTACTTCATTAGTTCTTCTCTCAGCACAGCCTGATTTTCACTGATTCCACTGTGGCCATAAAAAAACCTGTTTTGATCAATTTATTTTTTGCTTTTCCAGCAAATACGAGGACTCTTGGTTATAAAGTAAAGAAGAAATAATTTTGTAACAAAGTTAGTAATAATATTAATTTAAAACTTAAAATAAAAAAATTAATGACAGATAAACTACAGTATTTAATAAGCTCTGTTACTAATTAGTAGGATATGGTATGAGGATTTTAAACAGGTGCTGTGCTACAGGTGATTGTAAAAAAAAATTGTTAAACTGTCTCATTTGATTTCTCTGACACTCTAAAGTCGAACAACTGTGAGGAGCGGAGAAGAGTAGTAGATTTCTTTTTGTTTGAATAAATTTTTTTTTAAATAAATTATTCCAAAAAAATATTAAAATGTTCCTCTGAAATACAGAGTTACGTTCACAACTTGGGATAAACCATCACATAGTAGAAATGTGTATTGTAGTCAGATAAATCAGTAGTCTACATCTTTTTTATCAGAAATAGATGTCATGTCCAAGACTAAAGGTTAAAGAATCATCCAGACTGTTATGAGCAACAAGTCCAAAAGCCAGCCAAGGTTTTTTTTGAGGTATGGAAGCAGAAAATAATATTAAGATCTTAGAACAGGAAATGCTACCATGCATTTTTCAACACCACGATGCAAAACCACACACTGCAAGTAAAAGTGTTTTAAAACCTGAAAGGCTTTATATAGAACCTACTGCAGAATCTTCTGACTTTCCTCTTGTCAGAAGAGTTTTAAGCAGAACAAGAACAATTTAAGCATCCAAATGGTTCTTTGAATTGTCATAGTTGTGTCTATTATTATTGCCTTTTCTAAAGAACCCTTAAAAAATATATTTTAAAAAGTAGTTGTATAAAGGAGTGCAATTAAAAGATGACTTGAAGCAGTTTGAGAGTAAAGAGCAGCAGAACTTTGTTATATGTAGTGTTTGATGCCTTGTGTATTACTCCACTGGCTAATCAATAAATTGCATTAGGGCTGCTCAATATATTGTTAGTAAATCATTACCCTCCTTATTGCCCTCTGCTTTGTTCATACAATATTCATAATCCAACAAATTACAAACTATTTAACTCTGTTGCCATTAATTGTTTATTATTGTGTTTGTAATTCAGGGCATGCTGTTTTGTGGTCACAAAGCAAAGCGGTATTATCAGTGTTACACACTGTACGGATCAAAGTATTCGGACACCTTCTCATTTATTGTTAACTTATTCAAGATGCTGGTGACATACAGTACCAGAAAAAAAGTTTGGAAACACTCCTCCTCATTTATTGTTTTGATGTTTTGTCTACATCAAAATAGCAATGCATATACAATTATGAAGTGAGCAAAAAAATCATTTTTAAATTCATTTTAAAATATCTAGTGGTCTCTAATATGCCATTTTTCATAAGCTGTTTTTTTTTATGAAAAAAGTGCTCAGGTGTTTTTTATTTAGCCCTGCTTTATTTCACTGAATTACTGGTCTCTGAAGAAAGACAGGTTTTGGCTCTTGCTCATGAATATTCATACATGCAAATATATCACCTCTGATTGGCTAACAGCACTGCAGCAGAGAATGCCTACCTGCATATATTTAAAAATACAGAAAGCGTTATGTTTTTGGTGGGGTAACTGTCTGTACTGTCCGGGGAAGGCTTTCAACTAGATATAGGAGCATTGTTGTAAGGATTTGATGGCATTCAGTGACAAGAGAGATAATGTGGTTATCCACAACAGAACAAACAGTCACATGCTGTAAACTAAACTATATGCATCATGCTACAAATTGCTTATTACAGGAATGAATAAATCTTATTTATTCATTTTACTTATTTATTTGACTCCAATCTTTGGTACGAAAAGGGCTTTCTTAATATTACATCACTGTAGAAATTAATCCACTGCAGGAATCTGCTTGTAACAGATTATGAAGTGCGTGTAAACACGGTCCTTGTTTTCTGGTGGAATCTTGTGGAATTTTTTTGTGTATTTTTATGTCGCATAACAAAACAATACCTCAATTTCTGTTTGTGGGGTAGTTAGTGTTAGTTATGAGATTTAATCCATATTTTCAGCATGACTAGAAAGTAATCTAGCTATCTACTGAATGCAGCAGTAACGCCACTGTGTTTTAATCGCTAAATAAAACTGCTCATACTTGACCAGGATCTTGAAAAACTTGGTAACGTCTTATTGCAATATTCTATATTTTCAATATTAAATTCTACGTAAGTATAGCCATTTTATTGCTCACAATACAGTGCGCAATGAAGTTGTGATTTCTCCTCGTCTCCGTACTGATCTTTCCCCCAGCCAGTTTAACTGTCACATACACGCACACTCCTCCGCTCTCACACCGCCGTTAGCCCGCGACTCTTATAAGATGAAGCACGGCAGACAGGCCTAGAAGCATGTCATTATTGCCACTAAATTTGGTTTGTCTCATTGCAGTTACACACGTGGCTCTCCGAGCGGCTTTTATTGCACATTAAAGGCAGGCTCGACTTATGAAGCGTCCTTGTTTGATTTCTTTTCCAATGTTTAATTCATCACGTGGGTTAATACCTCTCTCTTTCTCACGTTTCTTCGATCTCTCGCTCGCTGCTGCACTGATAGCCTCTGTAATAGAGTTAGGCCTGCTCCTCTCTCATACTTTCTGCTGACTTCATCCATTCTGCAGCGGCGTGACAGCAGGCCGTATGAAATCATATTCAGTGTCAGATCAAGCAGCACTGATATGCCCTAACTGTGGTTACGGTACGACACGCTGTCGTCCATTTCATCACCTTTTATTAGTTGGCCTTTCGCTGGAGGAAGCGAACGTGATGCTGGCCTGTATTTTGGTCAATAAACGTCAGCAGCGTGGAGCTTCTTTGGGTTGGAGGTGTTTGTTTTTGTGTTGAGGTAGAGATTGAGATTGAAAGAGAAGAATGAAAAATAAAGCAACTTATTTTGAGACACTGGAGATTTTACTGTCAAAATGTGCAATAGTACAGTTTTGACTTGTGTGGACCTTGTTAGAGAATCTGAAAAGAACATTGGACTATTGGTCTTGATTTGATCATTTGAAGTTAGAGCTTAGTAAGAAAAAAAAAAAAAGAAAATACACAGGCTGGGGTTGACCTGTTTGCTTAATGGACCTGATTTCATAGTTTTAACTCTTTTTAAAGGACATGCAGGGTTTTATTTTTAAACCTCAGTTACACTATTCCATGCATACTCTTCACATTCCATAAACTATAAAAACTATAAAGCACATTATTTGCTAGCATTTTAGCCACATTTGCAATAGTGTTCATAGTCTATCTTAGGGGTGGGCGATATGGCTCTAAAATAATATCACGATATTTCAGGGTATTTTTGCGATAACGATATACTTGGCGATATAGGAAAACTAAAAGAATTAATTAATTTCAGGTATATTATAATATTATAACAGAATAATCATAATGTGGCAAAATAAAAAAATATATATTAAAATTATATAATGCAGCAAATAATATTGCAGAATATTTAGTGCGTGGATATAAACTGCAAACTAAAACAATTATACAATAAATACACCTAAAGCTTCACAGTAAATAATGGACTACTTTTAAGACAGAACAGCCCTATTATCACGATATGGATGTTTAATATCATGATATTTCTGTGTCACGATATATTGTATACGATATAATATTGCCCACCCCTAGTCTATCTGTAGTATCTACAGGAATCAAAAGGTTTAGGCACCCCTAATAATTTGATTGATTTCTGTTTAGAAATCATTGGTTGTTTGGATCAGCAATTTTAGTTAAATATATCATGTAGCAAATGAACACAGTGATATGTGAGAAGTAAAATGAAGTTAATAGGATTTACAGAAAGTGTGCAATAATGTTTTTAATCAAATTTGGCAGGTGCATACATGTGGGCACCTGTGTCGTTTTATTGATTCGAATACCTTTAGATTATTAGACCTTTAAATTATTATGGGTGCTCAACCTTTTTTATACCACTGTAAAATGACTGAAAACATAACATTAATGACATGTGTAGGTAGTTCAGACTAAACAATGAGAAGTGTTTTATAATTATGTTCATTTTGTGTCTCAAATGAAAAAAAATGTAACAATGCATTTAGCTAACTGAAGAGGTTTTATCTGTCCAGTGCTGTGTTTGCCCAGCTTTTCGCAGACACACAGCTATTTTCGACCAAAGACCTGGTTCCATTGATTCTTATATGAATCTTGGTGTATTTCAGTGAACAAGCCCTTATTTGCCCCAGTTTTAGTGGAACTGAGGATAGGTCGCAATACATAATCAACAGAAGGAGTTGCACACAACGGCTCTTGGTTTGCATCAAAGAATCTACTATTTTTAGTTCCAGATCGCTTCCAGAACCTATTTTGGGTGGAAATGCACCAAATAGTTAAAAATTAGGTTTGCAAATGGAAAAGAACTAACGGTTTATCAGCTTCTTCCTACTCTGGTTGTCCTAGTATTAGCTTGTAGTCTCTTTAGCCACTCTAGCCACTCTAGCAGCATTTTCTCTTGTCTTTACTTCTTCGTTCTCTGGTAGGCCTAGCATTAGCTTATAGCCTTTTAACCTTACTTTAGTACTGTCCAGTAGCAGATGTTACATTTACCCTTGAAATGCTTTTTCTAGTGAGCTGATTGAATAACTGCTGTTTATGCAGAAGTACACAAGAGGGAGTGCTATACAGTGTAAGATTGGCACCTTCTGTGCTGCGATCATAGTGTTGGTTTTATGTGTTATAGCACGAACATTGAGTGTATTATTGCGATTATACAGCAGTTTCCATTGTCGCTGTTTACTGAAAGATTTTGAGTTAAAGAGGACAAGAAAAATACAATCAATTTGTTTACAAACACTCCGCGAGTTAAAATAGTTCCATTGCTGCTCCGTGTGTAGCTGTGCTGTTTGGCTTGTAAGCGCTGCATCATTGCTAATTAACCTGTATGTGGGGGAGTAATACATGGAGAGCTTCAGTTACAGTGCATTACTGGCTGAACGGCACTCATAAACCTCTTAGCCTCTTAGCCAATCCCATTGCAGGGTCTGAACTAACTGTGGTATGATATAAATTAAGGCACAAGAAAGAAGGAACAACAGTGCTTAAGTTTGCACAGTTTACCAGTTCTAAACTCATATACTGTACATTTTTCAGTTTAACGGTTAAGGATACTTTTAACAGTGTTTACAAGATACGTCAAACTCTATTTAAAACAAAAAAAAAAGTAAGGACTATTTCCTTTCCGTGATATGAACACATTAAGTACGTTTCTGCCATTTGGCCTCTTCAAACCTATTATTAATGGGCAGTGGAAACCCACACATTCTGCTAGTTTCTATGGTTTTTCTTTTGTTTCTATTTGTTATTCATAATTTCCCCTCGTCAGTAGTAATTATCAGAGATGAAGTGGAGTGTGTGATGAGTTGTGTGTGTGAGTTTCTAGTCAGCTTATACTATGAAACTCGTGAACCAGTGTGGTCTTACTGCTCGTGGTTGGAGAATATACACTTTCTTCAGACACAGATGGATTGCGGACATCGGATACAACGCTACCAGCTTTGAAAATGTAAGCATGTAAGCGTGAGTGGTGTTAGATTTATGAGTATATACACGAGTGTGGAAGTGCCAGGTTTACTGTTTGGATGTAAATTAATCATGTGGATGAATTATGGAGAGGGGAGTGTTATGACTCTCTGAGACTGAGAATTGGAAAGTGTCAGGATTTTACTAAATTTAGCATTTCTTTGACCTTTGGAGGTAATAGGAGTTGGGCATACACATGCATTTGTAATTGTGTGTGTGTGTGTGTGTGTGTGTGTCTTTTTTCAGTATGCTCTCTGAGATGATTAGCTCATTACAGATATAATTACTGTTGAGCTAATGAAATTATGAACAATAGCTGTTGGGTGTCAACATGCATATGAGTTACAGCTCCACTGTGTCAGCTTGATAATTGAAAAAAATCTATATTAGAACAGATGCACTGTAACATAAAAACAGACAAAACATTAAAAAGAAGAAGAGTTTCCCCACTTTGTAGAAGAACTGCGGAACACAAAGTAAATAAAAATCATTCTGAAATGCTGTACAGATGAAAAGTACTGCCAGAAAATGAAAGCATTTCTTGCCAGACTCCATTTTGTGACTTACCCTAACTACAGAGTAGTTGTCTGTGCTTTTACTGATACATTGAAATCAATATTCCAATATACTGTATATTAAATAAATAACATTAATGGGTCAAAGCATGGGAAGTTGCGTACATTTGTTTTGCGGCTGCAAATATCCATTTATACATCCCAGGTGTATTTCACTTCTTTTTTTAAATGGTGTGTCCTCTTGTGAATAAACTACTAAATTGAACTCATGAGAACTGTATTGATGAATGCCTGGGCATTTTCTACAAGAGCATACACATGTTAAGTGTAATTTTAGTAACCGACTTAATTTCAATTATCTAATTATTGTAAATACATTCAGTGCCTGTTAGCTATTGTTTGTCTAATTCCTAAAGGCAAAGCTGTTTAAAATCTAATAAAAATCTGAACGGAAGAAATAATCTGCCAAAAAATAAATTCAGGAAAAAGAGTCCTACAGCCCTGAATTAACATCAGTAAGCACAAACGTATCTAAGTAAACATTCATAATGATAAATGTAAAGAATATTAGACTTCAAATTGGTGAACTAAAAATTTGAACGAAAAAAAATTATTTGAGGGAAAGTAAAATTAATTGCATAGTCCTACTATCCTAAAATGATATCATTACATTACATTACATTACATTACATTACATTACATTACATTTGGCAGATGCTTTTGTCCAAAGCGACTTACAATAGTCAAGTACAAAAGTAATAGAAGTTAAAGGTAAAAACATTTTTAGATAGGGCTTAAAGGAGGTCGAAAGGAAATAATGGGATAGAGGAGTGAAGGAGGGGAAGAGTACGCAGTAATTTACCAAACTAAATGTTAAATAAGTGTAACTAATACTAAACTCCAAATTGGTGTTATAATTGAATCTAATTTACTTTCTGCATAGATAAGGATCTTTTCAGTGCTTTTTATTTTGGCAGATGCCATTCTGAACCTTTTTTTTATATTAAAACCTAAACTCATATATTATTCCTAATAAAGTATTCTATTCAAATTGCTATTAGATTGGATTGAGACATATTTCAGTTTGCCTCTCTGTTTTTCTATGTTTAGCATTGTGCTGTTCCTCTGTCTTCTGTTATGGCCTCTTCATGCTGCTGCACTCTATCTACTGCTCATAGTCGACACATAAATAGACAAAACTCGCAGGTTTTGGCACCTTTTAGGAGCGACTATAATATCTGATTTATTGGCCTGTTTTGAAGTGAAAAATGGATACCACCCCTTAGCCACTATTAGTTGAGTGCGATATGACGGTAAATATCGTGTGGACGATAGAAAAGTGTATCGTGCTACTTACCTTCTATCGTCACTATCCGTTCTACAGTAAATATATAAAGAAGACTACGATGAAATGTATTGGTGTGGTCACTTTGCATAAACTCGGTTTATATAAGTGATAATAAAGTAATCTTCGCAAAAAAAGCTTCATAATGTGGTTTTGTGACATGGCGCTGCTTTACGTTATTTGAGGGACACGCCAGGATTGTGACATGCTTTACGTTATTAAAAACTCATGAGAGCTGAACAATGGAGACTCATTGTTCTTTTAAAAAATGATATTATTTTGTCATATTTTTCGAATAATAACTGAAAACATACTTAAATGTGGTATATCATGATATATATTGTTATCGTGATGTAAAAAAATCCATATCGTATTATATGATTTTCCCATATCGCCCAGCACTAGCCACTACAGTAGGTAAGTAATAACTGAAATATTAGTGTTTTAGTTGCGGCTAATGAAGCCAGTTCCCTTCAAAATCCTGTTAAACTGCTACTATGTAAAATACAGTGACAGTGTTCAGCTGTAGCATAATTACTTGGTTACAGCAGATATTCAGGAATAAATGACCTGGAATTGGATCAGCCTAGAACAGTTGCTACACGTTTTGTGTGCTGTAACCTTATTACCATTTCCAAAATGATCACCTCTCGGCTATTTTTTTATGCTCACACCAACACACACACACACACACGCTCGGAAAGTGCATTTGTGTGCATGCCCCCAAGACCAGACAGACACCACATGGTACCCCCACGGCGCTCAGGGCCGTATTGGATTAATTTTCCTCTTTTTCCTCCTCAGTCTGTGAGAAAGGAGCGACTTACTGTCACTTTAGCACGGCGGTTAGAGGGAGAAAGGCCGGCCGGCGCGGCTCAGATGGTATGAATAAGAATGTCCGGCCGGGGCCCTGATAACCGCAGTCCACGCCCCGCACCCCGGCCTGACAGAGCGGGCTTTGTCAACACTTATCCCGTCTGTACAGTGGTGGGCGAGAGCCCAGATAATCGCCCTAATCTAGTTAAGGTTAAAGAGGGCCATGACTGTGCTCTGGCCTCTCTCTCTCTCTCTCTCTCTCACACACACAGACACACTCACGGCCTCCGTATAGGGGGTGCGCTCTGGTCCGAAGCCCAAACAAGAAGGCTGTCATATTGATTATTCAAATGGGGGGCTAACAGCCCAACTCCCGTCGGCAAGCCTCTGTGGACACATACAAGAGAGAGAGAGAGAGAGAGAGAGAGAGAGAGAGAGCGCGAGAGAGAGAGAGAGAGAGAGAGAGAGAGAGCGCGAGAGAGAGAAAGATGGAGGCAGGGGCAGGGGCAGGAGAGGTGAGCAGTTGACTTTTAGATGGGAATCAACCAAAAGTCAGGATTACCGTATTTTTTACACTATAAGGCACACTTAAAATCATTTAATTTTTCCAAAAATCGTCAGTACATTTTATAATCTGGTGTGTTTTATGTATGAATTCTACCTGTCAGGTTGTAAGCAGCAGTAAAGCCACTCTAGTACAGTGTTATATAGGTGTTTCAGTTTAGTTCTCCAGCAGTATTAGCATTAGCCACTAACCGCGCTAGACGCTAGCTCTTTTGCCGTCCAAAGATGATTATTATTGGCCTGTAGCCTGCTGCTAACCCCGACTAGCACTGCTGGAGCAGAATTAGCCTTACTGCTAGCGGTTAGCTGATAATGCTAATGCTTAGTGGAAATCTGGAAGTCTAAGCTTACATGAAATAAATGAAAGCACTTTACTAACCACATAAACAGTTTTTTTGGAGAAAAATCTGTGTAGATTAACATCCAGTGCTGGTTTATCTGTCTCGTCTGAAATGTAACAAAATTAAGGTTTTGCTTACTTAACTTTTTAACCACCCTGCGACCTGCTGAATTAGAAAAAAAATACATTGCAGCACCCCTATGCCCTACTAGATTCGCATATAATGCTTCTTATAATCTGATACACCTTATGTACAGTAAGTAAGTAAATGTTTAAAAGAGAATATGTGCAAAAGAGAAAGAAACTAAATGTGGAATCGTTACATGAGCAAAACTTACGGAACACATTTATTCAATGCTTCTTCCAATTTCATCTTGTTTATTTGTTGGAATAAATGTCTCTGCTGTCCAGATGAGGCTTTCTGCTAAATTTGTGGAGCGCATTGCTGTGAGGATCTGATTGCATTTAGCCTCAAGAACATTAAAAAGGTTAGGATGTTGGATAATGATCACCCCACCTCATTCTCAACTTCCTAGCTCATCCCAAAAGTATTGGATGGAGCACCATCATTCTAGAGAATACAGTTCCACTGCTCCGCAGATCCGTATTGGAGGGTTTTTATACCCCTCCAAAACACGTTCATGTTTTTCTTCCCACATTCGTATCCCACAGGTTAATTCAGCATTCTTCAGCTTTTTATTCCTTGTGGCAAAAGTCATGAGATACTGGAATACTATGTGTGTGTTTTATTTTTTATTTTATGGTATGTCAGTGTATAGATACACACACTTACTTCCTTGCACACACACTCGAGCAGTAATTATAATCCCTCAGCTTAATTAAACAGGCCTAATATGTGAAGCACCAAACTCTGCTCAACTTGTTTGAAACTCGGAAATTCTCATCATTCGTTTAATCACTCAGAGTGTATGAAACATCTTGCCATTTAAAGGATTAATTGGGATTTGCTCCTCGTCTCTATGGGAGGCTGTGGGTCCGTCCTCTGTGGAGAGAGCGAGGGAGCGAGTGAGCGAGAGAGGCGCTGTATTAGTCTCTGTGGCAGAGGGAAATTTAATTTGAGAGCCACAATTTAAAGAAAATTGACTTCTATTTAAACAGGCGTGGGGGTGGACGGAGGCCTGCAGAGAGGGACAAAGCTGGAGATGGTAGAAAAAGAGTGGGGTGCGGAGGAAAAAAAAAAAAAAAAAGGCACAAAAATCTATTTCCCCCTGGTTTCCTGAATGGCTTGATTTCTTTTCATCTTCACCCAATTAGAACTTTGACTAAAAAGAGAGTGAGAGATGGGGTTGGAAAGAAGAAATCATTCCTCGAGCGAAAGACAATGTGGATCTGCTACATTGTCACCTTTTTTTCCCTTTCCAGGAGGAGCACTCCACAAATTGAAACACTTGTACACAAAGAATAAGGCCGTGCTACAGCAGGGGAGAGCCCTATTGAAATAACACGTGGCTGAAAACTTTTGGCTTGCTGAAGCAGATCGCAGACGAGGAAAAGAGGAAAAAAAGAAGCGAAACTGCGGTGGGACAATGGCAGCGAATACAGCAGCTGTCATGGCAGAGTTTAAAAAGATGATCTTGGCACAGAATTAAATAATGGGGAAAAAAGAAGGGGGGAAAGTAGGGGCGGGGAGGGGGGGGTCTGGTGGCAAGGGCCAAAGGAAAGCGCTAATTCATTTGCAAATAGCGCTCGGGCTCCGCCGTTTAGAGCCAGGAGTTAACAAGGTAATCAGTTTCAGTCCCTGCCGGTCAGACACTGCGCCTCACACCTCTCCACAGGGTCAAAAAATGAAAGAGGAGTGTGTGTATACAGACACACACACACACACACACACACACACACACACACACACACTCAGACACACACACACCTGAACACCCGAACGCAAGCATTTGTTTACACTGAACTGAAGTGATCTCCATCCTGTGCACTCTTTTCATCACGCACTGAAAACATTACATAATAGAGCATGGTACAGACAGGCTACGGGCTACCGAGAACCACACAGTGAAAGAGTCAGAGAGGAAGAGAGGAGAGAGAAAGAAAGTAGAGAGAGATCCAAGAAAAAAAAGAAGGAATAAGAAAAGAGAAAAGAGAAAGAAAGCAAAAAGAGAAAGGAACAGCAAGCACAAGAGGGACAGAGAGAGAGAGAGAGAGAAAGAAAGAAAGAGAGAGACAGCTGTGTCCATTCTTTTCTCAGCATCCCTGTCGGCTGATTCTGGTAGGCCTCAGGCATACAGTGCGCTCCTCTTTTTCTCTTTTTCTCTACGTCGTCTCTTTTCTCCTGTCGTCTGTTCTCTCGCTGTCTCTCTTCTTTCAGAACTCTTCGTCTGGTCTCTGAACTGGGGCAGCACATTAATTACAAAGCTAACACAAGCACACACAAGCATACATATTTGTGTGTGTGTGTGTGTGTGTGTGTGTATTCATGTGGGGTCAAACATCCACATTGAATGTGAATATGATTTCTGCCAGAAATCTAGCCAGAAAGTGCTGCTGATCACAGTCATAAACACTTACTGTACTGCTGTCTACTGTGGGTGGTAATGCCTTCTATGCTGTATTTACGGATTAAATAAATGTTCGGAAATGAAAAGTCACCTACATTGGTACCTACTTTTTTAGGGCTCGCGGAGATATAATAATTCCCATCATCTTGCACATTTTGCATCTTGCCAGTCAGGTAACAGCCTTACTCACAAGATAGCACCTCACAACTTAGAGGTGTTGGCATTCCCGAGCTAACCCATGAGGTAACATTTCATGATTAGTTTACATACTGGTATATTTCAATAGGTTTGTTCGATTCAGTGTCGAGTTGTGCCGACCTGAGATATCAATTATATGTGCATGTAATGTGTTAATTAAGCAGTAAATGTTAAATGTTAGCATGTTAAATACCCCTCCCTTGCCCCCCCCCCCCAATAAAAATATATAGAGAGAGAGACACAAAGAAAGACAGCAAGGGAAATAAGAGATGTACAGAAATGAAATAAAGTGAGAGAAATGAGTGAAAAGAAGGAAAATGAACAGGAGGGACAAACAAGACTACATTGATCACAACAATACTCTTAAACCAGTAAAGTTCCCACAATATAATGCAAATCCAGTGGCTCCAAAGCAGTGTATCTGAAATACACTGTATGTCCAGACCTACCACAATTCATGAACCTTTACTTTGTGTAGATAAAACTGAAATCTTCAAGTGTTTTTTCCTTAAAATAAGGCTTCAAATTTCAATCATGTTCTGCACTATGCAAATATGATTCAAGCCATTTTCTTATCCGTTGAGCATCTGAAAACAGAAGGTCTATGGCAACGCTTAGCCGAAGAGGGGCGGTGTTCCAGCCATCAATTCCGAATCATATCTTTTTCTTCTTTCCATGTGCCCCTTTTATTGACTACGCTAGACTTTCTTAAGAACAGAGAAAGGCCAGCAGAGGCTTTTGCTGGGATTTGATGGACTTTTTTTCCTCTCTCAGCTGTGGTGGGATTATGCTAAGAGGCTGTTCTGTTCTGTTTGACTGTGTTTTTCTTTTTTTTGTTCTGTAAGAAGGGAAAGGTGGGTTTGGACCTGATTAAGAACATGCTGACTGGGCGTTGCCATTACCAACTTACCATTGTACTTAATCGTGACAGCAGACGCCTTGCAGGCAGTCTTTTGTGCATGAGCACTTGTGTTTTCCTACATGTTCGTGAAAAAAAACGCCCTGATTTTGTTGTTAACGCAGAAGAAGCTGAAGCTTCTAGGGTTTACAGATTGTAAACCCTAGAGAGCAAAAACAGTAAGTTTCTTACTAAGGATTCACTTACATATACATCACTGCAAATAAGTCAACTTTTTTATTTGTTCAATATCCTGTTAAACAGGAAAGAAAATACAATGTATTAGTTCAGCATGGTAGGACAAGGAACTGTTGCAGTCTGGTGGAGACATTTTTGGTAAAAGTCTGCATTATGTGGTTGAGCATTATACTGCTGAAAAATGCCAATTGGAAGGCCTGCATTAGGCATCACATGGCCACAAGTTGTCCAGGACCATGTCTGACTGATGAACAGCCCTATATAATGGATAATTAGTCGGAATTACCATCCCTCTTCTCTCAGTCGCCTCCTTAAAGTCTGTCAACAGGGCAAAATGATCTCTCACCAAGAGGTACACTACCCACAAAATTATTTTTTATAATGCAGCAGTGGAAGCTTATTTACTGTGCACCCTCCTGTGGCAAGACAGTGTTTTTTGAGAGTATTCAGAGAGTATTATTTTTCACATTAATTACTAATTCTTAATGACAAAAATTTACATTGTGACAAAATGTGACATTTGGCCAAATGTGCTTAAAATTGGCAACTCATTAAAAATATATACATTTTAATGTGACCACATGTCCTGATACTGTATAAAAAAACATCCTGTGTGTGTTGTGTGTGCTTCTAAGCTGTTTAACAGAGTAATAAAAAGAGCCAGTGCAGCTAAACACCGAGGAATACAGTTTCAATTTCAGTTCCCTGCTACTGTTAAGTATGTGATGCAGAGATGACAATCACCCCCACCACTTCCTTCCCTCCATCCTCCTTCCATCACTAGGAGCAAGAGAGGTTGGGACAGTCTCAAAAAGAATGCAGAGCTGATGAGTTAGGCCTCTTCAGAGATGCGTCATTTCGTCACACTCACTTGTCCATTATTAAGTATTTTAGCGCTTTTTTCCACCAACAACAAATGAAGGCTCTATGACATGCTTGACAAGGCTCAAAAGCTGCCTGACTGATGTCTTTTTCATTGCATTTGAAATCTTTATCCATCCCTTTACCCATCTCACTCTCTCTCTTTCTCTCTTTCTGAGAGACAGGATGCTTGGGTCTGGGCGGCAGTCATTTGCTCAACTTCTGTCTTTTTACATATTAAAATGTGTATTATTTGAACTGACATGGCAGATTTTTTTTCTTTTTTTTCTTTTCTTTTTTACTATCAACCTTTCTTTATTACCAATATTAATATAAATCCAGGTTAATTGAGAATCTTACCCACATATGCACATTTGCACATATGCTACTTGATAATGCTACATCAGCAGCAGTTTGAGAGAAGAGAAGAAGTCTGTCGTCATATATATCGGAGGAAGCATGTGCTAGTCTTCAGTCACCCTCCTTGTGTTGGAGGCACTACTGGTGACAAGCTCTAGTGAGTTGGTTGGGTAATTGGTGCCTTCTAACCTAGAGAAAAAAACAGAAATAAAATAAAAAAGAACACATATATATATATATATATATATATATATATATATATATATATATATATATATATATATATATATATATATATATGTGTGTGTGTGTTTTTTTTTATATTTGGTGGTATAACCCTGGTTTTTCATCACAGTTTTTCTGCATCTTGGCATGTTCTCCTCCACCAGTCTTGCACACTGCTTTATGCCACTCGTAGTCTCCCCAGAGCTGTATATATCCTCAGAGCTGGCATAGGAAGAAAGCTGGGGAACTAAGGCTCATATACGTACCTGGGGAGGCTCAAGAGAGTATGCAAATGAAAGCGATAAACTGTCCAGAAAGAATAGCCACGGCCAGAGATGCACACACACACCCACACACACACACCCTTTTGAGTCCTCAGTCCGTCTGTCATTCTGTGCCTCCTTTACTTGACAGATTGGCCAGACATTTCCAATTTGCCTGTATTGACCAGCGAGCAAAAGCCTGGCATTGCATTGAGCTCTGTTAACACTTTGACTTGTTTGTCCTCTTTTACTTAATTAAGTACGGATAAATAATGACCTCCTTACGGGAACCCAGAGAGCAGGAGCATTTTTTTTTTCTTTACCCTTCCACACTGCTGACTACAAGCCCTTATTTTCATTGGCTACAGTTTCTCATACACTAGGTGTTTTACATTTTCCCTCTCTACTTATTGCAAGACCTGAACCTTAAGACCTGAAACTTTCACACCTTTTACCTACTAGATAATTGGCCTGGAAAACATCTGGCTACTTCTGATTTCTGAGCATTCAAGAAAATGTTTTGTGTTGTAAGTAGCTGTTTGCTTTTATCATGATTTATTAGGTTTGTGAAGTCCAGTCTCTTACCTGGAGATGTTTTTTTCAAACAGTACAGTACAGTCTCCTGTGTGGGAGAGTTCCATTAGTTCCACTGTCAACAAAACCACCCCAGAGCTTGACACTACCACCACCATGCTTGATAGTTCGTACTTCAGGTAGTTCTTCAGGATAAATGACTCGCATTTACCAATCCCAAACTAAAGCAGGGTTTCCGTCCACAACGTTTTTGTGGATCCTCAATGGAAAAAGACCAACATTATTATGCTAGGACAAGTTATATGAAAGTATATATAAGTAAAGAATATGGCTGCAGAAAAACTGATAAAAGGAATTGAAAAGAGCTTTTTTTCCCCTAAATAACTAATATATCAAACCATGATCACATGCTGCACAGCAAAAATTTTAAGTTGACTTGATGATGGCTGTTCGGTACGAATCTGTTCAGTTAAACTGATTTAATTTTTTTGTTATAGCTTTTATATATAGAAATTAAATGCAGCTATAGAAATACTATAAATACTATTTTGAAGGCTGAACATGTGCTGGTTATACAAGCAATGCAGGCATAGCTAGGAGAGCTTGTTAGGTCAGTAACGGAGACTGAAAAAAGATGGACGCTGTGTCGCCGTTCCCATTCATTCAATGAAAATGAAGCCAATGAAGCCATGTTGGCGATCCTGAAACCCGAGTCTGCGCAGTAGAGACCAGAGGAGGGAGAAAGACTGTGGAGAGACAGCCTACTCATTTAAATAACCCCGCCCCTGAGGGCTGCCTCCACAGAACTCACACAGTCTATGGTCCCGCCCATACAGTCATTGGTCCCAGCCCAGCCCTTTTACAATAACCACACCTTTTTGAATAGAGCTGAATAACGTTTTAAAAAACTAATTCTGTGGGAATATAAAGAAAATTACCATATAAGCAGAGGTTACACTAGCTGTTGCATTTAAATAATGGAGCTAAAATTACAGTATATTGGGAAAAAAAACGTGACTGAAAGTTGTCTGTTTTGCCATTGAAACCTATGGGGATGGGTGGGGTTACACAGCTTTCTGCAACCGAACAGCAGGGGGCGCCCGACCTGTCATTGCTTCACTTCTGAGAGACGATGCTCTGTCCTGCTATACACAACAGTAAATGTGTTTTAAAGGGAATCTCCTAGGTGTATCAAGAATTTTAACAAACCATTTTTGACATGTTTTTTTCTGAAATATGAGTAAAAGTCATAAAACACAGAACCTTAAGATCGACTGTTTTTATTGTATGAATATTGTATCAGTCAGACCCTAATTGAGGCTCACTGGAGTAATGAACTTCAGGGTGATGTAAGGTCAGAGAGGTCCAGATCTATGCCAGCTTGAGTCCAAGGTTATGACCGCTTGCTCTCTCTCTTCATCACGTAGTGCTGTCCATTATGGCTGTATGCATTTCCTCACGACAGCTTGTTCGCTTGGGCTCTCTCTCTCTCTCTCTCTCTCTTTCTTTTTCTCTCTCTGTTTTTCCCTCTCCTCCAGTTTGACCGAGTGTGTGTGTGTTTGTGTATGTGTGTAGAACGAGTCCTCGGCTGCTCGCTGGCCTTGTGTTACACCAGCATTACTATCTTCTCTGCCTCAACTACAAATTGCCTGAACGGCCCCTGACACTTTTTCAATATCATTACATTAAACCAAGTGGAGTTTGATTGATAACCTAATATTGGCCTAATGCAAAACATCAATCACGGCAAGTATATTAATTATTTAATATCGCAGTCTAATTCAGAAATCGATGTGACCGTGTCGACAGCACGGAGGAAAGGAGGGATGGAGGGAGGGATGGAAGAATCAGCGCTCCCCACAGACTTGCGGGAAGAAGCGATGATGGTAGTAGAGCGAACTAGGGGAAAGGGAAGGGAGGGAGGAGGGAGAGACTGAGAGAAAGAGAAGGAGAGAGAGAGAGAGAGAGAAGGGGGAAAAATGAAAAGGTGACGATGTACTCAGTGTGCTGGTTCGATACAAATCTGTATTCATTTGCCAATAATCTCTTCCTATTTTTCTGCTCAGTCGCGGACTGATCTGGTTTGAAGGGCCTAATTGAATTAGGGCCGCTTTCGGCACAGAGGTGGGCCTGCAGGGTGAGAGAAAGAGAGAGAGAGACCCAGAAAGAGAGAGAAAGAGAGAGATACAGTAGATAGAAGCAGGAGAGTCTGCTAATTCAACGGAAAAAGAAGCAGGTAAAAGAGAAAACAGTAGATAATTGCAGATTATTGGCACAAATCGAGTGATAAAATAAAAAGAAAGGATAAAGAAGTTTTATTGAGTACAGAAAAGGGAATGGGTTGTATGATATGATTAAAATATAAAAAAAACATTGTGATTTATAGACCCCTGATGCCAAGTATCATTCTATAATAGATTCATGCCCATTTTACCACTAGAAATGAATGTTTTTTTTTTTTTTTTTAATCCTTCCTGTACCAACAAAAAAGTGTAATAAACTCTTAAACGATAGATTTTGTCCAACATGCATTTTGAATTCCAAGGGCAATAATGGATTAAAACATAAATGTTGCTACATATTATTTTTCAGCCAGATTTTTCCCCTAAACCTGTACCATCTAAGTACCATAGCAACCACCTGGGATACTGTTCTTCTTTGCAACTTCCTAGCAACGACTGGGATACCCTGGAAGCCACCTACTTATCATTAGCAACACAACACTTACACCATACACACCTACAGATGTATCTAAAAAAATCTGAATATCATCTAAAAAATTTAGACCACTGCAACCACTGTGCAGCACCAAAACATCTAACTGGGGTAAATCAGAACCACCTACTAAACATATAGCAACACCGCCTGGCAACAGCATCGTTGAAAGGTTGAAAATCTGCAAAAATATTTACCTTTTTTTTTTTATATATAATTTTATTTTAAATTTTTAGCCCATTTTCTCCCAATTTACACAGCCAATTACCCAACCCACTTATTAGGACTACCCCTATCACTAGTGATACCCCAACACCAGGAGGGTGAAGACTAGCACATGCCTCCTCTGACACTTGTAAAGTCAGACATCGCACTCGGAGAAAAGAGCAGCGGCTCGGTACACATACATCAGCTCACAGACGCCTTGTGCGGAGTGACATCACGCTTTGGAGGGATGAGGGGAAGAAGCGCCATCTACCCACCCAGAGAGAGCAAGGCCAACTGTGCTCACTCAGGGCTCCGGCAGCTGATGGCAAGCTACATGAACAGGATTCGAACCAGCGATCTCCTGATCATAGCGGCAGCGCCTTTGTCTGTTGGACCATTTGGAGCCTGCAAAAATATTTAACTTTGAGTCAACTTACATTTCTATGAATTTATTTCAGTGTAATGCAGTTTTAGCGGGATTATAGCATGATTTGTATGTACAGTATATCAATATTTCAAATTACTTCAGGTATCTAATTGCGTGTCTACCATTCTCAGCCAGTACATCACTGCCTTTTCTGGTGCATAAAAACACACAACACCAGCAGCGATTAGGATCCTCAGTTTCACAGACAGTGTAGTGTAATAGCCAGAATAGCCAGAGGTGTGTTGCAGGAGAGATGGAGAGAGGGATTGATTTGCAGGAAATGGGAGAGAGAGAGAGAGAGAGAGAGAGAGAGAGAGAGAGAGAGAGAGAGATGGACGAGCTGGGTTTCACTTGGGCTTTTGTGTCCATGATTACTGAATGTAATTTTAGAGATGGTGTAGATTTTCATTGTGATGCTGCAGGCTACATCAGAAGCTTGAGTCTGTCGATAAGCCTCTCTCTACCTTTGTCTCTCTATGTCTCTCTTTCTTTCTCTCTCTCTCTCTCTCTCTCTTGTCTCTATTTTTCCACACATGCACACACTGTTGCCAGTATTGGAGAATGATATCCACTGTATATGTGTGTGTATTTTTTGTTGCTTACTCTTGATCTTTGTGTTTGCTCTGCTACAATTTTGAAATGTGCCAAAAATGCATCTATTATTTACTGCCAATTTGCTCTTTTAATCCAAAAGCTGCCCCCCTCTTCCTCCCCCTCTTCGCCATGCCAGGGCCGCTGCCACCGCACTGATTATCCTAATACATGCGTGTTTAATATTTAGCAGAATCCCACTGTTTATCGGGAGCAGTTCATGTCATGGTGATAATAGGGGATTATCTGGGTTTTTCCACTCACACGCTTTTCACTCAAAATATCAGTCTCAAATTATGGGTCTAATTGTGCGTGCCTAATTAATAGGCTGTGTGTCTTTAGCGTAGCATATCTGTACCATGGATTGTTGTCTTTGTTATGAATACTGGTTAATACAGATGGATAGGGTATGGGGTGTTAAATAATAGTCTTAATTAATAAAGAACAGGTTAGCCCCTTTTGGAAGCTTTGTCTTCAGAGACTACAGATGCTGTGTTTACATGTCATTGGACTGTTTTTTTAAGAATGAGATATACTAGTGCATCTCAAAAAAATAGAATATCATTGAAAAGTTACTTTACTTTAGCAATTCAGGTCAAAATATGAAAATATTCAAAATATTGTACAGATGTGTAACACACAGAGTGATCTATTTTAAGCGTTTATTTTTTTATTGTATTACTTTTATTGTTGATGTTTATGGCTTACAGCCAATGAAAACCCAAAAATCAGTGTATCAGAAAATTATATTATATAAGAACAATTGGTACTTTTGGCAGTGTGGGCAGTGTGCCAAATACTGCTGAAAAATGAAATCCGCATCTTCATAAAAGTTGTCAGCAGAGGGAAGCGTGAAATGACATGGCTCTCCAAACCAGCACTGACTATTAGTACATTTTGCATTTCATTTAGGGTGCTTTCACATCTGCCTCGTTTGGTCCGGACTTTTGGACTTTTCAGTCCAGGTGTGAAAGGGGCCGCAACAAAGGACCAGATTTTGGTCCGACCAAGAGAGGTGGTCTCGGTCCGGATCTTGTGAACCATGGTCCGGTTCGCCTGCAGTGTGAAAGCGCTTTTCTGGATGGTTCGAACTTTCGGACCAATTACAGGAAGCTGAGCGGGCGTTCCTCAACAACGGCAGCAGAAGAAGAAAAATAACCAACTACTACTGACTGCAGCCTGTGGGAAGGCAGAGTTAGACGTCCAGCTTTTCCAGTCCCACCCACTTTGTCCAGGACAAGCACTTTCGTTTGGTGAATTTGAACTAACATAGGGTACTGTGCCTGAAGTTGCTGCTGCTGCTGGTATAAAACCACAATAGCAGCAGCACTACTATGGAGACGAATTTAATCTGTTCATTTATTTTATCCTTATCCTGGAAAGGCTTTCCACCGAATGAACCAACCGCTGAATTGTCAACACGCCAACGTCAGACGCATGTCCTTCTAAAACCAATCAGCATCAAGTTAAGGAAAACGCATCGATACGTAATTGATAATTAAAGGATGTAGGAGTATCACACAAAGGTCTTTGGTGCGCTCCTTAAACTGCAGTGTGAAACAAAAATAAGCGAACCAAATATATACAATGTAGCAAACACATGAACCTTGGTTCGGACCACGGTCTGGACTTTCAGGTGTAAAAAAAACACCCTTAGAAATCAAGAGACCAGAGTCTGGAGTCTGAAGAGTCTCCTTAAGGTCTAGTTTGAAGTTTCCACAATCAGTGATGGTTTGGAGAGACATGTCATCTGCTGGTGTTGATCCACTGTTATATCAGGTCCAAAGTCAGTGCAGTTTTTTCCCCCCAAAAAATCTTATAGCACTTCATGTTTCCCTCTGTTGAAAACTTTTATGGACATGTGGATTTCATTTTCCAGCAGGACTTGACACACTTCCCACTGCCCTTGACTTTTTAAAGATATTCAAATGTTTTGAGGTGCACTAGTACATATTAAACACTGTTTTAAAGTAAATTTATCAGCTTAGTGATCGTTAATGAGATCTAATGTGGAAAGGAAATGTTTACCATATAGAGTTAGAGCAGTCGCCTGTTGTGCTGAAAGTGCTCTTTTCAGTAATTGTGTTCTCTTCTTACAAGGCCATGCCTGTGTAATGTGTGCAGCATGTGGTGAACCAAAAAGGCTTTTACTTCTTTGCATTAATGCTGCCATCAGAAGTGTGTTTACACAACCCCATACCACGAAAGACCCTAGTTTTTGGACTTGTTGCTGAGTTGTCTAGTTACTTTTGAGCCTGTGAAAGTAAAAGTGGAAAGAATCTCTAATTGTAAATGGCTGTAATTGCTAAGTGAGTTATGTAATGTTGTTGTAAAAATTGTAATATTCAGTTAAATTTTTTATGGTTGCTTGAATTAAAGTCTACTTTGGGGTTGTGCACAAAGACAGACAAAAAAAGACATAAAGTGTCCAAATACTTATGGGTCTGACCGTATTTTCACTAGGTTAGAACAGATCAAAGAGCTTATGTGTGCAAAGAGCTTAAGACGCTGTAACCACCCAGTACCACTTTTAACTTTCATACACCAATCATTATTCCAGTAAACACATGGAGAGTGGCGCAAGAGACCTGATCGTCGCTCTGATCAATTGTTTGTTCCTATTTTTTCCCCTCTCCTTGCTTTGGTGGTGGAATAAACTGTTGTTTTAAAACACTGTCATAAAAAAAGGAGTGAGCAAAATGAATAAATAGCTCCTTAATAAGTAGCAATTACAGCTGATTCACAAGAGAGGGACCCGTGGAGGTGGGGGACGGGGGGCGTTGAGGGTGGTGGGGGGCATCAGGGGAAACGATTAGTGACATGGCTTTATTTACAGTGGAGGAAATTTGTTCTTCTGTTGCAGGGACGTGGGGAACATCAAAGCCGGATTAGAACATCTGGTAAGTTCTCAATTTCCCCCCCTTCGTGTTTGTGGCATCTTTGATATCTGCATCTGAAATGAATGCGCAGTGGCAATGGGCTTTGAATACCTTGTGTTGACAGATAGCGAGCGAGCGAGCGAGCGAACGAATGCGAGAGTCCACTTTTCCTTGGTCTTTCTCTTTCGATCTCTCTCTTTTCTTATTTCTCACAGGGCCTGACCGGGCTTTCATGTTACTTGGGCACTTATTCTTTCATTTACCCAACCCTTCCCTTATGTTAGGTGTCCTACAAAAAAAAAAATCACACACACTAATATTTTGCTGGACTGCCTTTAGCTTTGATTGCAGCACACATTCACTGTGGCATTGTTTCAGTAAGCTTCTGCAACGTCACAAGATTTATTTAAATCCAGTGTTGCATTAATTTTTCACCAAGATCTTGCAGCATTGATAATAGTAGAGTCTGACCACTGCACAAAGTCCTTCTCCATCCAGCACATCCCAAATATTCTCAATGAGGTTAAGGTCTGGACTCTGTGATGAACTCTCTCAATCCATGTGTGAAAATGATGATCTCATTCTCCCTGAATCACATGATTCCTGGCATTATCATCTTGGAATATGCCCGTGCATATATAATCTGGTCATTCACAGTAGGACACCCTTAGGAACCTCTACATTTTCATGTCAAAATGCCTGTCATGTTGGGTTACTTCTGTGATACTTCAGTATGTGTAGCTTGATGAATAAAACCAAGAGTTGCTATATATACTATATATAGAGCGTATATCATTTAACATTTTAACTTTTACTAAATTTCTTTATTTATATTTTATGGCAAACTTTAGCTTCCTTCCTCCTTTGGCATTAGTCAGTTACTTTTTTCTCAGCTACTCTAACAAAAGCAGGATCAGCTCTTTTTAATCATTTAAATGACTTTATAAAAATGTTTCTTTTAAAGGGGTCCCAATAGTTTTGTCCATATTGTCACTCTCCAATGAAAAACATGCACAGTATCTCCAAAACAGCAACATTTCCGGAGAGAGATAAAACCTTTTTTAACTTTCAGTGATTTTTTTTTTTTTTTTTAGAAAAATGTGTTTTTCAGATTAACAGTCTGTTAATCAAGATATTTTGACACAGTGTAAGGGACAGTTTCAGTTTGTGTACAGTATTAGTCAAAGGTTTGGACACATTCTTATTCAATGTTTTTTTTTTTATTTAGTTTTTACATTGTAGATTAATATTAAATACATGAAAACAATTAAGGAATAATTAAGTGCATATGAAATTACATAGTAAACAAAAAAGTGCTTTGTCCTCCACAATCCCCTGATCTAAATCTGATCAATTGAGGTGATTTGGGATGAGCTGGAGCTTCATAGTGTAAAGCACCTCCAGTAACTCCTTCAAGACATTGGGAAACCTATTCCAGGTGACTGTACCTCATGAATACGCCAAGATTAAAATACCAAGAGTGTGTCATCAAAGCTAAAAGTGCTACTTTTAAGAAGAATCTTTTTTTTATTATTAAGTGTTCCTGTAAAGCTTTAAAGCCCAAACTTTTGACTGGTACTGCAGTAAACTAAGAATTGAGATACTTGTTTCTCATTGGACGGCAATGATATACTTTGTGTAAGCTGTGTCATCCAGTTACATCCAAACACCCGACAGATCTTGAGCACACCCGACTTCTAACAATGTTACGGATTGATCGCAGCTGCCTTTCTTCAGGATCTTCCCTTCCATCTTTTCATCCACTTCCTCTCCCTCTCTCTCTTTATTTCTATCACCCCGACTCTCCAGAGGCAGGGCGAGGCCTTAGAAAAAGACCCGCGGGAGTGTTTAAAAATGTATTGTCCGACATTTCCTGGGTTTCCTGCGCTCCTTCTAATACGGGGGTCAGAGTAGCATGCACCGGAGTTAAAAGGGGCCCTTTTCTCCTCCCGGGGCGAAACCGAATTTTGCAGCGTTCTTTTTTTCAGCGGGATGAATAATGGAGAGGGGTCACAGCGGGTCCTGGCTCTCTGGATGTACAGTCACCTCCCCGAGCTTTCAGCTTGCCACACCCTGCATATTAACCAGAGGCTGGGCCCTTGAAGGGCCATAGTACGCAAATGACCCCTAATGCCACATTTAAAGACCCCCCCTCATATTCAGTCATATGCTCATATATTCTACATTTTATATTCCTGCTGTTCATCCCCAAAGCTCACCCCAGTCTGATACTGTGCCATCATACACCTTTGATATAAAAAAAAGACCAAATTGAAGAATTTATTAAGCTCTGCCATGTCCAAAACTGTCAACCAATACTCAATACTAGGAGGGATGTGTATTGCATTCAACCTGGTGATGCTATATGTATTGCAATATCGCAATATCGCAAATCCAGGTGCAGGTCAGTGCAGTGGACAGGGCAAACGTCATGGGACACGATTTTAGTACACAACAGGATGAACCACTGTCAGGATGAACCACTATCTTTATATGGTAAAATTAGTGGTGTCAATCGAGTAAAATATTTGATCAGATTAATCGCAGGAATATTCTGTGATTAACTGTGAATAATCACACTTGTTCTTCTGAAAACACAATTTGTTTTATAGTGGATATTTAAATGTAAATAAAATAATGAGTGTAAGAAATGTAAACTGCAATTATGTTTATATTAGTGGTGTAAATTAAAGTACACTAGTATATACTAAATAAAACCAATGTGGGGTTACCTTACTGTAAACATCTCAGCTTGGTTGTGAGGATTTCTGAAGTAGAACTTAATTTGCTGAGTATAAAAATCTCAGGAGATGTTTGGTATGGCACACATGCTCACAATAGGGGATGAGCATTTAAATGGTCTGGAGGAAATATGTAGCATCCAGTATTCAGTAATGTGTACACTGTCCCTTTAAGAGCATCTTACACTAAGTGCGAGAGCAAGCGTGTAGCTACAATGAAAACGTAGATAACCAGAGTATACCACTGGATTTAGCTCCTTTATTTTATTTCTGCAGTAAGTAACGCCATAAATGTGCTTTGGTGCTGTATTAAGTCATGTGTGAACTAATACTACTAGAGCGAATCCAGGTGTCCTATCTGCTCCATGTGCTTTGTGTTTCTCCTGCCCCAAAGTTCACTATATGGGTCGGAGCTGGAAGTCTGAACTGAGACCGGTTCAACAGGATTTCATTGTCATTGTGTTGTCCGTGTTGAAGCTTTTCAGTCATTCAACCAGAAAAAAAATCGATTATGGCAGAAATTGGGGTCAAACTTGGTGGCATAATTAATTTGCAATAAAAAAATAGAACGTGTTACAGATTCCAAATTAATGGTGTGCGTTAATGCTTTAACTTTGACAGCCCTGATTAAAATATATTAATTACGTACCGATATTGTGTTTTGAGAGTCAACACAATACAATAAAAGTGAAATATCACGATACTTTGATATATTGATACATTAACATTTTCCACGTCCTTTCGACTTTGAAGTAAGAAAACTTTTCAGAGGTGTTCACTCCGAGCAAGTAAGAGTGTGTGTGTGTGTGTGTGTGTGTGATGCCCCTGTTTGCTCTCTGGTGCATTAGAGCTTGCTGGAGTGCGGAGACAAACTTCAAAAGTGCAAAGAGACATATTGATTCCTGCTGTTTATGCATGTAATCTTCTTTTCAATAATTCACTCTGCCTTTTATAGAGTTGTAAATCAATGCATCCTCCCATAACCATGCACTCTTCTCTTCTCCCCCCCCATATCTATCCCTCTCGCTACTTTCATCTTTCTACCTCCCCTCATTTCCACTTGCTCTCTCCTTCACCTCCGTTTTACCTTTCATCACTTTTATTCTTTCCTTTATTCATTTAACTCTGCTCGCTAATTGCAGAGTGCCCTGTATTTATTGGACTTTTAACACTTATACACTGGTATAGTACTCTGCACATGCCATTAAGCCCGGTTCTCTACCTGTTTTCTCACCAGAATGATGATATATAGTGACACGCCAAAAGTTATGGGATGTGTGACTATTGTCCTGTGTATTGTCTTGTGTAGTATAAGCTAAAAAACATGGCACTGACCTGCAGGATAGTGTCACGGTCATTAACTCCTACTTAAATGCTTGCTTAATTTGGCACTCACGACGAGACCTCACTCTGATAAGTCTGATAATTCTCCTTGCCATGAGCACATTGTTCATTGTTCAACCTCACTCACAAGATAACACCTCAACATATACAGGTCAGGTCATCCCTGTGAGGTTTACATTCTGCTGTTCCAAGACTTCAGTGAATTCCAGGGCAGAATGCCACCAGTGTAACAAAATCCAGTTGTGCGATTTTTCTCGCTACTAAATATTCCATAGCCAACTGTCAGTGATATTACAACAACGGATGTGGATGCGACTCGAAACATTCTGAGCACTTTATAGTGACAGAGCAAGGTCAGCGGAGGCTGAGGCTCATAGTGCACAGAGATCACCAACTTCCTGCATCACTACAGACCTTCAAACTTACTGTGGCCTTCAGATCAGCTCAAGAACAATAGAGTATAAGGAGCTTCATAGAATGGGTTTCCATGGCAGAGCAGCTCCATTCAAGCCTTAAGTCACCAAATGCTAGGCAGGCAATATACAGTGGTTGGACAATGAAACTGAAACAACTTTCAGTTTAGTGTGGGAGGTTTCATTGGAGCAGCCTGGTGGCCAATCTTAATTAATTGTACATTGCACCAGTAAGAGCAGAGTGTGAAGGTTCAATTAGCAGGGTAAGAGCACAGTTTTGCTCAAAATATTCCAATGGTAACGTCAGCTTACCACATCCAACAGGATTAACTGTGGACGCTGTAAGAGGAAGCTGTCTGAAAGGGATGTTCGGGTGCTAACCCGGATTGTATCCAAAAAACATAAAACCACGGCTGCTCAAATCACAGCAGAATTCAAAGTGCACCTCAACTCTCCTGTTTCCACCAGAACTGTCTGTCGGGACAATAAATTATTGTGGTCAAAAACCAGGTGTTTCAGTTTCATTGTCCAACCCCTGTATGTGTATATATTTGTGTGTGCTCGCATGCAACTTGGGAAAATGAGTTATCTCAGTAGACACTGTGTGTGTAGTAACACGCAGAGTGGATTAAAGCACAGTGAGTGGTGTGTGTGTGTGTGTGTGTGTCTGCATGTGTGTTTATATTTTAACTTGCTAGTGGTAGTTCATAAAAGATGAAGCAGTACAGCTCACTCACACGTATACACACAGTCTCTCACACATACACACACACTCACATGTTCACTCCTGCCTTACTGTAAATTTCCAGTGAAATTTGAATATGCGGATGCTGACGGTGGGAATTTATTGCCGCTGCTAGATTACGCTCCAGCTGACAGGAACCCGGAGTGCCAAAGCATCTTATTACGATTCCAGATGAAGAATAGTAAATAAAAAACTGTCCCCTACTGAGGTGTTTGTGGGCCCCCCAATCCCTACAATCTCACTTAAAACTCATCTACACACACAAACACACACACACACACACATACACACTGTAAGTATATGTCATAAACTCTCTGGATTTACAAGCCCCTAAGGTCCTACCACTGTTATAACACTGCAAACTCTGCAATGTCGCGTTAAAGGCAACTTCCTCTCTCTCTCTCTGTCTTTCTCTCTTTTCTCTCATTTTCTATTCTTTCTATTTCCCATCTTTCACTTTTAGTTCTCATCTCTCTTTTCTTGCCATATATATCGGTTCTTTTCTTCTCTTCATTCTTTTTAGTCTTTCCTCATTCCACATATCTCTCCTTTTCTCAATCTTTTCTTCTTATTTTTCCTCTTTCTTCCATCTCTTGTTTTCCTCCATCTCTTTGTTTCTCCATCTCTATTATCGCTTCTATTTGTCTCTTTCTCCGTGTTCCATCTTTCTCTCCCATTCCTGCTTCTCTTTGACCCGTTTTTCCCCACTCTGTTTCTTCTTTCTTTATCCCGCTTGTCCCTGTTATTTCTCTGTCTCCTCTTTGTTTCTTACCATTTATTTCTGCTGTTTCTCTCTTGTCTCTGCTTTCTCTTTTTCTCATCTCTGTCTTATTTCTCACCCCTCTTTATTCTTTTTTTATGTTTATCCACAGCTTTCATTTGTCTTCTTCTCTCTTCTGTCTCCACTTTATTTCCTCTAACTTTTCCTATTTATTTTTACTCTCATCTGTCTTCTTCATTTTTCCTCCATCTCTTTCACTCTGTCCTTTCTCCATCTCTTAACAGGCACTCTGATCTTTATTTTTTCTCACATTAACTCGCAACTTGTTTGCAAAATAAAAGTCATTTTTTTCTTCATAAAAAATAGCCCGTGTGTGAAAATCTGTATCTTTTGTCATATTACCGTTAGCCTTGATTTTGTGGGATGAACACACAGCCAAACTCGTTGAGCCCGCGTGGCTTAGCGCCTTAGCCTTACAGTAATTAGCTTTGTGCCACAAACTGGGGCGGTTTGTTTTATTTGTTTTCTGTTTATTTTTTTGATTTAATATTTTTTGTGCTCGGCTGAGAGTGAGACAATGTTAATTACTCCCTGTTTGCCTCTCTTTCCTTCTACTTCTCCCTTTTCTCTCGTCCCGCCAGGCCCCAATCCCCCTGTGACTCGCGTAGCGGGCGCTTGCTAACGCTAATCAGGCCAGATGCGCAGCTGCTTAAAGAGGGGGACTACAAAAGCGGCTCATCAGCGCCGACATAAAGCATCAGATTCATGCAGATTAGCGCCAACACGCTAATTGATCTTTTTGCATTCATTTGCTCATTTACTGCAATTAATGTGGCGTAGCTGCAATGCCACGGTGCTGCCGGAGTCTTCAAGAAGAGAGTCTTCACTTGTTTTTACAGGGCAGGGTTCACATGACCTCCCAGTTAGACGGATTATGGCCTCATTAATGTGTCAGCCTTTTACTCAAAGCTGCAGTTCCCATCAAACCACAGATTTATTCACACAGCTGTCACACAAGTTTCCTTCCTTCCACTAGTTTTCCACTGGATATACAAAGGCTTGACTCATCATTTTGGGTGTAAGAAATGATTGATACACTTAAGTATCATGATATTATTGATTCTTAAAACCACTATATATATTTTTTTTTTTTCACTTTTTCCATCAATATGTTAACAATTAAACATACAGATTACAAGAACTATGTTCACTAATAAAGTAACACTTTATTAGCCACACTGGAACCATCTAACATCACTTTGACAATTAATATCTATACCATAGCAACACCTTTGCAGCCACCTTGTAACTCCTAACTATCCACCTAGCAAAATGCTATACCATAGAAACACCTTAGTAGCCACCTAGCAACACCTTAGCAAATAACCACTATACTATAGCAAGAATTTAGTACCATTTTGCAACACCTTAGCAACCAACATAGCATCATTTCTGCAACTGCCCAGCAACACCTTAGTAACCATCTAGCAATGTCTTAGTACCTGACTCTTATGTCATAGTAACAATTGAGCCACCCACACCTGTACCATAGCAACACCCAAGCAACCAAAGGCTTTATCATGGCAAAATCTTTGCAGCTGCCTAGTGACTTCTTACCATTCACCCAGCAAAACCATAGCATCCGACTTCAAATCCTTAGCAACCACCTATCAGCACCTTAGCAACCAACAGCTTTACCGTAGCAAAAGCTTTTGCAACACCTCAGCAACAAACATCTGTACCATAGCAACACCTTGGCAACAAACTAGCAGCAATTTAGCAACCAATAACAATACCATAGCAACATTTTGACACCATCTAGGAACATCTTGGCAAAACCATGGCAGCCAACAACTTTACCACACCAACACCTAAGCAACCACCTAGCAACACCTTAGCAACTGTCTCCCTTTTTCCACAGTATTTGACCAGGGTACAGTTGTTCTTATAATTTGGCTCCATTTAACCTGTCCGTTAATTAAAGTAATGTTCTGAAAATCTATTTAAAATAAATACAAATTAAGTAAACCAAAGACAATGCACAGTAGAGTTGCAACATAAAACATATTTTTTAATGTTGTCTTTTTGGCTGAAGTGTGACAGATGTGTGGTGTTGACATTTTAAAAAGTTGACTTGAATTTGATAAAAAAAAAAAAAAAATCCAATATATTTTTGTGCTCAAAGTATCGCAATATATATCACAATATATTGAATTACCATGACCCAGTCCTAGTGATCATCATGCCAAAAAGAGGACTACCCTTCTCATCTCTCTCTCTATTTCTCTCTCTCTCTCTCTCTCTCTCTCTCTCGTTGCGGGTGATGTGATTGTGGCAGATAAAGAGGCGAGAGCAGCTCAGTGCGCGGCAGGGCAGATGAAAGGTGAGGGCGAATAATCTGCAAACAGATTTCCATGCTTATTACACTAATGATTTGGTCAGATTGGATGTGTCGTGGTGCCGGGGGAGAGGAGGAGGAGGAGGAGGAAGGAGGGGTTTGGGGGGCCGAGGAGGGGGTCTCTCCTCGTTCCTCATCTCGGTTTCTCATTCTCAGCCTCTGCCCGGGTAAATGATGGAGTGATCAGACTGACCCCTGCCCAGGTGCTGCCCTGCTGTAATTGCATGTCTCAGTGATAGAAGAAATGACCACAGCCATCATAACTCTCTCTCTCTCTCTCATACTTTCTCTCTCTCTCTCTCTCTCTCTCTCTCTCTCATACTTTCTTTCTCTCTCACTTTCTCTTTTTCTCTCACACTCTCTCTTTCTTTTCTCTCCAACTCTGTTTCTGCTATCTCTCACCCTTGGCGATTCACTGGCTTTCTCTCTTGCTTTCTTTACTTTCTCTCTTCCTCTCTCTTTCTCTCTCTTTCCCTCTTTTCTCACTTGTTTTTTTTTCTTTCAGTTGTTCCTTCTGTCTCTCTTGCGCTCTCTTTCACCCCTTTTTCTCTCTATCTCTCTCTTTTATTTTTTTTCTTTCTCTCTCACACAGTCTCTCTCTTACTCATTCTCTTATTCTCCAATTCTATTCCTAATATTTCTCATCCTTGGTCTTTCACTGGCTTTCTCTCTCTTTCTCTCTCTCTCTATCTGTTTCTCTCTCTCTCTCTCTCTCTCTCTCTTCGCTAACACCTTTCTTATTGCTTGCACACCCTCTCACCTTATTGTCCTTAAATCCCTCTTAGTTTTTCTTTTCCTCTTTTCTCACTTGTTTTTTTTTCATTTTCTCCTCCAATCTCTCTCTCTCTCTCTCTCTCTTCTCACTTACTCTTGCTCCCTCCAGTTAAATTTCTATTGTCTCTTGACCTTGAGTATGCATTATCCTCTCTGTCCTGTCACTTTCTCAAAATTTCTTGTGTCTGTTCCATTTCCATTTTTCCTTCACTCTTTCTTTCTCTCTTTCTAGTTCCATTCCAAACTTTTATTACCTTTTCTAACTTGTCTTTCTTTTTTCCCTGTTTTCCCTCTCTTGCTCTATTTTTCAGTCAATCTCTCACTTCCTCACACTCTTTAATTGCTTCTTTACTTTTTTACTTCTTTTTTTATAATAGAGCTTTTAAAGGCTCTCTTTCTTCATCTCTCTTGCTTTCTTTTTGTCTCACTCTATTTTTGCTCTCTTTTTCTGTTTCTCCCTGCTTCTCTCTCTTTTTGTTATTCATTTTGTATTTCAGTTCTTTCTTTTTTTTTTCTTTCTCTTCATTTTTTTATCACTTGCTCCTCACTACCCCTCTCTCGCCCTTGCTCTGTGCTGCCCTCTCTCAGCCTCTTTTTTTGTTTTTCTCTTGTAATATAGTTCTGATTCCCTCCTTCCCTCTTTCTATTGGTCCTGCTTTGCATCTGCAGCAGTGTGTAAGGAGGTAAAGGCAGCAGTAGTAGTAAAGCATTAATTTTCAGATGATGGTGATATTAGAGTTGGTAAGAGAGGCTCATATATCACTGTGGAGAACTGGCGCTGTACTGTATGCGCTTAATCTTAATGGTATCGCTGGATGTCAAGGGCATGGAGGAAATTAAATCGGAAAGTGCGGATAGACCAAAGCCGATATTATCAGTTGATGATTGCAGTTTTGATAGGTATTGCAGTGAATTTCATTTTCAGCGCAGGCTGAGGAAGATGAGTTAGCCGCTCTGGTTGCTCATTTTTCTACAGCATGATTTATGAGGGCTGACTGTAAATCTTTATTTATTTATTAATCTTTCATTTATTTATTTACATTTTATATCTGACCTGTTTATTGGACAACTGCTCTCTTAAGCTTGTAAACATGTACGTCCACACACACACACACACACACACACACACACACACACACACACACGGGGTGTTGAGCGAGTCCTGTTGACTTCCATATCGATTTATGTTGTGTGTTTTTGTGTGTTTACTGTTCAATGTGTGAATCGTGTATTTTCAACAGAGCTGTTGCAATCTCCAAAACGACAACTTTACAGGAAAAGAAATAATTTTTTTTAACTTTTGGAAGTGAAATATTTTCGTTTTCTCCATTTATAATGAATTATATCACAAAGTAAAAAATCTGTTTTATCATTTTACTGAAGGGTGGTGTAGTTCTTTAAAATCCATCAGCAAATTATTATCTGAATTTTCCTCTTTTCAGTTTAAACAAGAAAATCTAAGCTAATGCTGCTTACAAGCACATGGCTTATACCAAATATAGAGAGATGGATAGAGAGATGGATAGAGAGATGGATAGAGAGATGGATAGAGAGATGGATAGAGAGATGGATAGAGAGATGGATAGAGAGATGGATAGAGAGATAGAGAGATGGATAGAGAGATGGATAGAGAGATGGATAGAGAGATGGATAGAGAGATGGATAGAGAGATAGAGAGACAGATAGAGAGACAGATAGAGAGATAGAGAGACAGATAGAGAGATGGATAGAGAGATGGATAGAGAGACAGATAGAGAGACAGATAGAGAGACAGATAGAGAGACAGATAGAGAGACTGATAGCTGGACAGACAGACAGACAGAGAGACAGACATACAGACAGACAGACAGATACATAGATAGATACATAGATAGAAAAATTACATCTGCTTATATTTTTAACATTTATCATAATTTAACTTCTTTACATTTTTCCATAAATCTATTTTATTTATTAATATTTTTTAAACAAATTTTAAAATGTGTTTTATTATTTACAATCTTTAAATGTAATTTATTTATATAGTGTTTGTTTCTTTAATTGTATTTTTTTTGCCATTAATATTTTTTTGTATTAATATTTAGCCACTATTTTTTTTTTATTTAACTTTACCTTTTTCCCTAAATCTATTTTATTTATTAATCTTCTTAAACAATTATTAAACATTTTAAAATGTATTTTCATTTGTCAACAATTTCTTTAATTCTTTAATTAATTTCTTAACATTTATCACCCGTTTCTTTATCTGTAACTCAATTCATTTTTTCTTAATATTTAGCTACAATCTCTTTAATCATTAAATCCATTTTATTTATTAAGATAAAGATCTCTATTATCAATTTTAAAAGCTTGTGCGAACCAGGACTGTGTCTTATAAGACATTACACGGGTAAAATGCCAAAAATTGCTTATATAAGAACTGCTGCTTATTGCAGTAAGAATTTATAAATGTTTCTGAAGGTTAAAAAGTTGATATCAGTCCTTGTAGTGTTTTAAATGTTACTTCTTATCACAACACCTGAAGTAAAAAAAAAAAAAAAGAAAAATGGAAAACAAACAAATTTAGCAAAAAACAAAAGACTTGGTTTGTTGAAAATGGTTATATTATATTGTCTTGTATTATACTTGGTTTGGTAGTTGGATTCAGGTACAATGAAAATGAAACAAAGTTTAACTTCTGTTTAAAAAAGTGTAGAAGATCGTCTTGTGTTGCAAACTACCATCAACAGTGCACATCATATCACCATATCATAAAATCTGTGTGTCATTACACCCCCTAGCACTACTGCTATATACATATTAAACTTCTGATGTGTGTGTATATATAAATGTATACACACATACACATTCGCACACACACTGAGGAGGCAGCGGTGGCTCTTTGAGCGGGAGAACATGGGCAGCAGTGTGAGGAGACTGCGGCGAGACAGAGGGTGTCATTACTCAGGCTTGTTTACATTCTAAATACGTAATGAAATCTTGTTGCCAATAATGAAGGAAATAAAAGTTTGTGAAATTGTGAAAGTGGTGAAGTTTGAGAGATGAGGCCAGGCCTGCGAAATAACATTTCTGAGCAGGGGAAGCGCATTATTATGCAGTGGCTGTGCCTGCTGGAGACACCAAGATGAACAGCCTCGGCTTTCCAAAATGCTGTTAGCGCCTTCCTGAAGTATGGCACATTGTAAAAAGGCCTCCGATTCCATATTGAGATTATATATAAAAGTATATCCATACACAACATTATATTTTATAGACGCCCCGCCCGGATGGACCCCCCACTCTGATAGGTGGGATATTTTTTTTTTTCTTCTTCTTTTTAAATAAATATATAAATAAACATATTGCACTGGAGCCCATCTCTGCCCTGATCTTATAGACCTGGATATTAAAAACAGAATATTGCATTTTTCCGGGGGGGTCTGGATACTGTATGCAATGTGTTTTTTTTACTTTCCCTTTCAGATAGAGTGAGAGGGTTGGAATAACAAATGACAAATGGGCCTAAATGAGTAATAAAAAGTCAAATGAGAGGAAGAGTAATGGAGGCTGAGCTTTAGGCACCGCCTCAGAGGTCATGAGGTGCAGGAGAGTCCATGCATCTTGTCATCATTTGAGTTTCTCATTCTGGTTTTCTTAAAATAGAAGCTACTGTATCATTTCTGAGTCAGTTTGACTTTGCTCTGCACCTTTTTGGATGGTTATGACCTTAATAGGTGGGTGAATTTAAGTTTGACTTCTTTAGGAATAGATATAGGCAGGCTAAGGTATAGTACTTAAGGCTTATCATGGGATAAAAAAAAAAAATGAATTTTGCTTTATTATAGTGACCAACAACGATACAATGATACTGTATTGTAGGGATGGGTATCACCACTGATTTCTCAAATTCCGATTCATTTAGAGATATGTGGATATGTGAAAAATTTAGCGAAAACATAACGTTACATTAGTACTCAAGCTTCAACCATACTTAACGTAGCTGATGTGCAGGCCAGACCTTGTTGCATGAAAACCAAACAATGGCTAGTCATTTTAAAGATCCGTCTTGGTTTATATGAATAGATATTTGGTAATTTAAATGAAAATCGACTTGAAATACATTTTTTAAATTTTTTAGTCTGACGTTCACAAAATTGTTTTGTGATTTTATGGTTTGTGATTCATTGTGATTTAAGTAGTTCTTAGTGAGGCAGCAAATGTTAGTTTAGTTACACTCTAACACTGACAAGATTTATTTTCTGATCTGGACTGTTTTGCGAATCTGCAAGAATGGTTGCAGCCGACAGTGGTTACAGTTCCATTAATAAAATGATGACTGTCAACGTAAATCTCGTCTAACCTATCAACACGTCCAGCCGGACTCTGCAACATCTTTTTACTAAGGAAAATGACAAAAAAAAGTAATGCACAGTGACCGTTACTGAAAGTAAGTACTAAGTAACGTTTTACTGACACCACTGGTGCTGAATCTCTAGCTGCAACTCCAGGGGTTAAACTGTACCATACAGCAAAAAAAGCAATCAGATCTAATTGCACCCAAGAGGAATCACCCGAAAGGAATGAATTTTGGAGGGCAGTCGTTCTAGACTGTCATGGAGTAACTCAGAATATCAGAAACAAATCCGCAGTTTGGAGGCACTGGACAGCACAAAGGTCAACTGTTTGCAGCCTCCATCCAGAGGTCTGCTGTTGTGATTTGGGGGCAATTTTGCACAATGCCAGGCACTTTGACAACCCAGCATTACGTTAATGTATGTTTTCTGTAGTGATTTGTTCCAATAGGACAGTGCTCATCCTTCTGAACAGCATTGCAAGCAGAGTCTTCTGCAATAAATGTACATTGTTTTTTAATAAAATGCATGAATTGCACTTTTACTCTTGGAACATTACACTTTGTGGACTAACTGTAAAGTGGGCTGTAAAGTCAGTGAAGTTGGTCTAAGAAGCTTGGTGTGGGAAATGGGGCAGATCTATCAAATGTCTTGTGTCTGCACAGAATCTGGTAGCAAATTTGACAGCATGGCAGACATTTTTTGGCTTTGTTTCTATTAAACAGAAAGGAAATGGAGCCATGGCATCCATGTTTTGTAGCATAGCATAGCCTAGTTTTCATGATTAAAACATTTATAACATCCATGTTTGTTCGACTGATCAGACACTAATACATCCTGCCTTTTCTGCTCTCGTGTCTCGCATGCCTGCATAAGAGACATTAAAAAGTAGAACATTACAACATAAAAAAGGGGTCAACTGGACGCCTGCTTGCTGATAGTTAGAATTTTATCTGCTGGCTGCATTTGAAGTCAGATGAATTGAGAGTGACATGGCAGCAGCTGTGCTGTGCCATGTTTTCTCCTGTTCCTTGTAGTTCTAAATTATCCCTGTTCTGTTAAAGTCACTTTGAAGAAGTGTCCCCGCTCTGCCACCATATTGGGAACGCCCCCTGGCAGCTGTTTTAAGACGAGCGAGATCAGAGTCCTATCTGTTTGAAAGAGTACTTATCAGTAATACATGATCTTCTCCTGTTTAATAACCAGCGATGTACAGCAGGCTACGGTTTTGTCTTAAAAGCCTGTATTTTGTATATTTGTATATGTTTTTCTGTGTGTCTGGGCAAGTAAGTGCAAGGAGCATCCAGGTCCTTATTAATTGAGATATTGGTCAGTTTGATTTGCAATCTTTAAAAAGCCACAGTAATCGCACTCGGTGTGGATCTGCTAGAGGACGTAGTCTTTGGTCCAGTCCCAAACGAACTCTGCAACGGTTCATTTGTGGTGAGAACTAGATCCGTTCTTGATCTGGTCCAGCTATCAAATATAGTCCTTTTATTTGAGCTAAACTGCTGATAAAGCACAGTTTAAGCTGATATATTGGCCAGAAAACACTAATTAGCACAGCTATGAACAAATACTGTCTCTGCTCCATGCTGTTTACCCGCGGGGTATGTGCAGCGTTCACTGCTCCCAGCCGCGCAACTATTTATTTTATTTATACAGAGTGCTCGAATGGTTAATTGTTGAGTTTAGGTTTACACGTGTGTAAAAAAAAACACTGTGTTTAAAAGCACAGCATTTCCGCGTTCTATGTTGAAGCAGCTTTAAATTGCACAGATATACGCACTGGAACACAGAATCTTCTTGCTATATTTACTTTCTTGCTCCCGCGCCAGAGAGCTCTGACCAATCAGAGGAGACCGCGTGCTTGAATGGTTAATTGTTGCGTTTAGGTTTATGCGTGTGTGAAAACACTGTGTTTGAAAGCACAGCATTTCAGCGTTCTGTGTTAAAGCAGCTTTAAATTGCACAGATATATGCGCTGGAACACAGAATCTTCTTGCTATATTTAGTTTCTTGCTCCAGCGCCAGAGAGCTCTGACCAATCAGAGGAGACAGCGTGCTCGAATGGTTAATTGGTGCATATTTTGGTGTGTTTATGTTTATGCCTGTGTGAAAACAAACCAAAGAGAGGGAGAAAATACTGCAAGTAAATGAACTATCCAATGATCTGCACCAGAGAAACCAACTACAGGTATAAAAAAATAAAATAAAATTCCCTAGGTGCTGTTGCCATGTGGGTCAGCCAGACCTGACTCTTCCTGTATCAGTTTTCTCCAGTTTTCCAAGAGTCTTTTGAAGGTGTAGGAAACAGTAATCACTGCTCTCTGGATTCATCTGTAAGTTCTCTAAAGAAAAGGCTTCTACTTTTAATAGTCACAGTGTTCTCAGTGTTTCTGCGTCTTTTTCTTGTTTTTTCTTGTTTTTTTCTTGTTTACAGAGAAATAAAAGTCAAAGTAAATGTAAGAAGCTCTGATAGGCTCTCCAGATCATCCTGTATATGTCGATAAATGTCTTAACTGAAGTTAAACCGGGTTCAGAGGTGTACTGTGCTCAGTTTTGTGTACTACTCTCTGTTTGTAGTCTAAAGAGTCTGAGTGGGACAATGGGGATTGAGGGTCTTTGCTCTGTCTTTTTACAAGGTCAGCCAGACCTCCGCTAAGACAATTACGGCAGAGAAATCCCTCTCATCACTGTGACAACCTCACGCCAGGATCAGAGAGAGTGAGAGACACAGAGAGGCAGAGAGAGAGAGTGGGAGAGAGATATGGGAAGAGATATTTTTGCTTGGACAGTGATGGACCGGTAAAAACGGACAGTTTTATAAGCTTTAGATTGGCAAAGAAGTGTATCATTAAAGATGAGATAGAAACTGTGTGGAAATCTGAAACGTGATTGAGAGAGAGAGAGAGAAAGAGAGAAGCGTGAATATGAGGCTCAGTAATTGGGCTAATTGGTTTGGCCCGCTGTAGAGACTGGGACGACTGTCAGTAAATGTGTGTGTGTTTGTGTGTGTGTGTTGTGTGTGACAGAGAGATAGCAGCATCTCCTGCCCACTCTCTGTGGGGCTTTCCACCTATCCAAGTTTCTCCCCCAGGGCCACAAGCCCACAAAGAAAAGCAGCTATAAAGTGGTTATCTGGCATGAATTACTCTGCACTCTACAGTCAGAGCATAATGTGCTAATCTCCATCAAACCAAATATCCCACCAGCTTTAATTTGCTTGAACTTACAATACAATGCTTAAAATTAGTAAGTCTGTGTTGACTAGGGGTGTAACATCGTATCAGTATTTAGTATTATCAGTATTTTATTCTTGCGTTTATTAGTTTTGCAATACTGTATCAATTCTGAAAAACAAGGTATCAATATTTAATTTAAGTTGTCATTCCATCGTTTTTTTCATTTATTTTAAAATGTCTATTTGTGGTCTCTAGTGTGAAGAATGCCCTGTGAGCTGTTTTTTGTGGGGGAAAAAAGTGCTCCGGTGATCTGGTATAATGCTGCTTTAGCAAAACGCAAAATCCACTGGAGATCCTATGTAAACCTATAGTTACTTACACAGAAGTGGGTAGTCCTGGTCCAGAAAGTCCAGTTGGATTTGTACTTACTGGACCTGGACTACCCACCTCTGCTTACACAAGATAGCTAGCTAGCTAAGTACCTAGTGTAGACAGAACTTTTCTAAACATACACCTACGTATCTCAGCTTTGCTTCGCTAGTGGTGTTCCATAGACAAATTCTAACCATTTGTTTCTTAGCTCTGAATTACTGGGCAAAGGATAAAAGACTGATGGGTTATTTGCACAAATAACACAGGAATGAACTGCCATGCTGTTCCTAGCACTGTTAGCTCCTGTCTTATGAGACATGTCAGCTTCAGAGCTGCCTGTGTGTGGTCACGAGCCAAAGTGGGTGAGTCCATGAATACTAATTCACAGCTTGACGTAGACACAGAGCTTTCTGAACATTTTCTTTTACTAGCTACTGCAGAAAATGGAGGTTGAGGATAAGTTTCATGTGCAGCATCATATAGAACTCAGAGAAACCTATTGTATTTCACAAAGAACAAGAAAAAAGTAGATTTTAGTGCAAGAACACCTTTAATTAATGCAAGATTGGTGGGAGGCAGTGGTTCATTTATTAGTGTTCAAACCACACCTACTAGAAAGCACAGTGAAATGCTGTCCTCAGACCCCAGTGTTCTGATTAGATCAAAAGTGTGACAGAGAGGGAGGTTTAATCCATACTGTATATCAGCATAAATAAAAAGTGATCTACCAACTAAACGCTGCAGTAGTAAATTATGCTGTGTTCACCTCGATAAATACTGCTAATAAAACAATGGTAATGCATAACCAGTCTGCATAAAAGGAGAGGATTACGATTGAAGATTGACAATCGATGTGACAATGTATTTCATATATAGTTTCTAACTTTAAGAATCTGAAATAAACATTTTAAACAATTTTAAAATATATATATTTTTTTTATGAATCTTCCCTGAAAATTAAGGGCTAAAGTAAAACAGTGCACAACCCCTCTTGACTAGCTGAACTTAGCATAAAAAGATTTTACTTTGCCTTTCTCACCAACATAACATTTTACCTGCTTCAGGGGTTTTCTAGATCTTCCAGATCTCAGCTTGACCTCCACAGTTCCCCCGAACTGCTGTTTTTTAAATGGTTCACACTGTTAAAAACAAGAAGAGATGGCATAAAAGCTATGTGAATAAACAGTAGACCCGATCAAAGAATAGCCATAGCCTGCCTGCTACTACTTTGCCAATACTTGGAGATGATTTGATGGTGTTCTTAAGCCTGTTATCAAAGACCAGATAATTTATGTGACTAGGGGTTGGACAATTAAACTGAAACACTTGGTTTTAGACCACAATAATTTATTGTCCTGATGGACAGTTCTGGTGGAAACAGGAGAGTTGAGGTGCACATTAAAATCTGCCGTGATTTGGGCAGCCGTGGTTTTATGTTTTTTGGATACAATCTGGGTTAGCACCCGAACATCCCTTTTAGACAGCTTCCTCTTGCGTCCACAGTTAATCCTGTTGGATGTGGTTGGTCCTTCTTGGTGGTATGCTGACATTACCCTGGATACCATGGCTCTTGATACATCACAAAGACTTGCTGTCTTGGTCACAGATGCTCCAGCAAGACGTGCACCAACAATTTGTCCTCTTTTGAACTCTGGTATGTCAATCATAATGTTGTGTGCATTGCAATATTTTGAGCAAAACTGTGCTCTTACTCTGGTAATTGAACCTTCACACTCTGCTCTTACTGGTGCAATGTGCAATTAATGAAGATTGGCCACCAGGCTGCTCCAATTTAGCCATGAAACCTCCCACACTAAAATGACAGGTGTTTCAGTTTCATTGTCCAACACTTGTAGTTATTGTATGTCATGTTGTGAAAAGTTTCTTATATACAGTTGTATATAAAAACAAGTTCTTAGATACTGTTGATGTATAGAGTACTTATTACTTATTATTATTAGTTAAGTATTAATAGACTAGTGGGGTCATTTACTTTCATTTCTGAGCATTAAGTAAATATAGTTTTATTCACTTTCAGCTTGTGCAGTCATAAATTCATTCTAGCTCACCTACTGATGTTGGTTATTATGGTGTAGATGTAAAGGTGTGTGAAAAATGTGATCTTTCCTTTTAATGTGGCTGTACCTGTGAATACTGAGACACAACAGGCCGGGGCCTCTAGGGCATGTGTCTCACACACACACACATATACACACGCGCGCACACACAAATTAACACAAATAAATGAGAAAATATCATGAAAGTATCTCCATTTCTTTGCACTCTTATTTTTTTTTCTGTTCTCTGTTCCACTCTTCTGACTGATTGATGTTTAAAGAGGAAGGCAAAATAACTTTTCTTTTTATTCTTTTTTAATGTCATTTGTCCTGTGGTGAGCCCCTTTCTCTATCTCTCTGTCTTTTTGTATCTCTCTTTCACTCACTTCACTTCATTTCCCCCTCAGTAGTGTTTGTGTTTGATTGGCACCTGTTTAATTGGAGGGCAAATTTGCTTCTAATGTGACGGGAATGTGGAGCCCAGCTGGAGGTGTGTGTGTGTGAGAGAGAGAGAGAGAGAGAGAGAGAGAGAGAGAGAGAGAGAGAGATAGAGAGAGAGAGAGAGTGTGTATGTGTTTGAGAGAGAGAGAGAGAGAGCACCCCAGGGGAGCACAATTAAAATGTTTTAGTGTTAGTTAATGAATTACAGAGAGTTATTTGCCATTCACTGAGTCATATAGCTCCAAGTCAAATAAGAGCTTTATTTATGTTTTAATAGTCACCATCTTTATAATCATCATCATCATCATCATCCTCACATACAGGGCTGATTACTGATATATAGACAGTGAACAGTCTCCTATTTAAGGATTGAGGTAGAGCCTGAGAAGTGCCAGCTTTAAATATTTAGAGAACAGATATCGACTTGCGATTTACTATAAAAAAACTTTAACAGATTTTGATATATTGAATTAGTTTTATGTTAGATTACAAATTTAATTTGTTTTGTATGTTAGGTATTATATACTGTACAATGACATTAATATGTTTTGCCACCCCTTTGTGAAACTTGCTGACACAGTAAGTCAGGCAACTAAAATGAATTAATAAATAAAATAAGAAACCACTTAAAAATGATAAGTTTCTTTGATTTTACCTATTGGAAAACCTCTGTAATATAATCAAGAGGAAGATAAATGATCATTTATGATTTCAGCCATTTCTTATTACAATATTTCTATTTGGAATTTGGGAGAAATGTTGCCCGTAGTTTATAGAATAAAACTAGTATAAACTAATGTAGAAAAAAGCTAGCTTACATACTAACTTAAGTATATATCTAACTTAAGTATATATCCAATACAATAAATTATTATTATTATTATTATTATTATTATTATTATTATTATTATTATTATTTATTATTATTATTATTATTATTATTATTATTTTTACCTTTTTTGGGTCTTAAATTATATGAAATGGGGGTTTTAAATAGGTTTTTTATTTTTAAAATGGTGCAAGAATCCTGTGTTACCTAGATTTGAAAGCTGATTGCCCCGAACAGTAGCAAGAAGATTGTTCCAAAGATTAAAAAGCAGTATAAAGGTAAATACTGTACTTAGCTCATGAAATATGGTGTTAAGTTTACTAGGATTATTACGCTAACTTGCATCATTAAACCTTTCCGGTTTAATTACAGTTCAGTTTCTGCTTACAATTTTTTTTCTCTTTCTTAATGCATCATCCTTTTTCTCTGTCAATAAATGTTCCCTCTCTCTTTCTGTCTCTCTCTCTTTCTCCCTCTCACACAGACACACACACACACACACACGCACTCCCTCTCCCTGATTGGTGTGTGTGACAGGAGGCCACGTCCGTTTCTCGACAGCGTGGGCCCCTCTCACTCTTTCATAATTTGACGTGTTTATCCAACTATTATTTCTCCGTCCATCCGTCACGTTATGAAACGACCGATTGCTTTTTTTCTTCACATTAACGTCCTTTCTTCCCGCTCCCTTTCATCCGTTCCTGTCTTCTTTCCTTGTAGAGGAGGGGTGGAGGGAGCCCTCTTGTGTAAATACGGCCCGACAGAAGCCTGGGGGCCACGATAAACAAATGCAAATGTAATTACGGGGGAAATTTCATAATAAACTGTAACTAAGATGATTGCCATGCCTGCTGTTATCCATCCACTTAAGCCCTGCAATGTGTTTTTTCCTCTTTTATTGCACCAAGATGGAGAGTTTCAGTAATCATCATTGCATGAATAGGAGGAAAAAAGAGGCTGGAAAAACAAAGAGCGTGAGAAAAAGGGAGGTGACCGATGTGGTGCTGCAAAAAAAAAAAAAGACAGTTGGAAAGTTAGATGCTTTTTTCAGAATGATGAATAATAAGTTATAATACATTTTGTTTATCAAATACTGTTTTATTTAGTTTTTTATGTAGGTTATTATGTTATTAAGGGATTATCTGGAGATCCACAAATATTGTAATTTTTCTCATGAAGTGTGATCAAGAACATTTTCACAGAAATTGAAACCAATGAACCTTAGGTCATCATCACTGACTTGAGCTTGTTCTTCCTATAAATTCTCTATACACCTATACGCCAATTGGTTTGTAGATGCGCATGCTTTGGATGCCAAAAATGGTGTTGTGACAAATTCTGCCTCCCACCAGAATCCCACTCCCTTTCAGTGTCACACAACAAAATGAGCACAACAGATTACCCTCAGTTTCCTTTTATTTCTGGTTATGAATAAGGATTAGTCTACAGTTACAGTAGATACAGGAATCACTAGTGTTAGTTGTTCGTCCCATACTGATAAATGACATGCATGCACGCTAAGGGGAGTCTGATTTTGGCACAACACCAGTTCTTTTTTCTTCTTCTATTGTTTAATAAGTAAAAATAGCCAACTATAACTTCTTCTTTTCTTGTGATTGATCTGAAAGTTGGATGAGCCACATCAGGGTTCAGTTGATCCTGACTGAGACTTAATCTTTTTTTTTTTTTTCAAATCTTTGTCCATTTGTCTGGACTTTAGTTTTCGGGGCACATTTTTCAGTTCTTATAATTCCCTATAATGACTGTGTAAAAGGTTTGATATCATACATCACATGTCCAGAAGCCTTCTTGGTGTCTTGGTGTGAAGTGCTTTTTCACTTGATGCAAAATCACCTTGATATCGTCTTCATTACAGGCTCTTTGACGGACCAATTAATGACATTACATTAATGACATCCTGTAACCAGTGGTGCACAACCAGGTGTGCTATATTCCAACAAGACAATGCTCGTCCAAACGCTGCTTCAGTCTCAAGCGTTTGCCTTGAAGACATCTTGATGCGCAAGACCTATCCTCAGTTAAAATTAGGTGGATGCTGCTGGATGTGCCATCAACACTGTGTCAGAATCGACCATCGCCATGCCTGGTATCGACTAGGGCTGCAACTAATGATCATTTTGGTAGTCGACTAATCTGACGATTATATTTTCGATTAGTCGATTAGTCAGCAATTATTTCTGCCATCACTAAAAATGATAGAAACAGCAGAACATGAAATTTAAAAGGTATTTAAATATCTGAATGTTATTTAAATGTGGAAAGTACTGATATTTAGTGATTAAATATGTAATCTGTTGTGTTTGGGCACTTCTGGAGACACATACTAAGTTGATTGTAAATTGTGGGAGCAAACTGTTTACCCATCTTCCATTGCGCTTCTGTCTCCAGCACTTTGTGTAATGCCGTACTGTTACAAATTAACGATTAGTCGACAATTAAATTTGTAGTCGACAAATTTAAATAATCGACATCGTTGCAGCCCTAGTATCGGCATTACAAATTCAGATATCATTACAACCCAGCATTCCCCAACTCCTGCTCCACCACTTCACCCCTTTTATTCCAGCTGTCGTGATCTATAAATCCATCTCTGGCTGTTGTGATTCACTTGATCCCCCTTTTTCGATAAGATGCAACATTAAAAAGAGAGCATAAGGGTTGTGATGGGAAATGGGGGGGGGGGGGGGGGTGTCGAGGAGGCGCACGCTCAAGGGGAAGATCTCGGAGAGGCGCCCGTGTTTTTTAAAAGCAGCTTCGGAAAAGCGGGCAGATTTGAAAGAAGAGGTGGATGTGTTTGTCATCTAAGACACTGCGGAGTGACAGTTTTACATTAAAGCGGGTCATTATATTTCCCCCGCCGCCACCCGAGATGACGTTTTTACAAAGTGACAACTTTTACAGTTTGATAAATCAAATTTATGCTGAATAATGCGCGTCAGGCCTGTCAGCCGAAGCCAAGCTCCGGCAAGACACACAGGCTCCACATTCAAATTTCATCCTATTAGCATTTAATTTCTCCGTAATCCTACACACCCAGCGCACAGACATTATAACACCACCACACACACACACACGCACAACCCGCTACTGAGAGCAATCTATATCCCTTTATAACTTCCTTTCCATACAATCCGTCTTTCTTGACAATTAAGAGGGGCAAATCTAATAGCCGGGATATTGGAATTATGCTTTTTTTTTTTTTTTTTTTCTTTTCTCTGATTTCCAGTGCAGCTGTCAAATCTTCTAACCTGACTAAATGCACACACACACCAACACACACTAACACACACACACACACACATGAGCACCCCACAACCCAAACTATAAAACAGGCATTCACTGATTCACTGCTCTAATCTCTACCATACCTGATGATAATGTTGCCTGGGAATTTGAATATTGGTATTATTTTTTCTTAATGCATTAAGTTAGTTAAGATTTTGGAGCACTTCTGTGAGGATTTTATTATGTTTACGGATTATAAGGTGCACTATCAATGAACGTCTTTTTTCTGCTCTATTTTCATACATAAAGCACACCGGATTCTAAGCCGCATTTTAAGCCACAATAGGAAGGAACAAGGGTGTCACCATGTTTCCCTTCTAATTCAAGCAGGTTAGCAGCGCTTAGTGCTAGTAAATGCCACCCGACAGCGCTACACTGAGGAACCCTGAGTGTTCCAGAAAAGCAGGGTAATATCAGTTAGGGGTTTTCTCCCATGTAGCTTGTTTAAACATGGTAAACACACAAGCTACAGTTTGATATACTTACCTCTGATTGGCAAAAGAGCTAGCGCTACGGTTCGCGGCTAATGCTAATACTGCTTCAGCCTTGGTACTGTAGAAACTTTACTGAAAATCCTGTATAACGCTGTACTTCAGCAGAATGGCTTCACTGCTCCTAATGGGTAATATTCATACACAAGTCGCACCAGATTATAAAGGGATGCTGTTGAGTTTTTGGGAAAATTAAATTATTTTAAGTGCGCCTTATAGTGCGAAAAAATAAGGTCAGGATCATTAGATGTTTAAATGATCTCCACTTTACATCATCCACAACCCACCCCCCCTCCAGTCAATCTGCCCCAAGGGTATTCAATGTAGCACCATCATTCCAGGTTCAACAGTGATAATCTGCTCCAGAGAGTCCTATTCTATAGGCAATGTCTGCAGCTTATACTAAGTAATACCAACTAAAGGCATTCATTCAAGGGTTTTCTATAAATGCACTGTACGGACCTGTAGTGTAGATGTACTGTGATTGTGATTGTTTTGTTGATTAATATGTTTGATTTTTATATGTGGTTTCAGACACCGGCTGAGCAGGCCAAGGTGAGACTCCAGATGGTGCTTCAGGCTGCAGGTAAGTGATGATCACTACATTTAAAGAAAAAAAAAAAACAGCAAATAATGTGCATCACTTATTATCTTTAAACTTTAAGCTCCATTACAATGCACTATCAAACACAGTTTACATAAATTACTAGCAATGTCATATTATGGCTGCAACAACTAATTGATTAAATGGTTTGAAATCGGCACCTAATTGATTATTTGGGTCTACGGTAAGTCGCCCCCATTTCTCACTCTCATTTAGTGAACAAGTTAGCCTTAGTATTTTCCCTTCCACCTTAACTGTGGCCAATCCACCAGTAGTTTTATTTAAACCAATGGTAGCGACAGGCTCTATTTTTCATCTCACAGTGTTACTGTAGCCTGATAGAGTAGTTAAACAAGATCCACCTTCCGTTCCACCTTAAATGTTATAGCAGTTACATTCAGAGTAAAAGAAAACCAATCCAAACATTTGTAATGATAAATTTAAAGCCTTTTTCAAGTTCGTTTCTGACTCTAAACATCTTTGAACCCACACCAGTGATTAAAAGTATCTCCACCTGATTTAAAGTACCTTAGATACTTAAGTCTAGAAAAACAAAAAATGTTAAATGATGGCAGTTATTAATAGTAATCTAACCCAAATCAATCTCACTACAATATGTAGTATCATCCAGTGTGAGACAGCCAAACTCTTCACTTTTATGGTTTTATCATTGTTTTAGATTAAAAATGTAATATAGACTATATTGTCTTAGGTCATACACCTAGTTCCAATTGTGGAACAAACAACCTTGTGTTAGCAGAGCAGGAGCATCTCTTGCTACCTTTAAGAAACTCCTAAAGACTGAGCCTTTCAAAGAGCACTTACTCTCCTAACACCCCTAACTTCTAACCTCATTCCCTGCTTCCGCCTCTTTTACCCTTTGGCCTCCTAAAATGGTTTTGCTCTGTACTCCTACATCCTCTAATTCTAATGCCATTCCGCATTGAACGTTAATGGCGGTGTCAGTCTAATTCTGAGCTTGACTTAATTGAAGAATTGTCCTTTTTTTTGTTCCATTCAGGCCTCTCACTAATATAACTCTGCCTCCAGTTTTTTTTAATACTAAATTGAAATCAGCAGCAGGGCCAGGACCAGAGAGATCACCGCAAATTCCACATGTATAATCCGGTAATGCCCATCTTCAGAATGACTGACACAGTAATTCGCCCTGTTGCTGTGTTCCGTCCCCATCGGCACCCTCTCTCAGATCACTGCAGACACTCTCAGTTCCTAAGCTCTCATTCATATTGAAGAGGTAGAACAGTCCTGTCACGCCAGAGTAAGACATCTCCGCATGCACTGCTGTGAATCTGACTGAGCACACACTCGAGGGGGCGTCTGTGTGTGCGAGTGTGTGTGTGTGTTTTATCTCACTGAGCTCACACCAGCTGGACAAGCTCCCATCATGAGCACGAGACTAGTAGTCTTCTTCAGGTACGAGTTGGCATGTAAGCCAGTCTGACTCGAACGTTTGGACACCACGGGTCAAAACACGTGCTACTGTAAATAGCTAAGACAGCAAAAGATGAATAAATATTCACTTCTATTCTAGAATATTCACTTATGCTCTATGATTTTTTTAGTTCAGGTGCTATGAGGTTCATGGCAAAAGTTCTAGCTTGCATGTTTGTGGTAAAAAAAAAAAGAAGATCCACTTTTTCAGATTTTTTTAATAGATGGTGTGATTTTTAATTCCAGGATTTGCTGGCAACACAAGCCCAAAGCATGATACAACCGCTCCCATGCTTAACAGTTGAAGAAGCGTTCTTTACATGAAATTCTGCTCCAATCTGAAATGAGAAACCTGCTTCCAGAAAACACTTTGTTCTTTTCTTATAACCTTCTTCTGCTTTATAGGCATTAATTGCTGTAATGTTCAGAGTGTTATACAGCTTCTTAGAGGAGGTCATGGCTGCTGATTTTTTGCTAAAATGTGATACTTTAGACCAATGCACATTGCTAGTGCCAGCAGCTGCATTCGGACGTCAGACATGGGGGTGGACTTGACTCTTGGCTGGGGGAAATTGCATTGTTGTCAGCAGTTTGGAACTCTCTGAAACTTCTTAAGGTGGATGTGAAGGCAGCAATAGCCCTAACAAGCTAATTTAGATCTGAGGAATTAGCTAATTTTTAATTATAAGAGCTTCAAACTCATTTTACTATGTTTTTATTATTTTATTTTCAAAATAATACCAAATATAGTATAATAATCTTGCTTACAACATTGGAAACAATGTTTTATGTTAAACTTAATGTATTTAAAAGTCACTTTACCTTCTTCCTCCTTAATATTCACAGTATCTCAGTTTTTATTTATTGTCTTTGTCTATTGTTTTCTACATCCCTGTATTGAATTATTTAACCCAGGCCATGTTTATAGATTAATAGGAACATATGGAGTTGCCATGGACTTTGGACACCTTAGCAAGCACATTCTTCTCTGCTTCTGTGGTTGTGTCTGTGTGTATCCGTGTGTGTGTATCCGTGTGTGTGTGTGTGTGTGTGTGTGTGTGAGAGAGAGAGAGAGAGAGAAATAGAGGGAGAGTGAGAGAGAGAGAGAGAGAGAGAGAGAGAGAGAGAGAGAGAGAGAGAGAGAGGAAGAAAATAGAGGATGAATGACCCACCCATCTGGAATTCTGTGCTCAGACAAGCTTTAGACATCTGGGTGGAGAGAGTGGAGCCTCACACTTATGAACTATCCCATACATTACTGACTCTTAGTTCCGACCTCTGGCACTCTCTACAGTACATGTGGTATATTTTTCTAGCACTTTTAGCTGTTATGTTGAAACAGGTGTGTTTATGGTGTACAGGGATCCTGTAGGGATTGACGGTAGTTGGATTGTATATGTAGCACATTAGAGCTAATAATTAGACTACATCAAGTGAAATTAGACTGTTTATATTGTGGTATCTATCCATAAAACTCTTTCCATTGATTTTAATAAGAATGTGTAGATGGACATTACACTTTTCAGTTAGAATAACCAGTGGAGTTTACTGGATTTCAGTCTGTGGCAGCACTGCAAATAAAGCCAAGTTTAATGATGGATAGCCTATGACCTGACGGACGGACTACGGCCTTTCTAAATCTCTGTTTAGTAACGTTCTTCCTCTCAAAGTCAAATCTCTCAAAAAACCCACCAAAACCACCATCTTTCCATTGATTTCAATTAAAATGGGTTGATAGTAGGGCTGCACGTTGTATCGTTTAAGCATAGTCATTGTGATGTGCGCATGTGCAATAGTCACATTGCAGGATATGCGATGTCGCAAGAAGTAGATACACAGCATTGTCTCTGTGTCTGTGTAAGTGACAGGCTGCTGCTGCCTGAGAAGCGCCAGAGGGAGGGGAAGCGGAAGTGCAGAAGATGGCTATGCAGGAGTGAACACCAGGTAACCGCGTGGCCTTTATCCACATGGTTGGGCACATGCTTGTAAACTCACGCATCGAAAGCTGTGCACCTCAGTCCAGCACAGTTTTGCGCAGGTATTTCCAGTTACAGCTGAATTTACCTTTACCTTTAATTTACCTTTTAAAAAGCCATTTAAATGCCTGATTAAAGGGCCAATTACTGTTGGTTTGCTGTTTTCCTCTTTTCCTCGGCTTTTGAGTGCTTGGTGCTGACTCTTGATCGGTTTCTGATACGAGACGGACGGGTGGGGGCGGAGCTGGTGACGTCATGGGCCCTGCATTGTTTAATATCGCAATATATATCGTTGAAAAGAACATTTGCAATACAATTTTTCCAATATCGTGCAGCCCTAGTTGGTAAGTCACACACATTAGTTTAAGTAAACACTGGTGTTCACTGCAGTATATATTTCTCTTTCATGACTCCACTGCAAATGAAGGTGACAGTGGCTGGCTTATGGATGGCCTAGATGCGGACAATTAATTTGTGCCCACAATTAATCTGCTTTTCTCAGTTTATTAAAGCACTTTGTCTCATTTGTCTCACTTTGTCAGCAGTCTGGGATCTCTCACCAAGAGGTGCACTACCCAAAAGTCCCTCTGAGAGCCTATTTTAATGCAGCAGGGGAAACACTCATACGCCCTCTTGCGGCCAATCAGAACACATCTGTGAAAAAATGTATTTATTGATGAAAAGCACTTTCAAACTAACTACTGGAGCTAAAGTTAAAAAACTTCACACATTTACTCAAATGAAAAAAATAAAACTAATAAGCTTTTTGTGTTTTTTGTGTTTTTTTTTTTTTGGTTTTGCATGTTTCTAGTGTGTATATCATAGGCCTGTGCTTTCCGCCATGTCTGTGAACAGAGACGGCAAGTCATATTTCATCTTGGAACGGAGAGGGAAAGTCATCTTTCATTATTTGAGTTGTATATATTCTGCCTTGCGCCATTTGAGGGCTTTGATTATGAACCAGATGTGACGGCCTGTTATTACATTTTAAAGCGCAATCCGTGTGTGTGTGTGTGTGTGTGCGCTGTAGCCCAGCTGTCAGTTTGTACAGGAAACATATTAAAGGTACCACAAGTCATACATCATCTGTGAGCCACCCACCCATAAGCGCTGTGAAACACATCCCAAACACACACAGACAGACATACACACTCACACACACGCACCCACGCTTCTACCATAACTAGTGAAGAAGCAGGAGGAGGCACTGAAGAATTAGCACAACTGTGTGTGTTCTCCTGTACATAAATTAGGAATCACTTTTTTGGAAATTTTAAAACAAACCAATCAAAATTAAGCATTTGTCTGAAGGCCGCTTACAGAACGTGATTTATCCAAGGTTTTTATTAACTTTGATACTTATTCATAATTGAAGTACATTAGCATACATACGAACAAAGCACAATACTTTTACCTCAGCAGTGCTATTCTAATCCTAAATTTACCTCAGCAGTGCTGATCTAGTCATGAGTTTATCTAGCTATCTACCTCAGCAGTGGAATTTTAGTCATACATTTACCCTTTCTGTGCTATTTTAATCCAACATTTACTTAAGCAGTCCAATTTTAGTCATAAATTTATATCTGTAGTTCTATTCTAATAATAAAATAATTTTCTTAAACAGAGCATATTCTGTTATTCATTGACCTTTGTGGTCTGATTCTAAATATAAATGTACTTCAGCATTGTAGTTTGTCGTCACAAATTTACCTCAGTAGTGCCATTCTAATATAACACTTACTAAAGCAAAACAATTTTAATCCTACATTTACCGCAGTAGTGCTGTTCTAATTATACATTTTCTTCAGTAGTTTGACTTAAATCACACTTTTATTAAACAATAAGATGCTAAGGTTAAATTAGCTTAGCTAATATTATTATCCTAGCCCTATACAGTTGGCTTCAGTTTGTGAAGAAATAAGAAAATGAGAAATTAATACCATGTTTCATTTGTGGATAAAAAATGAACTCAAACCTGCCGTTTGTTGACTCATCTTTATAGCCCCCTGCCCAAAATTCTAGCGTTAGAGGAAACACTTCAAGTAAATGTTCCATTTTTCAGTATAAGTATTAAACTCCACCAAACTCTGTGTTTGTTTGCCATTTTCAGCAATATAAAGTACAATTCATGCATAATCACATGTATAACAACAGTATATACAAGATACCACAGTAAATAAGGAAGGCAAAAAAGCAAATGTACTGTAGAAATAGAGGGAGAGAAAGAGAGAGAGAGGATTGCTGACAATCTCTCACACTTTGCAGCTTGTGCTAATTTCCTCTGACTGGCTCAGGCCACAGTTGAGTAATTGTTGTTTATACGACTCTGTGACTGCTCTCTGATCAGCCTGAGGTCTGCAGGCATCAGTGCAGTCCGGGCATCTGCTTAACCTTCCATTAAAAATGGACAACACCATTCTGCATATCTACCAGCAGCAGTGGCATCTCCATCGCTGTAATTCTGTTCTTTTTCTTATAGATATCAGTTTGTCTTACACTGTCAGAAAGCGTTTAGGAACATCTGTTAGAGTGTACTCAACAACTTGATGCCGTTGAGCTTTAGGCATGCAGTTTGCACCCTGCCAGTTGGTGAGGTAAGCTACATTAGCTTCATAGCTTCAGTCCAAAAGTAAAGAATCAAACTGTAACAAACATGTAACTTGGCCTGGCTGATTGGCTGTGTTTGGTGTATGAGGAGAAATCTAATTATATTAGATTTTCTTTATTGCAGATCCTAGATTTAGATGTAGATACTGGCCGATACAAAAGTACAATCGGTCTCACTTGCAGAAATGCAGAAATTTGCAGAAAGTTGATACTCAACATCTACATATAAATATAAATACTACACTTCTTTTGATTGCCAAAGAAATGAATGTATGACCTGGTCTACACCCAACATTTGTTGTTTGTACAGCCGATAGATGTTTGTTCAACTACCATGATGCCAGAATTTAAAATGGAAAACACTTTTTAAATAGCAGCAGAATAAACATTTAATTCTATAAAGAGATTAATTGTTTTATTTTCATAAATGATTTCCATTTGCGGAGGGAAAAACAACATTGTAGGTTTTAAGCGACATGTGAGCGCATGCGTTTTTATTAGTTGTGATTATTGGTCACTGCTCTAAACATGTTATCCTACAGTCTGTGGAGTGTTTCACTTTTATTAAAAGTGCTCTGCACTTTGTTACTAAATGGACACTTTATGGTTGGCCCTCGTAGCGTAATTACGCTGACTCCCCAGCCGGCCCAGCGCTGCTAATGTCCCGGTAATGAGAGCGGCTCGGCCTGCAGAAAAGCCGGCCTCTGATGGCCAGATGTATGAGTATTAAAAGCTGTGGTGTCTCTGGATATCCTCTCTCTCAGAACGGCCCATAAGCAGGGTTTTATGGGCCGGCGGAGAGGGACGCTGGCGGCCCCTTTCAACCGGACTAAAGAGGGACGTTAGCCTACAGGCGCTCAGGAAGATTTGAGTAATGCACACTCACTCACACACACAGACACACACACACACACACACACAGACACACGCACAACTAAAAACTAAAAACACACTCACTTTGGCCTTTCTTTCTGGGCCTTTTCTTCAACAATGTTCTCATGGCAGTGGTTCACAACCCTGAACCTGGTCAAAATTGGACCAAATTTGGATCATTACTGTATGTAATAATAATACTCTTTTATATGCTGCGTTATTTGTATTAAAATGACTTTTAACATTGCAACATTATCATAATTGGACACAACATTTCATCTTTGCTATCACTGCAAAAAATATTTAATATTACAGCAAATCTACTATTAAAACTAACTTGTTACAATATAGCATAACTGCATTACAGTGACTTGTTATTCTACACTGTTACCTATATTATTAAAAGCATACTGTTACAATAGTGGTCCAACAATTTAAATGAGCTTGTTACACTATAGTGTTACTATCATTAAAATAACAACAAAGAAATATTACTGACATTAAAAGTTTCTCATTACAGGATACAGTTGCAATAAAAGTAATATGTTACATTGTAATTTTGCTAGTTACCAGTTTAAATTAACTTTAATTAACGTTATTTTTTACTACTGAATTACTTACTAAATTAATTACAGTGCAATGTAGTGAGCATCAATTATATATGCTTCTCTTTTGAGTTTTTTTGGTTTTATTTTCAAGGAAAACACATTCTGTCAGGCAGTTATCTAATTATTAAGCATCACTTCTGTTCTGTACCTTTTGGATTTCGA